>NW_028322235.1:11982500-12291219 GCF_059928025.1 Delphinapterus leucas | reverse complement strand
GATTTATCGGATTTTCTCTACTGCATTCATGCCGCTGTACACACTCTTCATTCTCTTACGGAGACATATGAGTCCATGGGTTTCAAGATTCTTACTACTCAGGTGTATTCTTAGGCGTTGACTATGGGGTGTTTAGTCCATTTCGTTGAGTAAAGGGTAGGTCTTGACTATTACATATTTGGCTTTTGGAAAGGTATCTGTGCTAATTTCTATCTCTGCTTTAATGCAGCACCCCAAATCACCTTTCCCCTTAAGCAAGCATAAGTTGGTTTTCTATATTTGAGACCCTGTTCTGCTCTGTACTTCAGTTCATTTGTAGCCAAGTTTACATTCCGTGTATTAGTGATATCTTATGATGTTTCATTTTCTGTGTGACTTATTTCACTTAGAATCATCGTACCTGAATCCACTCATTATGCCGCGACGGGCCTGATGACATAGATTTCATTGCTGAATGATATTCCTTTGTACGTACGTACCACATCTTCTTTATCTATTTTTCACATTCTGGGATATTTAACTTGTACCGTAGACGAGGTTCTTGTAAACAGAGCCGTCCGACACTTTGGGGTGGCTGTGTGTTTTTGATTTTAATTTCCCTAAGCTATAGGACCATAAGTGGAAGTGCTGTAGGCTCCGTTGCTTTCTTTTTAGGTGTTTGAGGAAACACCATACACTTCTCTAGAGTGGCTGTGGGCAATTTACATCCCGCCCATCAGCATAACAAGGCTCCGTGTTCTCCATGGCCTGTGCTGCCTTTCTGGATTTTACACTTTTTTCAGATGGCCCTTTTGACCGGGGGGCAGTGAGACTTCATTGTAGTGCAGATATCTTTAACATGCTTGCTTGGTTGGCCAAAAAGGGCGTATGCGTTTTTTCCTGAATATATTCAGAAAAAAACGCATACGCCCTTTTTGGCCAAGTGTATCATTGTCGACGTTCTGCCTCTGTTCCTTTGGTTTAAATGCAATTCCAGTCTACTCCCTGAAATCGTTTTCCTCCAATTCTGTCCCGCTTAAAATTCCTCTTCGCAGCCTTCCTTCAATATATTTTTGGACGATAGCTGTCATTTATAACTCTGCAGCCTTGTGAATTACAGTGCCCCTGAGGTCATTTCTTCAACTCGCTTTCTTGTGAGGTGGCTGCAAACCCGCAGGATTGCTTCAGGCCCTAATCTGGTTCCGGCACTGTTTGCTGAGGCTTTGGTTAATTCCTCTTCCTTGTGGGAAATGAGCGTTAAATTTGCCCATGCAGAAACCTACAGCTAGTCTCTCATTGGTTTTCCCTATTCCTGTTCATCTTTCGCAGAAATGGCAAACTGTGCCAAACAGGAGTTTAAAGGCACTGTCTCTCCAAGTGGGGAGAGTGTTAGTAAAGGGTCTGGAATGGTGAACCCGAGTAAAAGGGGACGAAAACTGAGATGCATTTGAAAACCTTTCCTGGTCACACGGTGCACCATACTGTGGGTTTCCCATGCATGTTTTAGCTGAAGAAAGAATCCCTTAAACCTGGAGAGTTGGCACCCATGGAATGGGTACCATGCAGTATGACTTCAAAGGGTCTGCATTTGCTCATCGAACCTCACCAATGCTATCAGCCCGAAGTGCCCAACCTTATGTCTCACTCAGCTCTGGGTGTAGATGTGGTAAATCCAGGTTGCATCACAAGCCCTGAATGAATTATTTAAGAATTGCTCTCTATTTCACTGTCCTTGTGTTTTGTTTTTTTAATTCATTTTGATAATGGGATTTATCGCATTTTCACTGCTGCTTTCATGCCGCTGTACTCACGCTTGATTCTCTTACGGAGACATATAAATCCATGAGTTTGAAGATTCTTACTAGTCAGGTGTATTCGTAGGTGTTGAATATGGCGTGTTGAGTCCATTTCGTTGACCAGGGAGTAGGTTTTTTCTATTACATATTTGGCTTATGGAACGGTATCTGTGCTAATTTCAATCTCTGGTTTTATGCAGCTCCCCAACTCTCCTTTTTCCTTAAGCAAACATAAGTTGGTCTTCTAAATTTGAGACCCCATTCTGTTTTGTAATTCTGGTCATTTGTAGCCACGTTTACATTCCATGTATTAGTAATATCGTATGTCTTTTTCTTTTTGAATTATGTGACTTTGAATGATCATACGTAACTACTCTGGGGTTGTTACAACTGGCCATATTTCACTGATTTTCAGGCTGAGTAATATTCCACTCTACATAAGTGCCACACCTCTATCCATTTTTTCCCTCCAGAGACATATAAATTATATCCTAGTCGAGGATCTTTGAAACAGAGAGGCGGTAAACATTGGGGTGCCTGTGTCCTCTCCATTTTTGTCTTTCCCAAGATATACGTCCATGAGTGCAAGTGCCCTGTGCTCTGTAGCTCATTTTTTAGATGCTTTAGTAAACACAATACACTTCTCAAGAGTGACCATTGGCAATATACATTTCCACTATAAGCCTCACAGGGCTCCCTTTTCTCCTTGCCCTGTCCTGCATTTCTGGTGTTTACAGTTTATGAAGAAGGCTCTTCTGACTGATGCGAAGTGATATGTTTTGTAGTACTGATTTCCAGTGCCCACCTGTTTGGTTGGTTAAAAAAGTGTATGCCCTTTTCTTGAATATATACAGAAAAAGACGCATACACCCTTTTTGGCCAACTGCAATGTTGGCAATGTTCAGCCCCTTTTCTTGTGCTTAATGGCGAGTCCTTTCTACCTCTTCCAATCCCTTTCCTGCCATTCTCCGTTGCTTACAAGTCCTTTTCTCTGACTTTCCTCAAGACATTTTTCAGTGAGAGATATTTTCAACTCTGCAGTTTCGTGAATTTTAGCGACCCTGAGTTCCATTTTTCAACTTGTGTTTATGGGAACTGGCCACAAAACAGCGGGATTTCCTCAAGCCCTATTCTGTTTCCATGGGCAACCCTAGCTGTTAGTCAATTCGTCTTCCTGATTGGAAATTAGAGTGACATGTGCCTGTCCGAACACCTAGGACTTGTCTCTCATTGTTCCTCCTCCTTCTGCTTCATCCTCTGGACAAATTCCAAACTGTATGCAACAGGATGTTGACAGTGCTGACATCTCCAAGTGGGGAGACTGTTCGTAAAGACGCTGGAGGGGTGAACCCGAGCACCAGGAGATGAGGAGATGAGATGCCTTTTCCAAACTCTTCCCGATCAGACGGTATACCATCTTCTGGGTGTGACAGGCATATTTTAGCTGTAGGAAGTGTCCCATTCATGTGAGGAGAACACCAGGGCTTTTTCAAAATCACTGTCTCTCCACAACCCAAACTGGGGAATTTTTTAAGCTACGGCTACACATATGTTCATTAAGGGCCTTGGGAAGTAGGCAGAGTCCAAACTTTAGATGATTGACGTCTTCAGGGTCAGAAGCACTCACCACCGGCTTCCCTTAGGTTCCATTTTAACTGTCATTAATAGATGATGTCAATAAAAATATCTATTCTTTTTTCAGATTATTTCCCCTTATAGGTTATTGCAAAATATTGAGTGTAGTTCCCTGTGCTGTACAGTAGTTCCTTGTTGATGATCGATTTTATACATAGCAGTGTGTATGTGTTAATCCCAAACTGTTAATTTATCCCTCCTCCCACCTTTCTCCTTTGGTAATAATAAATTATAAGATTTTATACTTCTCAGAAATGGGGGAGCTGAAAGAGAGGTATCATTTTCAATGGAAAAGCATTTAAAACAAGATTGAATCTTTAACCAAGATTATTAGATGTACATCCTTGGAAAGAAATCACTTCGTTTCTCTAGTATTGACCTGACAAATAAGACAAACCTTTCACTGAACTTGCTTATAATAAAGTGATGGAAATATCAAATGGAAGTGTTAGAAACATCTTATTTTACCCGAGCCTTATACACTGTTCTATGTTAATTACAGTTTGGCTCACACATCTGTTCACTGAAGTTACAATGTTCTCAATTTCTGTTACTGATCCTCCAGAGTGGACCCCAACAAGTGTCCCCCTGCCCAGTGTCATTGGAGCCAACAGATCGAGACTGAGTTTGGTTCAGAAGCAAAGGAAACTTTATATTTTGATCAGAGAATGCAGAGGTGAGAGCATGTGCTACCCCGTGGGCTGTGGGCTGGGCTGCTGTGTAGAGATCCTGTCAGAGTCAGTGGGAGGGAGGGGGCGGAGCTCTCGAGGGCCCGGTTGGCTGCAGCTCAGGCTCTATATTGCGGAGTCTGCACCGTGCCCCAGGAGCTGAGGTGTCGACCCATCTATTCTGCACTAGGAAATCTGGTCTGAAGTGCCGGCTGTTGAACCTCTGTATGCGGGACCCTAGGAGCACGTGAAATTAGACAAAGCACAAAGGATAAAAAAGGTTAGACTTTATTTTATTGCCCAGATTCTATTTTTATCTCCCAGGGATTTTTAATGGGCTTTGCCTGGGACAAACCCCTCTTCTGCATTTTGTCCCCTTCCTCATTCTTAGAGTGCTGAGGGTGCAGACCCTTCATCTGTAACTGCTGAGTGCTGAGTTAGGAGCCCTCATACCCGTGGGCGAGGGTCAGAACTTCTCCCCAGCAGCCTCCAGGTGACGTTGATTGTCCGCAGGCCTCCTGCCTCCCTGCTCGTCCGCCTGAGCACAAGTATTGGTAGTGTTATAGATTCTAATGACCTTTAAGGGTCCAGGAAGGAGATGTGCAGTGACACTGTGAGGTCCAGTTTCACCCCGCCCCACATTTGTTCGGCCACCTTAGGCTGACCGTTTCTGCCAGCCTAGATGCTCTGACCAGTAGTCTGTGCTTTCTTCAGTTAGGCCCCTGAATTAACGTAAAAACAGCACCAGGTGTCAGGACCCTGACTGCTCAACTCCCAGACAGTCCAGGGTCAGTGGTGATGAAGGACCATGATGGCCACTGAGTCAACAGCCTTTTGAAGTAAACAGGAGTCCAGCCGGTCTTATTGGCCACCATCATCACAGTGTCTGTAGGCTTTTCTATGGTGACAGCGTGATATACGGTTCCCCTGCCAAGATTATTACCTCCCCTCTGGGTGCAGTAAGTCCTGCAAGCAGTAGTCTACTCTTTTGGGACACACTCTTGTTGTTTTATGAGAGAAACTCCAGGTCAAGTGATGGTCACACGAGTCGTCATGGTGCCCCTTTGCCCCAGTTATCTCTCTGGAGGTTGGAGTTGGAGGACCTCCTCACTCAAGGTCAGTGTGCCCACGGAGCAAACCCTGCAACTTCAGGGCATGGTTGGGGGTTAGGATCACCACGTGGGGTCCTTTTCCCTTAGGAGGGAGGTGGCCTTTTGGGCTGCTGATTTCCAGGTTTTCAGATACTGCCAGTATCTTGGCCAGATGTGGCGGTGGGCCAAGCCCCTTGGTGACCGTAGTTTATCCTACCTGGATGGCATTCTTGCATTGTTCCATTTCAAGTGGTCCCAGGTTTTGCACTAATACTCCAATGGCCATTCAAATTTCACTAGGAATGTAAAGGTCAAAGGGTTTAGCTAAATTAGGGAGTTCCAGGGCAAGGGTCTGAATTGACTGCTCTTTCCATTCTTGAAAGGCCACTTCTGGATTCTATTCAAAAGGATCATCATCTTTTTCTTTCAGTGTTTCATATAGAGGCCCAGCTAGTAGACTGTAGTTAGGGATCCAGAAGCAGCAAACCCTGGCCTCCCCAGGAACCCCTAAGCTGTCTTCTAGTTTTAGAAATGGGTAAGGCTGTAAATTGTTTCTTCCCTTTCCTGGGTTGGGCTTCTCCGACCTTCTGTGAGAATGCAGCCCACGCAGGTCACCATAGTCTGTGATATTTGAGCTTTTTCTTGGACAACTTGTATCCTTTATTGGCTTGGTAGTTCAGAGGTCTCCTTAGTAGGGCTGGCGATCAGAATGTCGTCTGCATATTGAAGGAGTGTTTCCTTTTCCAGAGGTAGAACTTTTAGGTCTTTAGCTGAGCTTTCCCCAAAGATGGTGTGGGAATTTTTGAACCCTTGGGGCAAGACGGCCCGGAAGTATTGTTTTAGATGTATGTTGAGTCCTGCCACTCACAAGCCAAAATTTCTTGTGACTCTGGGACTAATAGAATACAAAAGAAGGCTTCATTGAAGACTAATACAGAATACCATGTCCTGGTGGTTAGTAGAATGACCAGCAGGGTGTAGGGTTTAGGAACTACTGGAGGTATATCCTCGGTGGCTTCACTGACTGTTCTGACATCTTTTACCAAGACTCCAGCAGCCCATGGGGCTCTCGAGGTCAGGCCAATCCCAGGATATGGAGCTCACCTGGGCAGGTACCCCACCCCCACCCCAGCCCACGGGGCTCTCGTGTTCAGGCCCCTCCCAGGATATGGGGCTCCCTGGGCAGGTTCCCCTGCAGCCCATGGGGCTCTCGTGGTCAGGCCCCTCCCAGGATACAGAGCTACCCTTTCAGGTACCGTGGCAGGGCTGGGCACACAGGAGCCATGCACATCGCCCTCATTGCAGAGCACTCCCAGCTCACCTGTCACTCAGATCTGACACAGAGCACCTCAGAGCAGGACTTGAACTAACAAACAGCAGCTCCGACAGGTCTGTGACCCTGGGCATCACTCTGTGTGGCCTCCCTCCACCTGGTCTTCCAGAGATTTCCACTGCACCCGGGGCACCAGGCCTCTGTCTCCACCCACCACCCACCCCTGCTCTCCCTGACTCCTGGGTACTTCTCATTAGGAGATGGTTTTCTTGAAGTTGTCTCCCACTCATGGGCCAGATAATATAATTAGAAAACAAGCCAGAGCTGCAGCCCCTTGTCTATCCTGACTCTCAGGAGCCCACACCTGTTCCTTGGACCTGGCCGATTCAGCAAGTTCCAGTTTCTGCAACTGTGAGCCCCTGAGGGGTGATTATTGGCTGGCCTGGGAAGCCTGACCATGCCGGCCATCCCTCCCCAGGTGTGCCTGGGATGAGATCAATATAAACACCGCTCCAGGCAGCAAGAGCACCTGCAGCTGTGTCTGACGCCATTTTCTGCCCTGTCAGCAGTCTCGGGGCTGGACTGGTGGGAGGGAGTGAGAGGCCACGGCTTTGTGGGTGGCCCAGTGTGAGTGGGGCTCTGCTGGACTTTCTGCAGCAGTTGCCAAGATGCCACCTGCTAAAGAAGAGCATGTGTCACCCATACCTGCCGCTGGAATTTCTCCCTGGGCAGAGGTGAGTAAGGAAGAAAGCAGTGGGGGCCGGGACAGGAGGGGTATCTCAGGCAGGGAAATGGAAAGCTTCCAGAAGAGCACCCAGGGCCAGGACCATCCTGTCTGGCCTGCAGGCACCAAGTCGGCTGGCATGCTGTCGCTCATGTGGCTCCATGGCCCTTCCTCTAGGCTTTCAAGTCCTTGTACATATTCAGGTGTTTTACCTGGGAAGGGTGGGAACATTTCAGCAGCAGCTGGCCTGGGGCTCGGCCCACGTTTACTCACAGATGCCTCGGCACGGGCCCCCAGCTTTGCAATGAGGACGCTTGTTGCGTGGGGCATGCTGGCTGAATGGGAGATGATTCCCCACCACTGACCAACTTCAGAATTGTTTACAACTGGAGCAAGGGCCCTGATACGGTTTTCCTCTGTGTAACTGGTGGGTTCTGTTTTTTTTTCTTTTTTTCGTTTTTGGTTCAAGGTAGATTTTATTCCTCTTTTTTGTATTTACAGATATAAGCATGGAAATAATTTATTCATATAAATACATGTATGTGAAGGGAAGAATATTTTTTCTGTTTTACTTTTTGTAATTTTGAATTTTATTTTATTTTTTTATACAGCAGGTTCTTTTTGGTTACCTATTTTATACATAGAAATGTATACATGCCAATCCCAATCTCTCAACTCCTCCCACCACCACCCCCCTAACAGCTTTCCCCCCTTGGTGTCCATACGTTTGTTGTCTACATCTGTTGCTCTATTTCTGCCTTGCAAAACGCTTCATCTGTACAACTTTTCTAGGTTCCACATATATGCATTTATATACAGGATTTGTTTTTCTCTTTCTGACTTACTTCACTCTGTATGACAGTCTCTAGATCCATCAACGTCTCTACAAATGACCCAATTTCATTCCTTTTTATGGCTTAGTAATATTCCATTTTATATATGTACCTCATCTTTATGCATTCGTCTGTCTGTGGGCATTTAGGTTGCTTCCATTACCTGGATATTGTAAATAGTGATGCAATGAACATTGCGGTGAATGTCTCTTTTCGTTTTATGGTTTTGTCTGGGTATATGCCCAGTAGTGGGATTGCTGTATTATATGGTAATTCTATTCTTAGTTTTATAAGAAACTCCATAATGTTCTCCACAGTGACTGCATCAATTTACATTCCCAACAATAGTGGAAGAGGGTTCCTTATCTCCGCACCCTTTCCAGCATTTGTTGTTTGTAGATTTTCTGATGATGCCCATTCTAACAGGTGTGAGGTGATACACCATGGATTAGTCTATTTCGTTGAGCAAAGAGTAGGTCTTGTCTATTACATATTTGGCTTATGGAACGGTATGTGTGCTCATTTCAATCTCTGGTTTTATACAGCACCCCAACTCAACTTTCCCCTTAAGCAAGCATAAGTTTTTATCTAAATGTGAGACTCTGTTCGGTTTTGTAATTCAGTTTATGTGTAGCCAAGTTTACACTCCCTCTATTTGTGATATCTTATGATAATTATGTTTCTCTGTGTGACATATTTCTCTTAGAATCATCATACTTAAATCCACTCAATTTGCTGCTACAGGCCTGATGACATTGATTTCATTGCTGAGTGATATTCCGTTGTACGTAAGTAGGACAACTCCTTTATCCATTTTTTTCTTTCTGGGATATTTAATTTGTACTGGACTCGAGGTTCTTGTAAACACAGCAGCCCTGGATATTGTGTTGGCTGTGTCTTGTTGATTTTAATTTTCCTAAGCTATAGGGCCAAAAGTGGAAGTGCCCTAGGCTCTGTAGCTTTGTTTTTTAGATGTTTCAGCATACACCATAAACATCACCAGAGTGTCTGTTGGCAATTTACATCCCGTCCATCAGCATAACAAGGCTCCCTGTTCTCCATGGCCTGTCCTGTGTTTCTGGGTTTTACACTTTTTTCAGATGGCTCTTTTGACGAATGGGAAATGAGAGTTCATTGTAGTGCGGATTTCCATTGCTCGAATTCTTGGTTGGCCACAAAGGGCATATGCGTTTTTTCCTGAATATATTCAGGAAAAAATGTATACGCACTTTTTGTCCAAGTGCATCACTGTCAAAGATCTGCCGCTTTTCACATGCTTTAAATGCAATTCCAATCTACCTCCTGAAATATGATTCCTGCAATTCTGCCTCGTTTTCAAGTCCTCTGTGCAGACTTACTTCAATATATTTTTGCCAATAGCTGTCATTTATAACTCTGCAGGTTTGTGAATTACAGTGCCTGTGGTTTCCTTTCTTAACTCGTTTCCTTGAAAGCTGGCCACAGAACCGCAGGTTTGCTTCAGGCCGTAATCAGGATCCCGCACGGCACTCTGAGCCTTTGGTTAATTCCTCTTCCTGGTGGGAAATTAGAGTTAAATGTGCCCCTCCAGACACCTGCCTCACTCCCAGCCCCTTGGTGATGTGTGTCCTCTGGTTTGAGGCCACATGTGCTGGGTTCCTCACCTTTCGCAGATGTGGCCCCACTGGTGTGCGGACACTCCTGCCTGGTTCCCATCCCCTTGGTGATGTGAGCCCTCCAGTGAGAGTCTGATCCTGGTTGGGCTCCTCACACTTCTGTGAGGTGGGCCCTCTTCTCTGAGGTCACTCCTGCCTGGCTGACACACCCCGCCTTGGCGACGTCGGCCCTCTGGTGGCAGTTGGAGCCCGCTGGGAGCCTCCTCCCCTCAGTGATGAGGCCCTCTGGCATCAGGCCCTAACTGCTGGTTACCCACATTTTCTGATACGTGCTAAGTGGTGTGAGGGCACTCCTGCCAGGTTCCCATCCCCATGTGCCTTCTGCTCTATGGTCCCAACACCTGTGTTGTTCACAGTTTCAGGATGTTGGCTCTCTGGTGTTAGTTCACTCAGGCCTAGATCCCATAGACTCTGTGCTCTGAGCCGCCTGCTGGGAGGTTCCTACTGCTGGATTCCTTACCATTTTTATTCTTTGGGTCCTGTGTTTTCATGCTCCTCCTTCCTGACTCACTCCCAGCCCTTTTGTGATGTAGGTCCTCTGGTTTGAGGCCACATGTGCCGGTTTCCTCACCTTTATTGATGTGGCCCCACTGGTGTGAGGACACTCCTGCCTGGTTCCCATCCCCTTGGTGATGGGGGCCCTCTGGTGAGAGTCTGATCCTGGCTGGATTCCTCACCCTTCTGGGAGGTGGGCCCTCTGCTGTGAGGTCACTCCTGCCTGGCTGGCACACATCACCTTGGCGATGTGGGCCCTCAGTTGGGAGTTGGTGCCTGCTGGGAGTCTCCTCCCCTCGGTAATGAGGGCCCTCTGGCGTCAGGCCCTAACTCATGGGCTCCCAAAATTTTCTGATATGTGCCCTGTCGTGCGAGTACACTCCTGCCACGTTCCCATCCCCATGGGGATGTGGGCCTTCTGCTCTGAGGTCCCACCAGCTGGGTTGCTCACAGTATCATGATGTGAGCCCTCTGCTGTGAGTTCACTGTGGCCTGGATCCCATAGACTCCGTACTCTGGGCCACCTGCTGGGGGGTTCCAACTGCTGGATTCCTCACATTTTTTATTCTGTGGGCCCTGTGTTGTTAGGCTACTCCTGCCTGCCTCACTCGGAGCACCTTGGAAATGTGGGTCCTCTGGTTTAGGCCACATGTGCTGGGTTCGTCACCTTTCTATAATGTGGCCACACTGGTGTGAGGACACTCCTGCCTTGTTCCGGCCCTCTTGGTGATGTGGGCTCTCTGGTGAGAGTCTTATCCTGGCTGGTTTCCTCACCCTTCTGTGAGGTAGGCCCTCTGCTGTGAGGTCACTCCTGCCTGACTGGCACACGTCACCTTGGCGACGTGGGCCCTCAGTTGGGAGTTGGTGCCTGCTGGGAGTCTCCTCCCCTCGGTAATGAGGGCCCTCTGGCGTCAGGCTCTAACTCCTGGGCTCCCAAAATTTTCTGATGTGCGCCCTGTGGTGTGAGTACACTCCTGCCAGGTTTCCAACCCCATGGGAATATGGGCCTTCTGCTCTGAGGTCCCAACGGTGGGTGGCTCAGTTTCATGATGAGGGCCCTCTGGTGTGAGTTCACTCCGGCCTGGATCCCATAGCCTCGCTGCTCCTGGCCGCCTGCGGGGAGGTTCCAACTGCGGGATTCCTCACCTTTTTTCTTCTATGGGCCCTCTGTTTGGAGACTCCTCCTGCCTGACTCACTCTCAGCCCCTTGGTGATGTGTGTCCTCTGGTTAGAGGCCACGTGTGCTGGGTCCCTCACCTTTCGATGATGTGGCCCCACTGGTGTGAGGACACTCCTGCCTGGTTTCTATCCCCTTGGTGATGTGGGCCCTCTGGTGTGAGTCTGATCCTGGCTGGGTTCCTCACCCTTCTGTGAGGTGGGCCCTCTGCTGTGAGGTCACTACTGACTGGCTGGCACACCCCGCCTTGGCGACATCGGCCCTCTTGTGGCAGTTGGAGCCTGCTGGGAGCCACCTCCCCTCGGTGATGAGGGCTCTCTAGTGTCAGGCCGTAACTGCTGGGTACCCACTTTTTCTGATACGTGCTAAGTGGTGCGAGGACACTCTTGCCATGTTCCCAACCCCATGGGGATGTGGGCCTTCTGCTGTGAGGTCCCAATGGCTGGGTTGCTCACAGTTTCATGATATGGGCCCTCTGCTGTGAGTTCACTGCAGCCTGGATCGCATAGACTCGGTGCTCTGGGCCGCCTGCTGGGAGGTTCCCACTGCAGGATTCCTCAGCTTTTTTATTCTATGGGCCCTGTGTTGTGAGGCTACTCCTGCATGCCTCACTCCGAGCCCCTTGGAGATGTGGGTCTTCTGGTTTAGGCCACATGTGCTGGGTTCCTCACCTTTCTATGATGTGGTCACCCTGGTGTGAAGACAGTCCTGCCTGGTTCTGATCCTCTTGGTGATGTGGGCCCTCTGGTGAGAGTCTAATCCTCTTTGGGTTCCTCACACTTTTTTGAGGTTGGCCCTCTGCTCTGAGGTCACTCCTGCCTGGCTGGCACACCCCGCATTGGCGACGTTGGCCCTCTTGTAGCAGTTGGAGCCTGCTGGGAGCCTCCTCTCCTCGGTGATGAGGGCCCTCTGGCATCAGGCCCTAACTGCTGGGCTCCCCACATTTTCTGATGTGTGCCCACTGGTGCGATGACACTCCTGCTTGGTTCGCTTCCCCATGGGGATGTGGGCCTTGTGCTCTGAGGTCACAATGGCTAGGTTGCTCACAGTTTCATGATGAGGGCCCTCTGTTGTGAGTTCATCATTGCCTGGATCCCATAGCCTCGGTGCTTTGGGGCCGCCTGCTGGGATGTTCCAACTGCTGGATTCCTCACCTTTTTTATACAATGGGCCACGTGTTTTGAGTTTCATCCTGCCTGCCTCGCTCCGCGACCCATGGAGATGTGGGTTCTCTGGTTTGAGGCCACATGTGCTGGGTACCTCAACTTGCAATGATGTGACCCCACGGGTGTGAAGACACTCCTGCCTGGTTCCCAGCCCCTTGCTGATGTGGGCCCTCTGGTGAGAGTCTGATAATGGCTGGGTCCCTTACCCTTCTGTGAGGTGGGCCCTCTGATGTGAGGTCACTCCTGCCTGGCTGGCTCACGTCACCTTGGCGATGTGGGCCCTCTGTTGGCCACTGAAGCATGCTGGGAGCCCCCTACCCTCATTAAGGAGGGCCTTGGAAAAAACGCATATGTACTTTTTGAACAAGTGCATCATTGTCGAGGTACTGCCTCTTCTCCTATGCTTTCAGTGCACTTCCCGTCTACCTCCTGAAATCGTTTTCCTGGAATTCTGCCCCCCTTTCAAGTCCTCTTCGCAGCCTTCCTTCAATATATTTTTGGACGATAGCTGTCATTTATAACTCTGCAGGTTTGTGAATTACAGTGTCCCTGAGCTCCTTTGTTCAACTCGCTATCTTGTGAGCTGCCTGCACACCCTCAGTATTGCTTCAGGCCCTAAACTGGTTCCGGCACGGCATTCTGAGCCTTTGGTTAATTCCACATCCTGGTGAGAAATGAGCATTAAATTGCCCGTGCAGACACCTACAGCTAGTCTCTCATTGGTTCTCCCTATTCCTTTTCATCTTGCGCAGAAATTGCAAACTGTCCCAAACAGGAGGTTAAAGGCACTGACTCTCCAAGTGGGGAGAGTGTTAGTAAAGGTTCTGGAATTGTGAACCCGAGTAAAAGGGGATGAAAACGGAGATGCATTTGAAAATGTTTGCCAGTCACACGGTACACCATACTGTGGGTTTCCCATGCATGTTTTATCTGAAGGAAGAATCCCTTAAACTTGGAGAGTTTGGACCCATGGAATGGGTACCATGCTGTATGACTTCAAAGGGTCTGCATTTGCTCATTGAACCTCACCAATGCTATCAGCCCGAAGTGCCCAACCTTATGTCTCACTCAGCTCTGGGTGTAGATGTGGTAAATCCAGGTTGCATCACAAGCCCTGAATGAATTATTTAAGAATTGGTCTCTATTTCACTGTCCTTGGGTTTTGTTTGTGTAATTCATTTTGGTAATGGGATTTATCGGATTTTCTCTGCTGCATTCATGCCGCTGTACACACGCTTCATTCTCTTACGGAGACATATAAATCCATGGGTTTGAAGATTCTTACTAGTCAGGTGTATTCCTAGGCGTTGAATATTGGGTGTTTAGTCCATTTCGTTGAGCAAGGGGTAGGTCTTGACTATTACATATTTGGCTTATGGAAAGGTATCTGTGCTAATTTCTATCTCTGGTTTGATGCAGCACCCCAACTCACCTTTCCCCTTAAGCAAGCATAAGTTGGTTTTCTAAATTTGAGACCCTGTTGTATTTTGTAATTCAGTTCATGTGTAGCCAAGTTTACGTTCCGTGTATTAGTGATATCTTATGATGTTTCATTTCCTGTGTGATTATTTCACTTAGAATCATCGTACCTGAATCCACTCATTATGCCGCGACGGGCCTGATGACATAGATTTCATTGCTGAGTGATATTCCATTGTACGTACGTACCAGAACTTCTTTATCCATTTTTCACATTCTGCGATATTTAACACGTACCGTAGACGAGGTTCTTGTAAACAGAGCCGCCCGACACTTTGGGGTGGCTGTGTGTTTTTGATTTTAATTTCCCTAAGCTATAGGACCAAAAGTGGAAGTGCCGTAGGCTCCATACCTTTGTTTTTTCGGTGTTCCGGGAAACAACATACACTTCTCCAGAGTGACAGTTGGCAATTTACATCCCGCCCATCAGCATAACAAAGCTCCCTGATCTCCATGGCCTGTGCTGCCTTTCTGGATTTTACACTTTTATCAGATGGCCCTTATGACCGGGGAGCAGTGAGACTTCATTGTAGTGCAGATTTCTTGAACATGCTTGCTTGGTTGGCCAAAAAGGGCGTATGCGTTTTTTCCTGAATATATTCAAGAAAAAACGCATACGCCCTTTTTGACCAAGAGCATCATTTACGACGTTCTGCCCCTTTTCCTATGCTTTAAATGCAATCCCGTCTACCCCCTGAAATCGTTTTCCTGCAATTCTGCCCCGCTTACAAGTCGTCTTCGCAGCCTTCCCTCAATATATTTTTGGACGATAGCTGTCATTTATAACTCTGCAGGTTTGTGAGTTACAGTGCCCCTGAGCTCCTTTCTTCAACTCGCTATCTTGTGAGCTGGCCGCAAACCCGCAGGATTGCTTCAGGCCCTAATCTGGTTCCCGCACGGCATGCTGAGCCTTTGGTTAATTCCTCTTCCTGGTGTGAAATGAGCGTTAAGTTTGCCCGTGCAGACACCTAGAGCTAGTCTCTCACTGGTTCTCCCTCTTCCTGTTCATCTTGTGCAGAAATTGCAAACTGTCCCCAACAGGAGGTTAAAGGCACTGACTCTCCAAGTGGGGAGAGTGTTAGTAAAGGGTCTGGAATGGTGAACCCGAGTAAAAGGGGACGAAAACTGAGATGCATTTGAAAACGTTTGTCTGTCACACGGTGCACCATACTGTGGGTTTCCCATGCATGTTTTAGCTGAAAGAAGAATCCCTTAAACCTGGAGATTTGGGACCCATAGAATGGGTACCATGCAGTATGACTTCAAAGGGTCTGCATTTGCTCATCGAACCTCACCAATGCTATCAGCCCGAAGTGCCCAACCTTATGTCTCACTCAGCTCTGGGTGTAGACGTGGTAAATCCATGTTGCATCACAAGCCCTGAATGAATTATTTAAGAATTGCTCTCTATTTCACTGTCCTTGGGTTTTGTTTGTGTAATTCATTTTGGTAATGGGATTTATCGGATTTTCTCTGCTGCATTCATGCCGCTGTACACACGCTTCATTCTCTTACGGAGACATATAAATCCATGGGTTTGAAGATTCTTACTAGTCAGGTGTATTCCTAGGCGTTGAATATTGGGTGTTTAGTCCATTTCGTTGAGCAAGGGGTAGGTCTTGACTATTACATATTTGGCTTATGGAAAGGTATCTGTGCTAATTTCTATCTCTGGTTTTATGCAGCACCCCAACTCACCTTTCCCCTTAAGCAAGCATAAGTTGGTTTTCTAAATTTGAGACCCTGTTGTATTTTGTAATTCAGTTCATGTGTAGCCAAGTTTAGGTTCCGTGTATTAGTGATATCTTATGATGTTTCATTTTCTGTGTGACTTATTTCACTTAGAATCATCATACCTGAATCCACTCATTATGGCGCGACGGGCCTGATGACATAGATTTCATTGCTGAGTGATATTCCATTGTACGTACGTACCAGAACTTCTTTATCCATTTTTCACATTCTGCGATATTTAACTTGTACCGTAGATGAGATTCTTGTATACAGAGCCGTCCGACACTTTGGGGTGGCTGTGTGTTTTTGATTTTAATTTCCCTAAGCTATAGGACCATAAGTGGAAGTGCCGAAGGCTCCGTAGCTTTGTTTTTTCGGTGTTCCAGGAAACACCATACACTTCTCCAGAGTGGCTGTTGGCAATTTACATCCCGCCCATCAGCATAACAAGGCTCCCTGTTCTCCATGGCCTGTGCTGCCTTTCTGAATTTTACACTTTTTTCAGATGGCCCTTTTGACCGGGGGGCAGTGAGACTTCATTGTAGTGCAGATTTCTTTAACATGCTTGCTTGGTTGGCCAAAAAGGGCGTATGCGTTTTTTCCTGAATATATTCAGGAAAAAACCCATACGCCCTTTGTGGCCAAGAGCATCATTGTCGACGTTTTGCCTCTTTTCCTATGCTTTAAATGCAATTCCCGTCTACCCCCTGAAATCGTTTTCCTGCAATTCTGCCCCACTTACAAGTCGTCTTCGCAGCCTTCCTTCAATATATTTTTGGACGATAGCTGTCATTTATAACTCTGCAGGTTTGTGAGTTACAGTGCCCCTGAGCTCATTTCTTCAACTCGCTATCTTGTGAGCTGGCCGCATACCCACAGGATTGCCTCAGGCCCTAATCTGGTTCCGGCACGGCATGCTGAGCCTTTGGTTAATTCCTCTTCCTGGTGGGAAATGAGCGTTAAATTTGCCCGTGCAGACACCTAGAGCTAGTCTCTCATTGGTTCTCCCTATTCCTTTTCATCTTGCGCAGAAATTGCAAACTGTGCCCAACAGGAGGTTAAAGGCACTGACTCTCCAAGTGGGGAGAGTGTTCGTAAAGGGTCAGGAATGGTGAACCCGAGTAAAAGGGGACGAAAGCTGAGATGCATTTGAAAACGTTTGCCAGTCACACGGTGCACCATACTGTGGGTTTCCTATGCATGTTTTAGCTGAAGGAAGAATCCCTTAAACTTGGAGAGTTGGGACCCATGGAATGGGTACCATGCTGTATGACTTCAAAGGGTCTGCATTTGCTCATCGAACCTCACCAATGCTATCAGCCCGAAGTGCCCAACCTTATGTCTCACTCAGCTCTGGGTGTAGATGTGGTAAATCCAGGTTACATCACAAGCCCTGAATGAATTATTTAAGAATTGCTCTCTATTTCACTGTCCTTGGGTTTTGTTTGTGTAATTCATTTTGATAATGGGATTTATCGGATTTTCTCTGCTGCATTCATGCTGCTGTACACACGCTTCATTCTCTTACGGAGACATATAAATCCATGGGTTTGAAGATTCTTACTAGTCAGGTGTATTCCTAGGCGTTGAATATGTGGTGTTTAGTCCATTTCGTTGAGCAAGGGGTAGGTCTTGACTATTACATATTTGGCTTATGGAAAGGTATCTGTGCTAATTTCTATCTCTGGTTTTATGCAGCACCCCAACTCACCTTTCCCCTTAAGCAAGCATAAGTTGGTTTTCTAAATTTGAGACCCTGTTCTGTTTTGTAATTCAGTTCATGTGTAGCCAAGTTTATATTCCGTGTATTAGTGATATCTTATGATGTTTCATTTTCTATGTGACTTATTTCACTTAGAATCATCGTACCTGAATCCACTCATTATGCCGTGACGGGCCTGATGACATAGATTTCATTGCTGAGTGATATTCCATTGTACGTACGTACCACAACTTCTTTATCCATTTTTCACATTCTGGGATATTTAACTTGTACTGTAGACGAGGTTCTTGTAAACAGAGCCGTCCGACACTTTGGGGTGGCTGTGTGTTTTTGATTTTAATTTCCCTAAGCTATAGGACCATAAGTGGAAGTGCCGTAGGCTCCGTAGCTTTGTTTTTTCGGTGTTCCGGGAAACACCATACACTTCTCCAGAGTGGCTGTTAGCAATTTACATCCCGCCCATCAGCATAACAAGGCTCGCTGTTCTCCATGGCCTGTGCTGCCTTTCTGGATTTTACACTTTTTTCCGATGGCCCTTTTAACCGGGGGGCAGTGAGACTTCATTGTAGTGCAGATTTCTTTAACATGCTTGCTTGGTTGGCCAAAAAGGGCGTATGCGTTTTTTCCTGAATATATTCAGGAAAAAACGCATACGCCCTTTTTTGCCAAGAGCATCATTGTCGACGTTCTGCCTCTTTTCCTATGCCTTAAAAGCAATTCCCGTCTACCCCCTGAAATCGTTTTCCTGCAAATCTGTCCCGCTTACAAGCCGCCTTCGCAGCCTTCCTTCAATATAATTTTGGACGATAGCTGTCATTTATAACTCTGCAGGTTTGTGAGTTACAGTGCCCCTGAGCTCATTTCTTCAACTTGCTATCTTGTGAGCTGGCCGCAAACCCACAGGATTGCCTCAGGCCCTAATCTTGTTCCTGCACGGCATGCTGAGCCTTTGGTTAATTCCTCTTCCTGGTGGGAAATGAGCGTTAAATTTGCCCGTGCAGACACCTAGAGCTAGTCTCTCATTGGTTCTCCCTATTCCTTTTCATCTTGCGCAGAAATTGCAAACTGTGCCCAACAGGAGGTTAAAGGCACTGACTCTCCAAGTGGGGAGAGTGTTCGTAAAGGGTCTGGAATGGTGAACCCGAGTAAAAGGGGACGAAAACTGAGATGCATTTGAAAACGTTTGCCAGTCACACGGTGCACCATACTGTGGGTTTCCCATGCATGTTTTAGCTGAAGGAAGAATCCCTTAAACTTGGAGAGTTGGGACCCATGGAATGGGTACCATGCTGTATGACTTCAAAGGGTCTGCATTTGCTCATCGAACCTCACCAATGCTATCAGCCCGAAGTGCCCAACCTTATGTCTCACTCAGCTCTGGGTGTAGATGTGGTAAATCCAGGTTGCATCACAAGCCCTGAATGAATTATTTAAGAATTGCTCTCTATTTCACTGTCCTTGGGTTTTGTTTGTGTAATTCATTTTGATAATGGGATTTATCGGATTTTCTCTGCTGCATTCATGCCGCTGTACACACGCTTCATTCTCTTATGGAGACATATAAATCCAGGGGTTTGAAGATACTTACTAGTCAGGTGTATTCCTAGGCGTTGAATATGGGGTGTTTAGACCATTTCGTTGAGCAAGGGGTAGGTCTTGACTATTACATATTTGGCTTAAGGAAAGGTATCTGTGCTAATTTCTATCTCTGGTTTTATGCAGCACCGCAACTCACCTTTCCCCTTAAGCAAGCATAAGTTGGTTTTCTAAATTTGAGACCCTGTTCTGTTTTGTAATTCAGTTCATGTGTAGCCAAGTTTACATTCCGTGTATTAGTGATATCTTATGATGTTTCATTTTCTGTGTGACTTATTTCACTTAGAATCATCGTACCTGAATCCACTCATTATGGCGCGACGGGCCTGATGACATAGATTTCATTGCTGAGTGATATTCCATTGTACGTACGTACCAGAACTTCTTTATCCATTTTTCACATTCTGCGATATTTCACTTGTACCGTAGACGAGATTCTTGTATACAGAGCCGTCCGACACTTTGGGGTGGCTGTGTGTTTTTGATTTTAATTTCCCTAAGCTATAGGACCATAAGTGGAAGTGCCGAAGGCTCCGTAGCTTTGTTTTTTCGGTGTTCCAGGAAACACCATACACTTCTCCAGAGTGGCTGTTGGCAATTTACATCCCGCCCATCAGCATAACAAGGCTCCCTGTTCTCCATGGCCTGTGCTGCCTTTCTGAATTTTACACTTTTTTCAGATGGCCCTTTTGACCGGGGGGCAGTGAGACTTCATTGTAGTGCAGATTTCTTTAACATGCTTGCTTGGTTGGCCAAAAAGGGCGTATGCGTTTTTTCCTGAATATATTCAGGAAAAAACCCATACGCCCTTTGTGGCCAAGAGCATCATTGTCGACGTTCTGCCTCTTTTCCTATGCTTTAAATGCAATTCCCGTCTACCCCCTGAAATCGTTTTCCTGCAATTCTGCCCCACTTACAAGTCGTCTTCGCAGCCTTCCTTCAATATATTTTTGCACGATAGCTGTCATTTATAACTCTGCAGGTTTGTGAGTTACAGTGCCCCTGAGCTCATTTCTTCAACTCGCTATCTTGTGAGCTGGCCGCATACCCACAGGATTGCCTCAGGCCCTAATCTGGTTCCGGCACGGCATGCTGAGCCTTTGGTTAATTCCTCTTCCTGGTGGGAAATGAGCGTTAAATTTGCCCGTGCAGACACCTAGAGCTAGTCTCTCATTCGTTCTCCCTATTCCTTTTCATCTTGCCCAGAAATTGCAAACTGTGCCCAACAGGAGTTTAAAGGCACTGACTCTCCAAGTGGGGAGAGTGTTCGTAAAGGGTCTGGAATGGTGAACCCGAGTAAAAGGGGACGAAAGCTGAGATGCATTTGAAAACGTTTGCCAGTCACACGGTGCACCATACTGTGGGTTTCCTATGCATGTTTTAGCTGAAGGAAGAATCCCTTAAACTTGGAGATTTGGGACCCATGGAATGGGTACCATGCTGTATGACTTCAAAGGGTCTGCATTTGCTCATCGAACCTCACCAATGCTATCAGCCCGAAGTGCCCAACCTTATGTCTCACTCAGCTCTGGGTGTAGATGTGGTAAATCCAGGTTGCATCACAAGCCCTGAATGAATTATTTAAGAATTGCTCTCTATTTCACTGTCCTTGGGTTTTGTTTGTGTAATTCATTTTCATAATGGGATTTATCGGATTTTCTCTGCTGCATTCATGCCGCTGTACACACGCTTCATTCTCTTACGGAGACATATAAATCCATGGGTTTGAAGATTCTTACTAGTCAGGTGTATTCCTAGGCGTTGAATATGGGGTGTTTAGTCCATTTCGTTGAGCAAGGGGTAGGTCTTGACTATTACATATTTGGCTTATGGAAAGGTATCTGTGCTAATTTCTATCTCTGGTTTTATGCAGCACCCCAACTCACCTTTCCCCTTAAGCAAGCATAAGTTGGTTTTCTAAATTTGAGACCCTGTTCTGTTTTGTAATTCAGTTCATGTGTAGCCAAGTTTACATTCCGTGTATTAGTGATATCTTATGATGTTTCATTTTCTGTGTGACTTATTTCACTTAGAATCATCGTACCTGAATCCACTCATTATGCCATGACGGGCCTGATGAGATAGATTTCATTGCTGAGTGATATTCCATTGTACGTACGTACCACAACTTCTTTATCCATTTTTCACATTCTGGGATATTTAACTTGTACCGTAGACGAGGTTCTTGTAAACAGAGCCGTCCGACACTTTGGGGTGGCTGTGTGTTTTTGATTTTAATTTCCCTAAGCTATAGGACCATAAGTGGAAGTGCCGTAGGCTTCGTTGCTTTGTTTTTTATGTGTTCCGGGAATCACCATACACTTGTCCAGAGTGGCTGTTGGCAATTTACATCCCACCCATCAACATAGCAAGGCTCCCTGTTCTCCATGGCCTGTGCTGCATTCCTGGATTTTACACTTTTTTCAGGTGGCCCTTTTGACCGGGGGGCAGTGAGACTTCATTGTAGTGCAGATTTCTTTAACATGCTTGCTTGGTTGGCCAAAAAGGGCGTATGCGTTTTTTCCTGAATATATTCATGAAAAAACGCATACGCCCTTTTTGGCCAAGAGCATCATTGTTGACTTTCTGCCTCTTTTCCTATGCTTTAAATGCAATTCCCGTCTACCCCCTGAAATCGTTTTCCTGCAATTCTGCCCCGCTTTCAAGTCCTCTTTGCAGACCTCCTTCAATATATTTTTGGACGATAGCTGTCATTTATAACTCTGCATGTTTGTGAGTTACAGTGCCCCTGAGCTCATTTCTTCAACTCGCTATCTTGTGAGCTGGCCGCAAACCCACTGGATTGCCTCAGGCCCTAATCTCGTTCCGGCATGCTGAGCCTTTGGTTAATTCCTCTTCCTGGTGGGAAATGAGCGTTAAATTTGCCCGTGCAGATACCTAGAGCTAGTCTCTCATTCGTTCTCCCTATTCCTTTTCATCTTGCGCAGAAATTGCAAAGTGTGCCCAACAGGAGGTTAAAGGCACTGACTCTCCAAGTGGGGAGAGTGTTCGTAAAGGGTCTGGAATGGTGAACCCGAGTAAAAGGGGAAGAAAACTGAGATGCATTTGAAAACGTTTGCCGGTCACACGGTGCACCATACTGTGGGTTTCCCATGCATGTTTTAGCTGAAGGAAGAATCCCTTAAACTTGGAGAGTTGGGACCCATGGAATGGGTACCATGCTGTATGACTTCAAAGGGTCTGCATTTGCTCATCGAACCTCACCAATGCTATCAGCCCGAAGTGCCCAACCTTATGTCTCACTCAGCTCTGGGTGTAGATGTGGTAAATCCAGGTTGCATCACAAGCCCTGAATGAATTATTTAAGAATTGCTCTCTATTTCACTGTCCTTGGGTTTTGTTTGTGTAATTCATTTTGATAATGGGATTTATCGGATTTTCTCTGCTGCATTCATGCCGCTGTACACACGCTTCATTCTCTTACGGAGACATATAAATCCATGGGTTTGAAGATTCTTACTAGTCAGGTGTATTCCTAGGCGTTGAATATGGGGTGTTTAGTCCATTTCGTTGAGCAAGGGGTAGGTCTTGACTATTACATATTTGGCTTATGGAAAGGTATCTGTGCTAATTTCTATCTCTGGTTTTATGCAGCACCCCAACTCACCTTTCCCCTTAAGCAAGCATAAGTTGGTTTTCTAAATTTGAGACCCTGTTCTGTTTTGTAATTCAGTTCATGTGTAGCCAAGTTTACATTCCGTGTAGTAGTGATATCTTATGATGTTTCATTTTCTGTGTGAATTATTTCACTTAGAATCATCGTACCTGAATCCACTCATTATGCCGCGACGGGCCTGATGACATAGATTTCATTGCTGAGTGATATTCCATTGTACGTACGTACCACAACTTCTTTATCCATTTTTCACATTCTGGGATATTTAACTTGTACCGTAGACGAGGTTCTTGTAAACAGAGCCGTCCGACACTTTGGGGTGGCTGTGTGTTTTTGATTTTAATTTCCCTTAGCTATAGGACCATAAGTGGAAGTGCCGTAGGCTCCGTAGCTTTGTTTTTTCGGTGTTCCGGGAAACACCATACACTTCTCCAGAGTGACTGTTGGCAATTTTCATCCCGCCCATCAGCATAACAAGGCTCCCTGTTCTCCATGGCCTGTGCTGCCTTTCTGGATTTTACACTTTTTTCAGATGGCCCTTTTGACCGGGGGGCAGTGAGACTTCATTGTAGTGCAGATTTCTTTAACATGCTTGCTTGGTTGGCCAAAAAGGCCGTATGCGTTTTTTCCTGAATATATTCAGGAAAAAACGCATACGCCCTTTTTGGCCAAGTGCATCATTGTCGACGTTCTGCCTCTTTTCCTATGCTTTAAATGCAATTCCCGTCTACCCCCTGAAATCGTTTTCCTGCAATTCTGCCCCGCTTTCAAGTCCTCTTCGCAGCCTTCCTTCAATATATTTTTGGACGATAGCTGTCATTTATAACTCTGCAGGTTTGTGAATTACAGTGCCCCTGAGCTCCTTTCTTCAAATTGCTTTCTTTTGATCTGGCCGCAAACCCGCAGGATTGCTTCAGGCCCTAATGTTGTTCCGGCACGGCATGCTGAGCCTTTCTTTAATTCCTCTTCCTGGTTGGAAATGAGCGTTAAATTTGCCCGTGCAGACACCTAGAGCTAGTCTCTCATTGGTTCTCCCTATTCCTTTTCATCTTGCGCAGAAATTGCAAACTGTGCCCAACAGGAGGTTAAAGGCACTGACTCTCCAAGTGGGGAGAGTGTTCGTAAAGGGTCTGGAATGGTGAACCCGAGTAAAAGGGGACGAAAACTGAGATGCATTTGAAAACGTTTGCCAGTCACACGGTGCACCATACTTTGGGTTTCCCATGCATGTTTTAGCTGAAGGAAGAATCCCTTAAACTTGGAGAGTTGGGACCCATGGAATGGGTACCATGCTGTATGACTTCAAAGGGTCTGCATTTGCTCATCGAACCTCACCAATGCTATCAGCCCGAAGTGCCCAACCTTATGTCTCACTCAGCTCTGGGTGTAGATGTGGTAAATCCAGGTTGCATCACAAGCCCTGAATGAATTATTTAAGAATTGCTCTCTATCTCACTGTCCTTGGGTTTTGTTTGTGTAATTCATTTTGATAATGGGATTTATCGGATTTTCTCTGCTGCATTCATGCCGCTGTACACACGCTTCATTCTCTTACGGAGACATATAAATCCATGGGTTTGAAGATTCTTACTAGTCAGGTGTATTCCTAGGCGTTGAATATGGGGTGTTTAGTCCATTTCGTTGAGCAAGGGGTAGGTCTTGACTATTACATATTTGGCTTATGGAAAGGTATCTGTGCTAATTTCTATCTCTGGTTTTATGCAGCACCCCAACTCACCTTTCCCCTTAAGCAAGCATAAGTTGGTTTTCTAAATTTGAGACCCTGTTCTGTTTTGTAATTCAGTTCATGTGTAGCCAAGTTTACATTCCGTGTATTAGTGATATCTTATGATGTTTCATTTTCTGTGTGACTTATTTCACTTAGAATCATCGTACCTGAATCCACTCATTATGCCGCGACGGGCCTGATGACATAGATTTCATTGCTGAGTGATATTCCATTGTACGTACGTACCACAACTTCTTTATCCATTTTTCACATTCTGGGATATTTAACTTGTACCGTAGACGAGGTTCTTGTAAACAGAGCTGTCCGACACTTTGGGGTGGCTGTGTGTTTTTGATTTTAATTTCCCTAAGCTATAGGACCATAAGTGGAAGTGCCGTAGGCTCCGTAGCTTTGTTTTTTCGGTGTTCCGGGAAACACCATACACTTCTCCAGAGTGGCTGTTGGCAATTTACATCCCGCCCCTCAGCATAACAAGGCTCCCTGTTCTCCATGGCCTGTGCTGCCTTTCTGGATTTTACACTTTTTTCAGATGGCCCTTTTGACCAGGGGGCAGTGAGACTTCATTGTAGTGCAGATTTCTTTAACATGCTTGCTTGCTTGGCCAAAAAGGGCGTATGCGTTTTTTCCTGAATATATTCAGGAAATATATTCAGAAAATATATTCAGGAAAAAACGCATACGCCCTTTTTGGCCAAGAGCATCATTGTCGATGTTCTGCCTCTTTTCCTATGCTTTAAATGCAATTACCGTCTACCCCCTGAAATCGTTTTCCTGCAAATCTGTCCCGCTTACAAGTCGTCTTCGCAGCCTTCCTTCAATATATTTTTGGACGATAGCTGTCATTTATAACTCTGCAGGTTTGTGAGTTACAGTGCCCCTGAGCTCCTTTCTTCAACTCGCTATCTTGTTAGCTGGCCGCAAACCCACAGGATTGCCTCAGGCCCTAATCTGGTTCCCGCAGGGCATGCTGAGCCTTTGGTTAATTCCTCTTCCTGATGGGAAATGAGCGTTAAATTTGCCCGTGCAGACACCTACAGCTAGTCACTCATTGGTTCTCCCTATTCCTGTTCATCTTGCGCAGAAATTGCAAAGTGTGCGAAACAGGAGGTTAAAGGCACTGACTCTCCAAGTGGGGAGAGTGTTAGTAAAGGGTCTGGAATTGTGAACCCGAGTAAAAGAGGACAAAAACTGAGATGCATTTGAAAACGTTTCCCGGTCACATGGTGCACCATACTGTGGGTTTCCCATGCATGGTTTAGCTGAAGGAAGAATCGCTTAAACCTGGAGAGTTGGGACCCATGGAATGTGTACCATGTATTATGACTTCAAAAGGTCTGCATTTGCTCATCGAACCTCACCAATGCTATCAGCCCGAAGGGTCCAACCTTATGTCTCACTCAGCTCTGGGTTTAGATGAGGTAAATCCAGGTTGCATCACAAGCCCTGAATGAATAATTTAAGAATTGCTCTCTATTTCACTGTCATTGTGTTTTGTTTTTGTAATTCATTTTGATAATAGGATTTATCGGATTTTCTCTGCTGCCTTCATGCAGCTGTACACACGCTTGATTCTCTTATGGAGACATGTAAATCCATGGGTTTGAAGAGTCTTAGTAGTCAGGTGTATTCCTAGGCTTTGAATATAGGGTGTTTAGCCCATTTCGTTGAGCAAGGGGTAGGTCTTGACTATTACATATTTGACGTATGGAATGGTATCTGTGCTAATTTCTATCTCTCGTTTTATGCAGCACCCCAACTCACCTTTCCCCTTAAGCAAACATAAGTTGGTTTTCTAAATTTGAGACCCTGTTCTGTTTTGTAATTCAGTTCATGTGTAGCCAAGTTTACATTCCGTGTATTAGTGATATCTTATGATGTTTCATTTTCTGTGTGACTTATTTCTCTTAGAATCATCGTACCTGAATCCACTCATTATGCCGCGACGGGCCTGATGACATAGATTTCATTGCTGAGTGATATTCCACTGTACGTACGTACCACAACTTCTTTATCCATTTTTCACATTCTGGGATATTTAACTTGTACCGTAGAGGAGGTTCTTGTAAACAGAGCTGTCCGACACTTTGGGGTGGCTGTGTGTTTTTGATTTTAATTTCCCTAAGCTATAGGACCATAAGTGGAAGTGCCGTAGGCTCCGTAGCTTTGTTTTTTCGGTGTTCCGGGAAACACCATACACTTCTCCAGAGTGGCTGTTGGCAATTCACATCCCACGCATCAGCATAACAAGGCTCCCTGTTCTCCATGGCCTGTGCTGCCTTTCTGGATTTTACACTTTTTTCAGATGGCCCTTTTGACCGGGGGGCAGTGAGACTTCATTGTAGTGCAGATTTCTTTAACATGCTTGCTTGGTTGGCCAAAAAGGGCGTATGCGTTTTTTCCTGAATATATTCAGGAAAAAACGCATACGCCCTTTTTGGCCAAGAGCATCATTTTTGACGTTCTGCCTCTTTTCCTATGCTTCAAATGCAATTCCCGTCTACCCCCTGAAATCGTTTTCCTGCAATTCTGCCCCACTTACAAGTCGTCTTCGCACCCTTCCTTCAATATATTTTTGGAGGATAGCTGTCATTTATAACTCTGCAGGTTTGTGAGTTACAGTGCCCCTGAGCTCATTTCTTCAACTCGCTATCTTGTGAGCTGGCCGCAAACCCACAGGATTGCCTCAGGCCCTAATCTGGTTCCGGCACGGCATGCTGAGCCTTTGGTTAATTCCTCTTCCTGGTGGGAAATGAGCGTTAAATTTGCACGTGCAGACACCTAGAGCTAGTCTCTCATTGGTTCTCCCTATTCCTTTTCATCTTGCGCAGAAATTGCAAACTGTGCCCAACAGGAGGTTAAAGGCACTGACTCTCCAAGTGGGGAGAGTGTTCGTAAAGGGTCTGGAATGGTGAACCCGAGTAAAAGGGGACGAAAACTGAGATGCATTTGAAAACGTTTGCCAGTCACACGGTGCACCATACTGTGGGTTTCCCATGCATGTTTTAGCTGAAGGAAGAATCCCTTAAACTTGGAGAGTTGGGACCCATGGAATGGGTACCATGCTGTATGACTTCAAAGGGTCTGCATTTGCTCATCGAACCTCACCAATGCTATCAGCCCGAAGTGCCCAACCTTATGTCTCACTCAGCTCTGGGTGTAGATGTGGTAAATCCAGGTTGCATCACAAGCCCTGAATGAATTATTTAAGAATTGCTCTCTATTTCACTGTCCTTGGGTTTTGTTTGTGTAATTCATTTTCATAATGGGATTTATCGGATTTTCTCTGCTGCATTCATGCTGCTGTACACACGCTTCATTCTCTTACGGAGACATATAAATCCATGGGTTTGAAGATTCTTACTAGTCAGGTGTATTCCTAGGCGTTGAATATGGGGTGTTTAGTCCATTTCGTTGAGCAAGGGGTAGGTCTTGACTATTACATATTTGGCTTATGGAAAGGTATCTGTGCTAATTTCTATCTCTGGTTTTATGCAGCACCCCAACTCACCTTTCCCCTTAAGCAAACATAAGTTGGTTTTCTAAATTTGAGACCCTGTTCTGTTTTGTAATTCAGTTCATGTGTAGCCAAGTTTACATTCCGTGTATTAGTGATATCTTATGATGTTTCATTTTCTGTGTGACTTATTTCACTTAGAATCATCGTACCTGAATCCACTCATTATGCCGCGATGGGCCTGATGACATAGCTTTCATTGCTGAGTGATATTCCATTGTACGTACGTACCACAACTTCTTTATCCATTTTTCACATTCTGGGATATTTAACTTGTACCGTAGAAGAGGTTCTTGTAAACAGAGCCGTCCGACACTTTGGGGTGGCTGTGTGTTTTTGATTTTAATTTCCCTAAGCTATAGGACCATAAGTGGAAGTGCGGTAGGCTCCGTTGCTTTGTTTTTTAGATGTTCCGGGAAACACCATACACTTCTCCAGAGTGGCTGTTGGCAATTTACATCCCGACCATCAGCATAACAAGGCTCCCTGTTCTCCTTGGCCTGTCCTGTCTTTGTGGATTTTACACTTGTTTCACATGTCCCTTTTGACCGGGGGGCAGTGAGACTTCATTGTAGTGCAGATTTCATTAACATGGTTGCTTGGTTGGCCAAAAAGCGCATATGCTTTTTTTCCTCAATAAATTCAGGAAAAAACGCATACACCCTTTTTGGCCAAGAGCATCATTGTCGACGTTCTGCCTCTTTTCCTATGCTTTAAATGCAATTCCCGTCTACCCCCTGAAATTGTTTTCCTGCAATTCTGCCCCACTTACAAGTCGTCTTCGCAGCATTCCTTCAATATATTTTTGGACGATAGCTGTCATTTATAACTCTGCATGTTTGTGAGTTACAGTGCCCCTGAGCTCCATTCTTCAACTCGCAACTTGTGAGCTGGGCGCAAACCCGCAGGATTGATTCAGGCCCTAATCTGGTTCCGGCACGGCATGCTGATCCTTTGGTTAATTCCTCTTCCTGGTGGGAAATGAGCATTAAATTTGCCCGTGCAGACACTTACTGCTAGTCTCTCATTGGTTCTCCCTATTCCTGTTCATCTTGCGCAGAAATTGCAAACTGTGCCTAACAGGAGGTTAAAGGCACTGACTCTCCAAGTGGGGAGAGTGTTAGTAAACGTTCTGGAATGGTGAACCCGAGTAAAAGGGGACGAAAACTGAGATGCATTTGAAAACCTTTCCTGGTCACACGGTGCACCATACTGTGGGTTTCCCATGCATGTTTTAGCTGAAGAAAGAATCCCTTAATCCTGGAGAGTTGGGACCCATGGAATGGGTACCATGCAGTATGACTTCAAAGGGTCTGCATTTGCTCATCGAACCTCACCAATGCTATCAGCCCGAAGTGCCCAACCTTATGTCTCACTCAGCTCTGGGTGTAGATGTGGTCAATCCAGGTTGCATCACAAGCCCTGAATGAATTATTTAAGAATTGCTCTCTATTTCACTGTCCTTGGGTTTTGTTTGTGTAATTCATTTTGATAATGGGATTTATCGCATTTTCACCTCTGTGTTCATGCCGCTGTAGTCACGCTTGATTCTCTTACGGAGACATATAAATCCATGAGTTTGAAGATTCTTACTAGTCAGGTGTATTCGTAGGTGTTGAATATGGCGTGTTGCGTCCATTTCGTTGACCAGGGAGTAGGTTTTTTCTATTACATATTTGGCTTATCGAACGGTATCTGTGCTAATTTCAATCTCTGGTTTTATGCAGCTCCCCAACTCTCCTTTTTCCTTAAGCAAACATAAGTTGGTCTTCTAAATTTGAGACCCCATTCTGTTTTGTAATTCAGGTACTTTGTAGCCACGTTTACATTCCATGTATTAGTAATATCGTATGTCTTTTTCTTTTTGAATTATGTGACTTTGAATGATCATACGTAACTACTCTGGGGTTGTTACAACTGGCCATATTTCACTGATTTTCAGGCTGAGTAATATTCCACTCTATATAAGTGCCACACCTCTATCCATTTTTTCCCTCCAGAGACATATAAATTATATCCTAGTCGAGGATCTTTGAAACAGAGAGGCGGTAAACATTGGGGTGCCTGTGTCCTCTCCATTTTTGTCTTTCCCAAGATATACGTCCATGAGTGCAAGTGCCCTGTGCTCTGTAGCTCATTTTTTAGATGCTTTAGTAAACACAATACACTTCTCAAGAGTGACCATTGGCAATATACATTTCCACTATAAGCCTCACAGGGCTCCCTTTTCTCCTTGCCCTGTCCTGCATTTCTGGTGTTTACACTTTATGAGGAAGGCTCTTCTGACTGATGCGAAGTGATATGTTTTGTAGTACTGATTTCCAGTGCCCACCTGTTTGGTTGGCTAAAAAAGTGTATGCCGTTTTCTTGAATATATACAGAAAAAGACGCATACACCCTTTTTGGCCAACTGCAATGTTGGCAATGTTCAGCCCCTTTTCTTGTGCTTAATGGCGAGTCCTTTCTACCTCTTCCAATCCCTTTCCTGCCATTCTCCGTTGCTTACAAGTCCTTTTCTCTGACTTTCCTCAAGACATTTTTCAGTGAGAGATATTTTCAACTCTGCAGTTTCGTGAATTTTAGCGACCCTGAGTTCCATTTTTCAACTTGTGTTTATGGGAACTGGCCACAAAGCAGCGGGATTTCCTCAAGCCCTATTCTGTTTCCATGGGCAACCCTAGCTTTCAGTCAATTCGTCTTCCTGATTGGAAATTAGAGTGACATGTGCCTGTCCGAACACCTAGGACTTGTCTCTCATTGTTCCTCCTCCTTCTGCTTCATTCTCTGGACAAATTCCAAACTGTATGCAACAGGATGTTGACAGTGCTGACATCTCCAAGTGGGAAGACTGTTCGTAAAGACGCTGGAGGGGTGAACCCGAGCACCAGGAGATGAGGAGATGAGATGCCTTTTCCAAACTCTTCCCGATCAGACGGTATACCATCTTCTGGGTGTGACAGGCATATTTTAGCTGTAGGAAGTGTCCCATTCATGTGAGGAGAACACCAGGGCTTTTTCAAAATCACTGTCTCTCCACAACCCAAACTGGGGAATTTTTTAAGCTACGGCTACACATATGTTCATTAAGGGCCTTGGGAAGTAGGCAGAGTCCAAACTTTAGATGATTGAAGTCTTCAGGGTCAGAAGCACTCACCACCGGCTTCCGTTAGGTTCCATTTTAACTGTCATTAATAGATGATGTGAATAAAAATATCTATTCTTTTTTCAGATTATTTCCCCTTATAGGTTATTGCAAAATATTGAGTGTAGTTCCCTGTGCTGTACAGTAGTTCCTTGTTGATGATCGATTTTATACATAGCAGTGTGTATGTGTTAATCCCAAACTGTTAATTTATCCCTCCTCCCACCTTTCCCCTTTGGTAATAATAAATTATAAGATTTTATACTTCTCAGAAATGGGGGAGCTGAAAGAGAGGTATCATTTTCAATGGAAAAGCATTTAAAACAAGATTGAAGCTTTAACCAAGATTATTAGATGTACATCCTTGGAAAGAAATCACTTCGTTTCTCTAGTATTGACCTGACAAATAAGACAAACCTTTCACTGAACTTGCTTATAATAAAGTGATGGAAATATCAAATGGAAGTGTTAGAAACATCTTATTTTACCCGAGCCTTATACACTGTTCTATGTTAATTACAGTTTGGCTCACACATCTGTTCATTGAAGTTACAATGTTCTCAATTTCTGTTACTGATCCTCCAGAGTGGACCCCAACAAGTGTCCCCCTGCCCAGTGTCATTGGAGCCAACAGATCGAGACTGAGTTTGGTTCAGAAGCAAAGGAAACTTTATATTTTGATCAGAGAATGCAGAGGTGAGAGCATGTGCTACCCCGTGGGCTGTGGGCTGGGCTGCTGTGTAGAGATCCTGTCAGAGTCAGTGGGAGGGAGGGGGCGGAGCTCTCGAGGGCCCGGTTGGCTGCAGCTCAGGCTCTATATCGCGGAGTCTGCACTGTGCTCCAGGAGCTGAAGTGTCGACCCAGCCATTCTGCACTAGGAAATCTGGTCTGAAGTGCCGGCTGTGGAACCTCTGTATGCGGGACCCTAGGAGCACGTGAAATTAGACAAAGCACAAAGGATAAAAAAGGTTAGACTTTATTTTATTGCCCAGATTCTATTTTTATCTCCCAGGGATTTTTAAGGGGCTTTGCCTGGGACAAACCCCTCTTCTGCATTTTGTCCCCTTCCTCATTCTTAGAGTGCTGAGGGTGCAGACCCTTCATCTGTAACTGCTGAGTGCTGAGTTAGGAGCCCTCATACCTGTGGGAGAGGGTCTGAACTTCTCCCCAGCAGCCTCCAGGTGACGTTGATTGTCCGCAGGCCTCCTGCCTCCCTGCTCGTCCGCCTGAGCACAAGTATTGGTAGTGTTATAGATTCTAATGACCTTTAAGGGTCCAGGAAGGAGATGTGCAGTGACGCTGTGAGGTCCAGTTTCACCCCGCCCCACATTTGTTCGGCCACCTTAGGCTGACCGTTTCTGCCAGCCTTGATGCTCTGACCAGTAGTCTGTGCTTTCTTCAGTTAGGCCCCTGAATTAACGTAAAAACAGCACCAGGTGTCAGCACCCTGACTGCTCAACTCCCAGACAGTCCAGGGTCAGTGGTGATGAAGGACCATGATGGCCACTGAGTCAACAGCCTTTTGAAGCAAACAGGAGTCCAGCCGGTCTTATTGGCCACCATCATCACAGTGTCTGTAGGATTTTCTATGGTGACAGCGTGATATACTGTTCCCCTGCCAAGATTATTACCTCCCCTCTGGGTGCAGTAAGTCCTGCAAGCAGTAGTCTACTCTTTTGGGACACACTCTTGTTGTTTTATGAGAGAAACTCCAGGTCAAGTGATGGTCACACGAGTCGTCATGGTGCCCCTTTGCCCCAGTTATCTCTCTGGAGGTTGGAGTTGGAGGACCTCCTCACTCAAGGTCAGTGTGCCCACGGGGCAAACCCTGCAACTTCAGGGCATGGTTGGGGGTTAGGATCACCACGTGGGGTCCTTTTCCCTTAGGAGGGAGGTGGCCTTTTGGGCTGCTGATTTCCAGGTTTTCAGATACTGCCAGTATCTTGGCCAGATGTGGCGGTGGGCCAAGCCCCTTGGTGACCGTAGTTTATCCTACCTGGATGGCATTCTTGCATTGTTCCATTTCAAGTGGTCCCAGGTTTTGCACTAATACTCCAATGGCCATTCAAATTTCACTAGGAATGTAAAGGTCAAAGGGTTTAGCTAAATTAGGGAGTTCCAGGGCAAGGGTCTGAATTGACTGCTCTTTCCATTCTTGAAAGGCCACTTCTGGATTCTATTCAAAAGGATCATCATCTTTTTCTTTCAGTGTTTCATATAGAGGCCCAGCTAGTAGACTGTAGTTAGGGATCCAGAAGCAGCAAACCCTGGCCTCCCCAGGAACCCCTAAGCTGTCTTCTAGTTTTAGAAATGGGTAAGGCTGTAAATTGTTTCTTCCCTTTCCTGGGATGGGCTTCTCCGACCTTCTGTGAGAATGCAGCCCACGCAGGTCACCATAGTCTGTGATATTTGAGCTTTTTCTTGGACAACTTGTATCCTTTATTGGCTTGGTAGTTCAGAGGTCTCCTTAGTAGGGCTGGCGATCAGAATGTCGTCTGCATATTGAAGGCGTGTTTCCTTTTCCAGAGGTAGAACTTTTAGGTCTTTAGCTGAGCTTTCCCCAAAGATGGTGTGGGAATTTTTGAACCCTTGGGGCAACATGGCCCGGAAGTATTGTTTTAGTTGTATGTTGAGTCCTGCCACTCACAAGCCAAAATTTCTTGTGACTCTGGGACTAATAGAATACAAAAGAAGGCTTCATTGAAGACTAATACAGAATACCATGTCCTGGTGGTTAGTAGAATGACCAGCAGGGTGTAGGGTTTAGGAACTACTGGAGGTATATCCTCGGTGGCTTCACTGACTGTCCTGACATCTTTTACCAGGACTCCAGCAGCCCATGGGGCTCTCGAGGTCAGGCCAATCCCAGGATATGGAGCTCACCTGGGCAGGTACCCCACCCCCACCCCAGCCCACGGGGCTCTCGTGGTCAGGCCCCTCCCAGGATACAGAGCAACCCTTTCAGGTACCGTGGCAGGGCTGGGCACACAGGAGCCATGCACATCGCCCTCATTGCAGAGCACTCCCAGCTCACCTGTCACTCAGATCTGACACAGAGCACCTCAGAGCAGGACTTGAACTAACAAACAGCAGCTCCGACAGGTCTGTGACCCTGGGCATCACTCTGTGTGGCCTCCCTCCACCTGGTCTTCCAGATTCTTCCACTGCACCCGGGGCACCAGGCCTCTGTCTCCACCCACCACCCACCCCTCCTCTCCCTGACTCCTGGGTTCCTCTCATTAGGAGAGGGTTTTCTTGAAGTTGTCTCCCACTCATGGGCCAGATAATATAATTAGAAAACAAGCCAGAGCTGCAGCCCCTTGCCTATCCTGACTCTCAGGAGCCCACACCTGTTCCTTGGACCTGGCCGATTCAGCAAGTTCCAGTTTCTGCAACTGTGAGCCCCTGAGGGGTGATTATTGGCTGGCCTGGGAAGCCCGACCGTGCCGGCCAGACCTCCCCAGGTGTGCCTGGGTTGAGATCAATATAAACACCGCTCCAGGCAGCAAGAGCACCTGCAGCTGTGCCTGACGCCATTTTCTGCCCTGTCAGCAGTCTCGGGGCTGGACTGGTGGGAGGGAGTGAGAGGCCACGGCTTTGTGGGTTGCCCAGTGTGAGTGGGGCTCTGCTGGACTTTCTGCAGCAGTTGCCAAGATGCCACCTGCTAAAGAAGAGGATGTGCCACCCATACCTGCCGCTGGAATTTCTCCCTGGGCAGAGGTGAGTAAGGAAGAAAGCAGTGGGGGCTGGGACAGGAGGGGTATCTCAGGCAGGGAAATGGAAAGCTTCCAGAAGAGCACCCAGGGCCAGGACCATCCTGTCTGGCCTGCAGGCACCAAGTCGGCTGGCATGCTGTCGCTCATGTGGCTCCATGGCCCTTCCTCTAGGCTTTCAAGTCCTTGTACATATTCAGGTGTTTTACCTGGGAAGGGTGGGAACATTTCTGCAGCAGCTGGCCTGGGGCTCGGCCCACGTTTACTCACAGATGCCTCGGCACGGGCCCCCAGCTTTGCAATGAGGACGCTTGTTGCGTGGGGCATGCTGGCTGAATGGGAGATGATTCCCCACCACTGACCAACTTCAGAATTGTTTACAACTGGAGCAAGGGCCCTGATACGGTTTTCCTCTGTGTAACTGGTGGGTTCTGTATTTTTTTCTTTTTTTCGTTTTTGGTTCAAGGTAGATTTTATTCCTCTTTTTTGTATTTACAGATATAAGCATGGAAATAATTTATTCATATAAATACATGTATGTGAAGGGAAGAATATTTTTTCTGTTTTACTTTTTGTAATTTTGAATTTTATTTTATTTTTTTATACAGCAGGTTCTTTTTGGTTACCTATTTTATACATAGAAATGTATACATGCCAATCCCAATCTCTCAACTCCTCCCACCACCACCCCCCTAACAGCTTTCCCCCCTTGGTGTCCATACGTTTGTTGTCTACATCTGTTGCTCTATTTCTGCCTTGCAAAATGCTTCATCTGTACAACTTTTCTAGGTTCCACATATATGCATTTATATACAGGATTTGTTTTTCTCTTTCTGACTTACTTCACTCTGTATGACAGTCTCTAGATCCAACAACGTCTCTACAAATGACCCAATTTCATTCCTTTTTATGGCTTAGTAATATTCCATTTTATATATGTACCTCATCTTTATGCATTCGTCTGTCTGTGGGCATTTAGGTTGCTTCCATTACCTGGATATTGTAAATAGTGATGCAATGAACATTGCGGTGAATGTCTCTTTTCGTTTTATGGTTTTGTCTGGGTATATGCCCAGTAGTGGGATTGCTGTATTATATGGTAATTCTATTCTTAGTTTTATAAGAAACTCCATAATGTTCTCCACAGTGACTGCATCAATTTACATTCCCAACAATAGTGGAAGAGGTTTCCTTATCTCCGCACCCTTTCCAGCATTTGTTGTTTGTAGATTTTCTGATGATGCCCATTCTAACAGGTGTGAGGTGATACACCATGGATTAGTCTATTTCGTTGAGCAAAGAGTAGGTCTTGTCTATTACATATTTGGCTTATGGAACGGTATGTGTGCTCATTTCAATCTCTGGTTTTATACAGCACCCCAACTCAACTTTCCCGTTAAGCAAGCATAAGTTTTTATCTAAATGTGAGACTCTGCTCGGTTTTGTAATTCAGTTTATGTGTAGCCAAGTTTACACTCCCTCTATTTGTGATATCTTATGATAATTATGTTTCTCTGTGTGACATATTTCTCTTAGAATCATCATACTTAAATCCACTCAATTTGCTGCTACAGGCCTGATGACATTGATTTCATTGCTGAGTGATATTCCGTTGTACGTAAGTAGGACAACTCCTTTATCCATTTTTTTCTTTCTGGGATATTTAATTTGTACTGGACTCAAGGTTCTTGTAAACACAGCAGCCCTGGATATTGTGTTGGCTGTGTCTTGTTGATTTTAATTTTCCTAAGCTATAGGGCCAAAAGTGGAAGTGCCCTAGGCTCTGTAGCTTTGTTTTTTAGATGTTTCAGCATACACTATAAACATCACCAGAGTGTCTGTTGGCAATTTACATCCCGTCCATCAGCATAACAAGGCTCCCTGTTCTCCATGGCCTGTCCTGTGTTTCTGGGTTTTACACTTTTTTCAGATGGCTCTTTTGACGAATGGGAAATGAGAGTTCATTGTAGTGCGGATTTCCATTGCTCGAATTCTTGGTTGGCCACAAAGGGCATATGCGTTTTTTCCTGAATATATTCAGGAAAAAATGTATACGCACTTTTTGTCCAAGTGCATCACTGTCAAAGATCTGCCGCTTTTCACATGCTTTAAATGCAATTCCAATCTACCTCCTGAAATATGATTCCTGCAATTCTGCCTCGTTTTCAAGTCCTCTGTGCAGACTTACTTCAATATATTTTTGCCAATCGCTGTCATTTACAACTCTGCAGGTTTGTGAATTACAGTGCCTGTGATTTCCTTTCTTAACTCGTTTCCTTGAAAGCTGGCCACAGAACCGCAGGTTTGCTTCAGGCCGTAATCAGGGTCCCGCACGGCACTCTGAGCCTTTGGTTAATTCCTCTTCCTGGTGGGAAATTAGAGTTAAATGTGCCCCTCCAGACACCTGCCTCACTCCCAGCCCCTTGGTGATGTGTGTCCTCTGGTTTGAGGCCACATGTGCTGGGTTCCTCACCTTTCGCAGATGTGGCCCCACTGGTGTGCGGACACTCCTGCCTGGTTCCCATCCCCTTGGTGATGTGAGCCCTCCAGTGAGAGTCTGATCCTGGTTGGGCTCCTCACACTTCTGTGAGGTGGGCCCTCTTCTCTGAGGTCACTCCTGCCTGGCTGACACACCCCGCCTTGGCGACGTCGGCCCTCTGGTGGCAGTTGGAGCCCGCTGGGAGCCTCCTCCCCTCAGTGATGAGACCCTCTGGCATCAGGCCCTAACTGCTGGTTACCCACATTTTCTGATACGTGCTAAGTGGTGTGAGGGCACTCCTGCCAGGTTCCCATCCCCATGTGCCTTCTGCTCTATGGTCCCAACACCTGTGTTGTTCACAGTTTCAGGATGTTGGCTCTCTGGTGTTAGTTCACTCAGGCCTAGATCCCATAGACTCTGTGCTCTGAGCCGCCTGCTGGGAGGTTCCTACTGCTGGATTCCTTACCATTTTTATTCTTTGGGTCCTGTGTTTTCATGCTCCTCCTTCCTGACTCACTCCCAGCCCCTTTGTGATGTGGGTCCTCTGGTTTGAGGCCACATGTGCCGGTTTCCTCACCTTTATTGATGTGGCCCCACTGGTGTGAGGACACTCCTGCCTGGTTCCCATCCCCTTGGTGATGGGGGCCCTCTGGTGAGAGTCTGATCCTGGCTGGATTCCTCACCCTTCTGGGAGGTGGGCCCTCTGCTGTGAGGTCACTCCTGCCTGGCTGGCACACATCACCTTGGCGATGTGGGTCCTCAGTTGGGAGTTGGTGCCTGCTGGGAGTCTCCTCCCCTCGGTAATGAGGGCCCTCTGGCGTCAGGCCCTAACTCATGGGCTCCCAAAATTTTCTGATATGTGCCCTGTCGTGCGAGTACACTCCTGCCACGTTCCCATCCCCATGGGGATGTGGGCCTTCTGCTCTGAGGTCCCACCAGCTGGGTTGCTCACAGTGTCATGATGTGAGCCCTCTGCTGTGAGTTCACTGTGGCCTGGATCACATAGGCTCCGTACTCTGGGCCACCTGCTGGGGGGTTCCAACTGCTGGATTCCTCACATTTTTTATTCTGTGGGCCCTGTGTTGTTAGGCTACTCCTGCCTGCCTCACTCGGAGCACCTTGGAAATGTGGGTCCTCTGGTTTAGGCCACATGTGCTGGGTTCGTCACCTTTCTATAATGTGGCCACACTGGTGTGAGGACACTCCTGCCTTGTTCCGTTCCCCTTGGTGATGTGGGCTCTCTGGTGAGAGTCTTATCCTGGCTGGTTTCCTCACCCTTCTGTGAGGTAGGCCCTCTGCTGTGAGGTCACTCCTGCCTGACTGGCACACGTCACCTTGGCGACGTGGGCCCTCAGGTGGGAGTTGGTGCCTGCTGGGAGTCTCCTCCCCTCGGTAATGAGGGCCCTCTGGCGTCAGGCTCTAACTCCTGGGCTCCCAAAATTTTCTGATGTGCGCCCTGTGGTGTGAGTACACTCCTGCCAGGTTTCCAACCCCATGGGAATATGGGCCTTCTGCTCTGAGGTCCCAACGGTGGGTGGCTCAGTTTCATGATGAGGGCCCTCTGGTGTGAGTTCACTCCGGCCTGGATCCCATAGCCTCGCTGCTCCTGGCCGCCTGCGGGGAGGTTCCAACTGCGGGATTCCTCACCTTTTCTCTTCTATGGGCCCTCTGTTTGGAGACTCCTCCTGCCTGACTCACTCCCAGCCCCTTGGTGATGTGTGTCCTCTGGTTTTAGGCCACGTGTGCTGGGTCCCTCACCTTTCGATGATGTGGCCCCGCTGGTGTGAGGACACTCCTGCCTGGTTTCTATCCCCTTGGTGATGTGGGCCCTCTGGTGAGAGTCTGATCCTGGCTGGGTTCCTCACCCTTCTGTGAGGTGGGCCCTCTGCTGTGAGGTCACTACTGACTGGCTGGCACACCCCGCCTTGGCGACATCGGCCCTCTTGTGGCAGTTGGAGCCTGCTGGGAGCCACCTCCCCTCGGTGATGAGGGCTCTCTAGTGTCAGGCCGTAACTGCTGGGTACCCACTTTTTCTGATACGTGCTAAGTGGTGCGAGGACACTCTTGCCATGTTCCCAACCCCATGGGGATGTGGGCCTTCTGCTGTGAGGTCCCAATGGCTGGGTTGCTCACAGTTTCATGATATGGGCCCTCTGCTGTGAGTTCACTGCAGCCTGGATCGCATAGACTCGGTGCTCTGGGCCGCCTGCTGGGAGGTTCCCACTGCAGGATTCCTCAGCTTTTTTATTCTATGGGCCCTGTGTTGTGAGGCTACTCCTGCATGCCTCACTCCGAGCCCCTTGGAGATGTGGGTCTTCTGGTTTAGGCCACATGTGCTGGGTTCCTCACCTTTCTATGATGTGGTCACCCTGGTGTGAAGACAGTCCTGCCTGGTTCTGATCCTCTTGGTGATGTGGGCCCTCTGGTGAGAGTCTAATCCTCTTTGGGTTCCTCACACTTTTTTGAGGTTGGCCCTCTGCTCTGAGGTCACTCCTGCCTGGCTGGCACACCCCGCATTGGCGACGTTGGCCCTCTTGTAGCAGTTGGAGCCTGCTGGGAGCCTCCTCTCCTCGGTGATGAGGGCCCTCTGGCATCAGGCCCTAACTGCTGGGCTCCCCACATTTTCTGATGTGTGCCCACTGGTGCGATGACACTCCTGCTTGGTTCGCTTCCCCATGGGGATGTGGGCCTTGTGCTCTGAGGTCACAATGGCTAGGTTGCTCACAGTTTCATGATGAGGGCCCTCTGTTGTAAGTTCATCATTGCCTGGATCCCATAGCCTCGGTGCTCTGGGCCGCCTGCTGGGATGTTCCAACTGCTGGATTCCTCACCTTTTTTATACAATGGGCCACGTGTTTTGAGGTTCATCCTGCCTGCCTCGCTCCGAGACCCATGGAGATGTGGGTCCTCTGGTTTGAGGCCACATGTGCTGGGTACCTCAACTTGCGATGATGTGGCCCCACGGGTGTGAAGACACTCCTGCCTGGTTCCCAGCCCCTTGCTGATGTGGGCCCTCTGGTGAGAGTCTGATAATGGCTGGGTCCCTTACCCTTCTGTGAGGTGGGCCCTCTGATGTGAGGTCACTCCTGCCTGGCTGGCTCACGTCACCTTGGCGATGTGGGCCCTCTGTTGGCCACTGAAACATGCTGGGAGCCCCCTACCCTCTTTAAGGAGGGCCTTGGAAAAAACGCATATGCACTTTTTGAACAAGTGCATCATTGTCGAGGTTCTGCCTCTTCTCCTATGCTTTCAGTGCATTTCCCGTCTACCTCCTGAAATCGTTTTCCTGGAATTCTGCCCCGCTTTCAAGTCCTCTTCGCAGCCTTCCTTCAATATATTTTTGGACGATAGCTGTCATTTATAACTCTGCAGGTTTGTGAATTACAGTGCCCCTGAGCTCCTTTGTTCAACTCGCTATCTTGTGAGCTGCCTGCACACCCGCAGTATTGCTTCAGGCCCTAATCTGGTTCCGGCACGGCATTCTGAGCCTTTGGTTAATTCCACTTCCTGGTGAGAAATGAGCATTAAATTGCCCGTGCAGACACCTACAGCTAGTCTCTCATTGGTTCTCCCTATTCCTGTTCATCTTGCGCAGAAATTGCAAACTGTGACAAACAGGAGGTTAAAGGCACTGACTCTCCAAGTGGGGAGAGTGTTAGTTAAGCATCTGGAATGGTGAACCCGAGTATAAAGGGACGAAAACTGAGATGCATTTGAAAACGTTTCCCAATCACATGGTGGACCATACTCTGGGTTTCCCATACATGATGTAGCGGAAGGAAGAATCCCTTAAACCTGGAGAGTTGGGACCCTTGGAATGGGTACCATGCAGTATGACTTCAAAGGGTCTGCAATTGCTCACCGAACCTCAACAATACTATCAGGGCGAAGTGTCCGGCCTTATGTCTCCCCAGCACTGGGTGTACATGTGGTAAATCCAGGTTGCATCAGAAGCCCTGAGTGAATTATTTAAGAATTGCTCTCTATTTCACTGTCATTGTGTTTTGTTTTTGAAATTTATTTTGATAATGTGATTTATCGGATTTTCACTGTTGCCTTTAGGCCACTGAACACACGCTGGATTCTCTTATGGACACATATAAATCCATGGGTTTTAAGATTCTTTCTAGGCAGGTATATTCCTAGGCATTGAATATGGGGTGTTGAGCCCATTTCGTTGAGCAAGCAGTAGGTCTTGTCTATTACATATTTGGCTTATGGAACGGTATCAGTGCGAATTTCAATCTCTGTTTTTATGCAGCACCCGAACTCACCTTTCCCAAAAAGCAAGCATAAGTTGGTTTTCTAAATTTGAGACACTGTTCTGCTTTGTAATTCATTTCATGTGTAGCCAAGTTTACATTCCGTGTATTAGTGATATCTTATGATGTTTCTTTTTCTGTGTGACCTATTGCACGTAGAATCATCGTACCTGAATCCACTCATTATGCCGCGACGGGCCTGATGACAAAGATTTCATTGCTGAGTGATATTCCATTGTACGTAAGAACCACAACTTCTTTATCCATTTTTCGCCCTCTGGGATATTTAACTTGTACCGTAGACGAGGTTCTTGTAAACAGAGCCGTTCCAAACTTTGGGGTGCCTGTGTGGTTTTGATTTTAATTTCCCTAAGCTATAGGACCATAAGTGGAAGTGCCATAGGCTGTGTTGCTTTGTTTCTTATGTGTTTCAGGAAATACCATACACTTCTCCAGAGTGGCTGTTGGCAATTCACATGCCGACCATCAGGATAACAATGCTCCCTCTTCTCCATGGCCTGTCCGGCCTTTCTGGATTTTACACTTTTTTCAGATGGCCCTTTTGACCGGGGGGCAGAGAGACTTCATTTTAGTGCAGATTTCTTTACACGCTTGCTTGGTTGGCCAAAAAGGGCGTATGCGTTTTTTCCTGATTATATTCAGGAAAAAACGCATACGCCCTTTTTGGCCAAGTGCATCATTGTCGCTGTTCTCCGTCTTTTCCTAGGCTTTAAGTGCAATTCCAGTCTACCCCCTGAAATCGTTTTCCTGAATTTCTGCCCAAATTCTAAGTCCTCTTCGCAGACATACTTCAATATATTTTTGGACGATAGCTGTCATTTATAGCTCTGCAGGTTTGTGAGTTACAGTGCCCCTGAGCTCCTTTCTTCAACTCGCTATCTTGTGAGCTGGGCCGCAAACCCGCTGCATTGCTTCAGGCCTTAATCTGGTTCTGGCACGGCATGCTGAGCCTTTGGTTAATTCCTCTTCGTGGTGCGAAATGAGCGTTAAATTTCCCCGTGCAGATACCTAGAGCTAGTCTCTCATTCGTTCTCCCTATTCCTTTTCATCTTGCGCAGAAATTGCAAACTCTGCCCAACAGGAGGTTAAAGGCACTGACACTCCAAGTGGGGAGAGTGTTCGTAAAGGGTCTGGAATGGTGAACCCGAGTAAAAGGGGACGAAAACTGAGATGCATTTGAAAACGTTTGCCAGTCACACGGTGCACCATACTGTGGGTTTCCCATGCATGTTTTAGCTGAAGGAAGAATCCCTTAAACTTGGAGAGTTGGGACCCATGGAATGGGTACCATGCTGTATGACTTCAAAGGGTCTGCATTTGCTCATCGAACCTCACCAATGCTATCAGCCCGAAGTGCCCAACCTTATGTCTCACTCAGCTCTGGGTGTAGATGTGGTAAATCCAGGTTGCATCACAAGCTCTGAATGAATTATTTAAGAATTGCTCTCTATTTCACTGTCCTTGTGTTTTGTTTTTGTAATTCATTTTGATAATGGGATTTATCGGATTTTCTCTGCTGCATTCATGCCGCTGTACACACGCTTCATTCTCTTATGGAGACATATAAATCCATGGGTTTGAAGATTCTTACTAGTCAGGTGTATTCCTAGGCGTTGAATATGGGGTGCTTAGTCCATTTCGTTGAGCAAGGGGTAGGTCTTGACTATTACATATTTGGCTTATGGAAAGGTATCTGTGCTAATTTCTATCTCTGGTTTTATGCAGCACCCCAACTCACCTTTCCCCTTAAGCAAGCATAAGTTGGTTTTCTAAATTTGAGACCCTGTTCTGTTTTGTAATTCAGTTCATGTGTAGCCAAGTTTACATTCCGTGTAGTAGTGATATCTTATGATGTTTCATTTTCTGTGTGACTTATTTCACTTAGAATCATCGTACCTGAATCCACTCATTATGGCGCGACGGGCCTGATGACATAGATTTCATTGCTGAGTGATATTCCATTGTACGTACGTACCACAACTTCTTTATCCATTTTTCACATTCTGGGATATTTAACTTGTACCGTAGACGAGGTTCTTGTAAACAGAGCCGTCCGACACTTTAGGGTGGCTGTGTGTTTTTGATTTTAATTTCCCTAAGCTATAGGACCATAAGTGGAAGTGCCGTAGGCTCCGTAGCTTTGTTTTTTCGGTGTTCCGGGAAACACCATACACTTCTCCAGAGTGGCTGTTGGCAATTTACATCCCGCCCATCAGCATAACAAGGCTCCCTGTTCTCCATGGCCTGTGTTGCCTTTCTGGATTTTACACTTTTTTCAGATGGCCCTTTTGACCGGGGGGCAGTGAGACTTCATTGTAGTGCAGATTTCTTTAACATGCTTGCTTGGTTGTCCAAAAAGGGCGTATGCGTTTTTTCCTGAATATATTCAGGAAAAAACGCATACGCCCTTTTTGGCCAAGAGCATCATTGTCGACGTTCTGCTTCTTTTCCTATGCTTTAAATACAATTCCCGTCTACCCCCTGAAATCATTTTCCTGCAAATCTGTCCCGCTTACAAGTCGTCTTCGCAGCCTTCCTTCAATATATTTTTGGACGATAGCTGCCATTCATAACTCTGCAGGTTTTTGAATTACAGTGCCCCTGAGCTCCTTTCTTCAACTCGCTTTCTTGTGAGCTGGCCGCAAAACCGCAGGATTGCTTCAGGCCCTAATCTGTTTCCGGAAGGGCACGCTGAGCCTTTGGTTAATTCCTCTTCCTGGTGGGAAATGAGCATTCCATTTGCCCGTGCAGGCACCTACAGCTAGTCTCTCAATGGTTCTCCCTATTCCTGTTCATCTTGCGCAGAAATTGCAAACTGTGCCCAACAGGAGGTTAAAGGCACTGACTCTCCAAGTGTGGAGAGTGTTAGTAAAGCGTCTGAAATGGTGAAACCGAGTACCAGGGGATGAAACATGAGATTCATTTTAAAACGTTTCCTGGTCACATGTTGGACCATACTCTGGGTTACCCATGCATATTTTAGATGAAAGAAGAATCCTTTAAACCTGGAGAGTTGCGATCATTCGAATGGGTACCATGCAGTATGACTTCAAAGTGTCTGCATTTGCTCAACGAACCTCACCAATGCTATCAGCCCGAAGTGTCCAGCCGTATGTCTCACCCAGCTCTGGGTGTAGATGTGGTAAATCCAGGTTGCATCACAAGCCCTGAATGAATTATTTAAGAATTGCTCTCTATTTCACTGTCATTGTGTTTTGTTTTTGAAATTTATTTTGATAATGGGATATATCTTATTTTCACTGCTGCGTTCATGCCATTGTACACACACTTGATTCTCTTATGAAGACATATAAATCCATGGGTTTTAATATTCTTACTAGTCAGGTATATTCCTAGGCGTTGAATATGGGGTTCTGAGTCCATTTTGTTGAGCAAGCAGTAGGTCTTGACTATTACATATTTGGCTTATGGAACAGTATCTGTGCTAATTTCAATCTCTGGTTTTATGCAGCACCCCAACTCACCTTTATCCTTAAGCAAGAATAAGTTGGTTTTCTATATTTGAGACCCTGTTCTGTTTTGTAATTCAGTTCATGTGTAGCCAAGCTTACATTCCATGTATTAGTGATATAGTATGTCTTTTTCTTTTTGAATTCTGTGACTTTGAATGATCATACGTAACTCCTCTGGAGTTGTTACAAGTGGCCATATTGCATTGATTTCCAGGCTGAGTCATATTCCACTCTACATAAGCACCACATCTGTATCCATTTTTTCCCTCCAGAGACATTTAAGTTATATCCTGGTCGAGGATCTTTTAAACAATTAGGCGGTATACATTGGGGTGCCTGTGTCCTCTCCATTTTTGTTTTTCCCAAGATATACGTCCATGAGTGCAAGTGCCCTGTGCTCTGTAGCTCATTTTTCAGATGCTTTATTAAACACAATACACTTCTCCAGAGTGACCGTTGGCAATATACGTTTCCACTATAAGCCTCACAGGGCTCCCTTTTCTCCTTGCCCTGTCCTGCATTTCTGGTGTTTACACTTTATGAGGATGGCTCTTCTGACTGATGCGAAGTGATATGTTTTGTAGTATTGATTTCCAGTGCCCACCTGTTTGGTTGGCTAAAAAAGTGTATGCCCTTTTCTTGAATATATACAGAAAAAGACGCATACACCCTTTTTGGCCAACTGCAATGTTGGCAATGTTCAGCCCCTTTTCTTGTGCTTAATGGCGAGTCCTTTCTACCTCTTCCAATCCCTTTCCTGCCATTCTCCATTGCTTACAAGTCCTTTTCTCTGACTTTCCTCAAGACATTTTTCAGTGATAGATATTTTCAACTCTGCAGTTTCGTGAATTTTAGTGCCACTGAGCTCCATTTTTCAACTTGTGTTTATGGGAACTGGCCACAAAGCAGCGGGATTTCCTCAAGCCCTATTCTGTTTCCATGGGCAACCCTAGCCTTTGGTCAATTCGTCTTCCTGATTGGAAATTAGAGTGACATGTGCCTGTCCGAACACCTAGGACTTGTCTCTCATTGTTCCTCCTCCTTCTGCTTCATCCTCTGGACAAATTCCAAACTGTATGCAACAGGATGTTGACAGTGCTGACATCTCCAAGTGGGGAGACTGTTAGTAAAGACGCTGGAAGGGTGAACCCGAGCACCAGGAAATGAGGAGATGAGATGCCTTTTCCAAACTCTTCCCGATCAGACGGTATACCATCCTCTGGGTGTGACAGGCATGCTTTAGCTGTAGGAAGGGTCCCATTCATGTGAGGAGAACACCAGGGCTTTTTCAAAATCACTGTCTCTCCGCAACCCAAACTGGGGAATTTTTTAAGCTACGGCTACACATATGTTCATTAAGGACCTTGGGAAGTAGACAGAGTCCAAACTTTAGATGATTGAAGTCTTCCTGGTCAGAAGCACTCACCACCGGCTTCCCTTAGGTTCCATTTTAACTGTCATTGATAGATGATGTCAATAAAAATATCTATTCTTTTTCAGATTATTTCCCCTTATAGGTTATTGCAAAATATTGAGTGTAGTTCCCTGTGCTATACAGCAGTTCCTTGTTGATGATCGATTTTATACATAGCAGTGTGTATGTGTTAATCCCAAACTGTTAATTTATCCCTCCTCTCACCTTTCCCCTTTGGTAATAATAAATTATAAGACTTTATACTTCTCAGAAATGGGGGAGCTGAAAGAGAGGTATCATTTTCAATGGAAAAGCATTTAAAACAAGATTGAAGCCTTAACCAAGATTATTAGATGTACATCCTTGGAAAGAAATCACTTCATTTCTCTAATATTGACCTGACAAATAAGACAAACCTTTTCACTGAACTTGCTTATAATAAAGTGATGGAAATATCAAATGGAAGTGTTAGAAACATCTTATTTTACCCGAGCCTTATACACTGTTCTATGTTAATTACAGTTTGGCTCACACATCTGTTCATTGAAGTTACAATGTTCTCAATTTCTGTTACTGATCCTCCAGAGTGGACCCCAACAAGTGTCCCCCTGCCCAGTGTCATTGGAGCCAACAGATCGAGTCTGAGTTTGGTTCAGAAGCAAAGGAAACTTTATATTTTGATCAGAGAATGCAGAGGTGAGAGCATGTGCTACCCCGTGGGCTGTGGGCTGGGCTGCTGTGTAGAGATCCTGTCAGAGTCAGTGGGAGGGAGGGGGCGGAGCTCTTGAGGGCCCTGTTGGCTGCAGCTCAGGCTCTATATCACGGAGTGTGCACTGTGCCCCAGGAGCTGAGGTGTCGACCCAGCCATTCTGCACTAGAAAATCTGGTCTGAAGTGCCGGGTGTGGAACCTCTGTATGCGGGACCCTAGGAGCACGTGAAATTAGACAAAGCACAAAGGATAAAAAAGGTTAGACTTTATTTTATTGCCCAGATTCTATTTTTATCTCCCAGGGATTTTTAAGGGGCTTTGCCTGGGACAAGCCCCTCTTCTGCCTTTTGTCCCCTTCCTCATTCTTGTAGTGCTGGGGGTGCAGACCCTTCTTCTGTAACTGCTGAGTGCTGAGTTAGGAGCCCTCATACCCGTGGGCGAGGGTCAGAACTTCTCCCCAGCAGCCTCCAGGTGACGTTGATTGTCCCCAGGCCTCCTTCCTTCCTGCTAGTCTGCCTGAGCACCAGTATTGGAAGTGTTATAGATTCTAATGACCTTTAAGGGTCCAGGAAGGAGATGTGCAGTGATGCTGTGAGGTCCAGTTTCACCCCGCCCCGCATTTGTTCGGCTACCTTAGGCTGACCGTTTCTGCCAGCCTAGATGCTCTGACCAGTAGTCTGCACTTTCTTCAATTAGGCCCCTGAATTAACGTAAAAAGAGCACCAGGTGTCAGGACCCTCTCCGCTCAACTCCCAGACAGTCCAGGGTCATGGGTGATGAAGGACCATGATGGCCACTGAGTCAACAGCCTTTTGAAGTAAACAGGAGTCCAGCCGGTCTTATTGGCCACCATTATCACAGTGTCTGTAGGCTTTTCTATGGTGACAGCGTGATATACGGTTCCCCCGCCAGGATTATTAGGTCCGCTCTGGGGGCAGTAAGTCCTGCAAGCAGTAGTCTACTCTTTTGGGACACACTTTTGTTGTTTTATGAGAGAAACTCCAGGTCAAGTGATGGTCACTTGAGTCGTCATGGTGCCCCGTTGCCCCCGGTTATCTCTCTGGAGTTTGGAGTTGGAAGGCCTCCTCACTCGAGGTCAGTGTGCCCACAGAGCAAACCCTGCAACTTCAGGGCATCATTGGGTGTTAGGAACACCACTTGGGGTCCTTTTCCCTTAGGAGGGAGGTGGCCTTTTGGGCTGCTGATTTCCAGGATTTTAGATACCGCCAGTATCTTGGCCAGATGTGGCAGTGGGCCAAGCCCCTTGGTGACCGTAGTTTATCCTACCTGGATGGCATTCTTGCATTGTTCCATTTCAAGTGGTCCCAGTTTTTGCACTAATACTCCAATGGCGATTCACCGTTCACCAGGAATGTAAAGGTCAAAGGGTTTAGCTAAATTAGGGAGTTCCAGGGCAAGGGTCTGAATTGACTGCTCTTTCCATTCTTGAAAGGCCACTTCTGGATTCTATTCAAAAGGATCATCATCTTTTCCTTTCAGTGTTTCATATAGAGGCCCAGCTAGTAGACTGTAGTTAGGGATCCAGAAGCAGCAAACCGTGGCCTCCCCAGGAACCCCTAAGCTGTCTTCTAGTTTTAGATATGGGTAAGGCTGTAAATTGTTTCTTCCCTTTCCTGGGATGGGCTTCTCCGACCTTCTGTGAGAATGAAGCCCAGGCAGGTCACCGTAGTCTGTGATATTTGAGCTTTTTCTTGGACAACTTGTATCCTTTATTGGCTTGGTAGTTCAGAGGTCTCCTTAGTAGGGCTGGTGTTCAGAATGTCGTCTGCATATTGAAGGAGTGTTTCTTTTTCCAGTGGTAGGACTTTTAGGTCTTTAGCTGAGCTTTCCCCAAAGATGGTGTGGGAATTTTTGAACCCTTGGGGCAAGACGGCCCAGAAGTATTGTTTTAGTTGTATGTTGAGACCTGCCACTCACAAGCCAAAATTTCTTGTGACTCTGACACTAATGGAATACAAAAGAAGGCATCATTGAAGACTAATACAGAATACCATGTCCTGGTGGTTGGTAGAATGACCAGCAGGGTGTAGGATTTAGGAACTACTGGAGGTCTATCCTCGGTGGCTTCACTGACTGTCCTGACATCTTTTACCAGGATTCCAGCAGCCCATGGGGCTCTCGATATCAGGCCAATCCCAGGATATGGAGATCACCTGAGCAGGGACCCTACCCCCCACTCCAGACCACGGGGCTCTCGTGGTCAGGCCACTCTCAGGATACAGAGCTACCCTTGCAGTTACCGTGGCAGGGCTGGGCACACAGGAACCGTGCACATCGCCCTCATTGCAGAGCACTCCCAGTTCACCTGTCACTCAGATCTGACACAGAGCACCTCAGAGCAGGACTTGAACTAACAAACAGCAGCTCTGACAGGTCTGTGACCCTGGGCATCACTCTGTGTGGCCTCCCTCCACCTGGTCTTCCAGAGACTTCCACTGCACCCGGGGCACCAGGCCTCTGTCTCCACCCACCACACACCCCTCCTCTCCCTGACTCCTGGGTTCCTCTCATTAGGAGAGGGTTTTCTTGAAGTTGTCTCCCACTCATGGGCCAGATAATATAATTAGAAAACAAGCCAGAGCTGCAGTCCCTTGTCTATCCTGACTCTCAGGAGCCCACACCTGTTCCTTGGACCTGGCCGATTCAGCAAGTTCCAGTTTCTGCAACTGTGAGCCCCTGAGGGGTGATTATTGGCTGGCCTGGGAAGCCTGACCGTGCCGGCCAGTCCTCCCCAGGTGTGCCTGGGTTGAGATCAATATAAACACCGCTCCAGGCAGCAAGAGCCCCTGCAGCTGTGCCTGACGCCATTTTCTCTGCCCAGTCAGCAGTCTCGGGGCTGGGCTGGTGGGAGGGAGTGAGAGGCCACGGCTTTGTGGGTGGCCCAGTGTGAGTGGGGCTCTGCTGGACTTTCTGCAGCAGTTGCCAAGATGCCACCTGCTAAAGAAGAGGATGTGTCACCCATACCTGCTGCTGGAATTTCTCCCTGGGCAGAGGTGAGGAAGGAAGAAATCAGTGGGGGCCGGGACAGCAGGGGTATCTCAGGCAGGGAAATGGAAAGCTTCCAGAAGAGTACCCAGGGCCAGGACCATCCTGGCTGGCCTGCAGGCACCAAGTCGGCTGGCATGCTGTCGCTCATGTGGCTCCATGGCCCTTCCTCTAGGCTTTCAAATCCTTGTACATATTCAGGTGTTTTACCTGTGAAAGGTGGGAACATTTCTGCAGCAGCTGGCCTGGGGCTCTGCCCACGTTTACTCACAGATGCCTCGGCACGGTCCCCCAACTTTGCAATGAGGATGCTTGTTGCGTGTGGTCTGCTGGCTGAATGGGAGATGATTCCCCACCACTGACCAACTTCAGAATTGTTTACAACTGGAGCAAGTGCCCTGATACGGTTTTCCTCTGTGTAACTTGTGGGTTCTGTATTTTTTTTCTTTTTTTCATTTTTGGTTCAAGGTAGATTTTATTCCTCTTTTTTGTATTTACAGATATAAGCATGGAAATAATTTATTCATATAAATACATGTATGTGAAGGGAAGAATATTTTTTCTGTTTTACTTTTTTTAATTTTGAATTTTATTTTAATTTTTTATACAGCAGGTTCTTGTTGGTTATCTATTTTATACATATAAATGTATACATGCCAATCCCAATCTCTCAACTCCTCCCACCACCACCCCCTAACAGCTTTCCCCCCTTGGTGTCCATACGTTTGTTGTCTACATCTGTTGCTCTATTTCTGCCTTGCAAAACGGTTCATCTGTACAATTTTTCTAGGTTCCACATATATGCATTAATATACAAGATTTGTTTTTCCATTTCTGACTTACTTCACTCTGTATGACAGTCTCTAGATCCATCAACGTCTCTACAAATGACCCAATTTCATTCCTTTTTATGGCTTAGTAATATTCCATTTTATATATGTACCTCATCTTTATGCATTCGTCTGTCTGTGGGCATTTAGGTTGCTTCCATTACCTGGATATTGTAAATAGTGATGCAATGAACATTGCAGTGAATGTCTCTTTTTGATTTATGGTTTTGTCTGGGTATATGCCCAGTAGTGGGATTGCTGTATCATATGGTAATTCTATTCTTAGTTTTATAAGAAACTCCATAATGTTCTCCACAGTGACTGCATCAATTTACATTCCCAACAATAGTGGAAGAGGGTTCCTTATCTCCACACCCTTTCCAGCATTTGTTGTTTGTAGATTTTCTGATGATGCCCATTCTAACAGGTGTGAGGTGATACATCTTGGATGAGTCTATTTCATTGAGCAAAGAGTAGGTCTTGTCTATTACATATTTGACTTATGGAACGGTATGTGTGCTCATTTCAATCTCTGGTTTTATACAGCACCCCAACTCAACTTTCCCCTTAAGCAAGCATAAGTTTTTATCTAAATGTGAGACTCTGTTCGGTTTTGTAATTCAGTTTATGTGTAGCCAAGTTTACACTCTCTCTATTAGTGATATCTTATGATAATTATCTTACTCTGTGTGACATATTTCTCTTAGAATCATCATACTTAAATCCACTCAATTTGCTGCTACAGTCCTGATGACATTGATTTCATTGCTGAGTGATATTCCGTTGTACGTAAGTAGCACAACTCCTTTATCCATTTTTTTCTTTCTGGGATATTTAATTTGTACTGGACTCGAGGTTCTTGTATACACAGCAGCCCTAAATTTTGTGTTGGCTCTGTCTTCTTGATTTTAATTTTCCAAAGCTATAGGGCCAAAAGTGGAAGTGCCCTAGGGTCTGTAGCTTTGTTTGTCAGATGTTCCAGGATACACCATAAACATCTCCAGAGTGTCTGTTGGCAATTTACATCCCACCCATCAGCATAACAAGGCTCCCTTTATTCCATGGTCTGTCCTGTGTTTCTGGTTTTTACACTTTTTTCAGATGGCCCTTTTGACGAATGGGAAATAAGACTTCATTGTAGTGCGGATTTCCATTGCTCGAGTGCTTGGTTGGCCAAAAAGGGCATATGCGTTTTTTCCTGAATATATTCAGGAAAAAATGTATATGCACTTTTGTCCAAGTGCATCATTGTCGAAGATCTGCCGCATTTCACATGCTTTAAATGCAATTCCAATCTACCTCCTGAAATATGATTCCTGCAATTCTGCCTCGTTTTCAAGTCCTCTTTGCAGACTTACTTCAATATATTTTTGCCAATAGCTGTCATTTATACCTCTGCAGGTTTGTGAATTACAGTGCCCGTGATTTCCTTTCTTAACTCGTTTCCTTGAAAGCTGGCCACAGAACCGCAGGTTTGCTTCAGGCCATAATCAGGGTCCGGCACGGCACTCTGAGCCTTTGGTTAATTCCTCTTCCTGGTGGGAAATTAGAGTTAAATGTGCCCCTCCAGACACCTGCCTCACTCCCAGCCCCTTGGTGATGTGTGTCCTCTGGTTTGAGGCCACATGTGCTGGGTTCCTCACCTTTGGCTGATGTGGCCCCACTGGTGTGAGGACACTCCTGCTTGGTTCCCATCTCCTTGGTGATGTGGGCCCTCCGGTGAGAGTCTGATCCTAGTTGTGTTACTCACACTTCTGTGAGGTAGGCCCTCTTCTCTGAGGTCAGTCCTGCCTAGCTGGCACACCCCGCCTTTGTGACGTTGGCCATCTGGTGAGAGTTGGTGCCTGCTGGGAGTCTCCTCCCCTTGGTAATGAGGGCCCTCTGGCATCAGGCCCTAACTCCTGGGCTCCCAAAATTTTCTGATGTGCGCCCTGTGGTGCGAGTACATTCCTGCCAAGTTCACAACCCCATGGGAATGTGGGCCTTCTGCTCTGAGGTCCCAACGGTGGGTTGCTCAGTTTCATGATGAGGGCCCTCTGGTGTGAGTTCACTCCGGCCTGGATCCCATAGCCATGCTGCTCCTGGCCACCTGCTGGGACGTTACAACTGCGGGATTCCTCACCTTTTTTCTTCTATGGGCCCTCTTTTTTGAGACTCCTCCTGCCTGCCTCACTCCCAGCCCCTTGGTGATGTGTGTCCTCTGGTTTGAGGCCACGTGTGCTGGGGCCCTCACCTTTTGATGATGTGGCCCCAATGGTGTGAGGACACTCCTGCCTGGTTCCTATCCCCTTGATGATGTGGGCCCTCTGGTGAGAGTCTGATCCTGTTTGGGTTCCTCACCCTTCTGTGAGGTGGGTCCTCTGCTGTGAGGTCACTCCTGCCTGGTTGGCATACCCCGCCTGGGCAACATCGGCCCTCTTGTGGCAGTTGTAGCCTGCTGGGAGCTTCCTCCCCTCGGTGATGAGGGCCCTCTTGCGTCAGGCCCTAACTGCTGGGTACCCACATTTTCTGATACGTGCTAAGTGGTGCGAGGGCACTCCTGCGAGGTTCCCATCCCCATGGGGATGTGGGCCTTCTGCTCTGAGGTCCCAATGTCTGGGTTGCTCACAGTTTCATGATGTGGGCCCTCTGCTGTGAGTTCACTGCAGCCTGGATCGCATAGACTTGGTGCTCTGGGCCGCCTGCTGGGAGGTTCACACTGCAAGTTTCCTCAGCTTTTTTATCCTATGATCCCTGTGTTGTGAGGCTCCTCCTGCCTGCCTCACTCCGAGCCCCTTGGAGATGTGGGTCCTCTGGTTTAGGCCACATGTGCTGGGTTCCTCACCTTTCTATGATGTGGCCACACTGGTGTGAAGACAGTCCTGCCTGTTTCTGATCCCATTGGTGATGTGGGCCTTCTGGTGAGAGTCTTATCCTGGCTGGGTTCCTCACCCTTCTGTGAGGTAGGCCCTCTGCTGTGAGGTCACTCCTGCCTGGCTGTCACACGTCACCTTGGCGACATGGGCCCTCAGTTGGGAGTTGGTGCCTGCTTGGAGTCTCCTCCCCTTGGTAATGAGGGCCCTCTGGCATCAGGCCCTAACTTCTGGGCTTCCAACATTCTCTGATGTGTGCCCTGTGGTGCGAGTACACTTATGCCATGTTCCCAGCCACATGGGAATGTGGGCCTTCTGCTCTGAGGTCCCAACGGCTGGGTTGCTCACAGTTTTATGATGAGGGCACTCTGTTTTGAGTTCAGTCAGGTCTGGATCCCATAGCCTCGCTGCTCCTGGCCGCCTGCTAGGAGGTTCCAACTGCGGGATACCTCACCATTTTTATTCTATGGTCCCTATGTTTTGAGGCTCCTCCTGCCTGCCTCACTCCCAGCCCCTTGGTGATATGTGTCCTCTGGTTTGAAGCCACGTGTGCTGGGTCACTCACATTTCGGTGATGAGGCCCCACTGGTGTGAGGACACTCCAGCCTGGTTCCCATTCCCTTGGTGATGTGGGCCCTGTGGTGAGAGTCTGATCCTCTTTGGGTTCCTCACACTTTTGTGTGGTGGGCCCTCTGCTCTGAGGTCACTCCTGCCTGGCTGGCACATCCCGCATTGGCGATGGCGGCCCTCTGGTAGCAGTTGGAGCCTGCTGTGAGCCTCCTCTCCTCAGTGATGAGAGCCCTCTGGCGTCAGGCCCTAACTGCTGGGCTCCCCACATTTTCTGATGTGTGCCCACTGGTGTGATGACACTCCTGCTTGGTTCCCTTCCCCATGGGGATGTGGGCCTTGTGCTCTGAGGTCACAACGGCTGGTTTCCTCACAGTTTCATGATGAGGGACCTCTGTTGTGAGTTCATCACTGCCTGGATCCCATAGCCCTGGTGCTCTGGGACGCCTGCTGGGATGTTCCAACTGCTGGATTCCTCACCTTTTTTATACAATGGGCCATGTGTTGTGAGGTTAATCCTGCCTGCCTCACTCTGAGACCCATGGTGATGTGGGTCCTCTGGTTTGAGGCCACATTTCCTGGGTACCTCAACCTTTGATGATGTGGCCCCATGGGTGTGATGACACTCCTGTCTGGTTCACAGCCCCTTGCTGATGTGGGCACTCTGGTGAGAGTCTGATCCTGGCTGGGTTCCTTACCCTTCTGTGAGGTGGGCCCTCTGATGTGAGGTCACTCCTGCCTGGCTGGCTCACATCGCCTTGGCGATGTGGGCCCTCTGTTGGCCACGAAAGCATGCTGGGAGCCCCCTACCCTCTTTAATGAGGGCCCTGAAAAAACTCATATGCACTTTTTGACCAAGTGCATCATTGTCGAGAATCTGCCTCTTCTCCTATGCTTTCAGAGCACTTCCCGTCTACCTCCTGAAATCATATTACTGGAATTCTGCCCCACTTTCAAGTCCTCTTCGCAGCCTTACTTCAATATATTTTTGTTTGATACCTGCCATTTATAACTCTGCAGGTTTGTTAATTACAGTGTCCCTGAGCTCCTTTCTTCAACTAGCTTTCTTGTGAGCTGGCCGCAAAACCGCAGGATTGCTTCAGGCCCTAATCTGGTTTCCGCACAGCATGCTGAGCGTTTGGAAAATTCCTTTTTCTGGTGGGAAATGAGCGTTAAATTTGCCCGTGCAGACAACTACAGCTAGTCTCTCATTGGTTCTCCCTATTCCTGTTCATCTTGCGCAGATATTGCAAACTGTGCCCAACAGGAGGTTAAAGGCACTGACTCTCCAAGTGGGGAGAGAGTTAGTAAAGCGTCTGGAATGGTGAACCTGAGTACCAAGGGACGAAACCTGAGAGGCATTTAAAATCGCTTCCCAGTCACATAGTGGACCATACTCTGGGATTCAGGTGCATGATTTAGGTGAAGGAAGAATCCTGTAAACCTGGAAAGTTGGGACCCATGGAATGGGTACCATGCAGTATGATTTCAAAGGGTCTGCGTTTGCTCATCGAACCTCACCAATGCTATCAGCACGAAGTGTCCAACCTTATGTCTCACTCAGCTCTGGGTGTAGATGTGGTAAATCCAGGGTGCATTACAAGCCCTGAATGAATTATTTAAGAATTGCTCTCTATTTCAGTGTCATTGTGTTTTGTTTTTGTAATTCATTTTGATAATGGGATTTATCGGATTTTCTCTGCTGCATTCATGCAGTTGTACACACGCTTGATTCTCTTATGCAGACATATAAATCCATGGGTTTGAAGATTCTTACTAGTCAGGTGTATTCCTAGGCGTTGAATATGGGGTGTTTAGTCCATTTCGTTGAGCAAGGTGTAGGTTTTGACTATGACATATTTGGCTTATGGAAAGGTATCTGTGCTAATTTCTATCTCTGGTTTGATGCACCACCCCAACTCACCTTTCCCCTTAAGCAAGCATAAGTTGGTTTTCTAAATTTGAGACCCTGTTCTGTTTTGTAATTCAGTTCATGTGTAGCCAAGTTTACATTCCGTGTATTAGTGATATCTTATGATGTTTCATTTTCTGTGTGACTTATTTCACTTAGAATCATCGTACCTGAATCCACTCATTATGCCGCGACGGGCCTGATGACCTAGATTTCATTGCTGAGTGATATTACATTGTACGTACGTACCACAACTTCTTTATCCATTTTTAACGTTCTGGGATATTTAACTTGTTCCGCAGACGGTGTTCTTGTAAACAGAGCCGTCCGAAACTTTGGGGTGGCTGTGTGTTTTTGATTTTAATTCCGTAAGCTATAGGACCATAAGTGGAAGTGCCGTAGGCTCCGTTGCTTTGCTTTTTAGGTGTTTCAGGAAACACCATACACTTCTCCAGAGTGGCTGTTGGCAATTTATATCCCGTCCATCAGCATAACAAGTCTCCCTGTTCTCCATGGCCTGTCCTGCCTTTCTGGATTTTACACTTTTTTCAGAAGGCCCTTTTGACCGGGGGGCAGTGAGACTTCATTGTAGTGCAGATTTCCTTTACACGCTTGCTTGGTTGGCCAAAAAGTGCGTATGCGTTATTTCCTGAATATATTCAGTTAAAAACGCATACGCCCTTTTTGGCCAAGTGCATCATTGTCGACGTTATGACTCTTTTCTATGCTTTAAATGCAATTCCAGTCTACCCCCTGAAATCGTTTTCCAGCAATTCTGCCGCGCTGTCAAGTCCTCTTCGCAGCCTTCTTCAATGTATTTCTGGACGATAGTTGGCATTTATAACTCTGCAGGTTTGTGAATGACAGAGCCCCTGAGCTCCTTTCTTCAACTCGTTTCCTTGTGAGCTGGCCGCAAAACCGCAGGATTGCTTCAGGCCCTAATCTGGTTCCGGCCCGGCATGCTGAGCCTTTGGTTAATTCCACTTCCTGGAGGGAAATGAGCATAAATTTGCCCGTGCAGACACCTACAGCTAGTCTCTCATTGTTTCTCCCTATTCCTTTTCATCTTGCGCAGAAATTGCATACTGTGTCAAACAGGAGGTTAAAGGCATTGACTCTCCAAGTTGGGAGAGAGTTAGTAAAGCGTCTGGAATGGTGAACCCGAGTACCAGGGCACAAAAACTGAGATGCATTTGAAAACGTTTCGCAATCATATGGTGGAATATACTCTGCGTTTCTCATGCATGTTTTAGCTGAAGGAAGAATCCCTTAAACCTGGAGAGTTGGGACCCATGGAATGGGTACCATGCAGTATGCCTTCAAACGGTCTGCATTTGCTCACCGAGCCTCACCAATGGTATCAGCGTGAAGGGTCCAGCCTTATGTCTCACCCAGCTCTGGGTGTAGATGTGGTAAATCCAGGTTGCATCACAAGCCCTGAATGAATTATTTAAGAATTGCTCTCTATTTCACTGTCATTGTGTTTTGTTTTTGAAATTTTTTTTGATAAAGGAAGTTATCCGATTTTCACTGCTGCATTTAGGCCACTGTACACACGCTTGATTCTCTTACGGAGACATATAAATCCATGGGTTTTAAGATTCTTACTAGTCAGGTATATTCCGAGGCGTTGAATATGGGGTGTTGAGTTCATTTCGTTGAGCAAGGAGTAGGTCTTGTCTATTATATATTTGGCTTATGGAAAGATATCTGTGCTAATTTCAATCTCTGGTTTTATGCAGCACGCCAACTCACCTTTCCCCATAAGCAAGCGTAAGTTCGTTTTCTAAATTTGAGACCGTGTTCTGTTTTGTAGATCAGTTCATGTGTAGCCAAGTTTACATTCCATGTATTAGTGATAACTTATGATGTTTCTTTTTCTGTGTGACTTATTTCACGTAAAATCATCATACCTGAATCCATTCATTATGGCACTACTGGCCTGATGACATAGATATCATTGCTGAGTGATATTCCATTGTACATACGTACCACATCTTCTTTATCCATATTTCGATTTCTGGGATATTTAATTTGTATCGTAGACGAGGTTCTTGTAAACAGAGCCGTCCCAAACTTTGGGGTGGCTCTGTGTTTTTCATTTTAATGTCCCTAAGCTATAGGACCATAAGTGGAAGTGCCATAGGCTGTGTTGCTTTGTTTCCGACGTGTTTCCGGAAACACCATACAGTTCTCCAGAGTGGCTGTTGGCGGTTCACATCCCGCCCATCAGCATAACAAGGCTACATGTTCCCCATGGCCTGTCCTGCCTTTCTGGATTTTACACTTTTTTCAGATGGCCCTTTTGACCGGGGGGCAGTGAGGCTTCATTGTAGTGCAGATTTCCTTTACACGCTTGCTTGGTTGGCCAAAAAGGGCGTATGCATTTTTTCCTGAATATATATATGGGGAGAGTGTTATTGACGGGTCTGGAATATTGAACCCTAGTACCAGGGGAAAAAAACTGAGATGCATTTGAAAACGAATCCAAATCACAAGGTGGACCATACTCTGGGTTTCCCATGCATGTTTTAGCTGAAGGAAGAATCCCTTAAACCTGGAGAGTTGGGACCCATGGAATGGGTACCATGCAGTATGACTTCAAATGTTCTGCATTTGCTCACCGAACCTCACCAATGCTATCAGCCCGAAGTGTCCAGCCTTATGTCTCACCCAGCTCTGGTTGAAGATGTGCTAAATCCAGGTTGTATCACAAGCCCTGAATGAATTATTTAAGAATTGCCCTCTATTTCAGTGTCATTGTGTTTTGTTTTTGAAATTTATTTTGATAATGGGATTTATCGGATTTTCACTGATGCGTTTAGGCCGCTGTACACATGCTTGATTCTCTTACGGAGACATATAAATCCATGGGTTTTAAGATCCTTACTAGTCAGGTATATTCCTAGGCGTTGAATATGGGGTGTTGACTCCATTTCGTTGAGCAAGGAGTAGGTCTTTTCTATTACATATTTGGTTTATGGAACAGTTTCTGTGCTAATATAAATCTCTGGTTTTATGCAGCACCCCAACTCACCTTTCCCCATAAGCAACCATCAGTTGGTTTTCTAACTTGGAGACCCTCTTGTGTTTTGTAATTCAGTTCATGTGTAGCCAAGTTTCATTCCATGTATTAGTGATATCTTATGATGTTCCTTTTTCTGTGTGACTTATTTCACGTAGAATCATTGTACCTGAATCCACTCATTATGCCGCTAAGGGCCAGATGACATAGATTTCATTGCTGAGTGATTTTCCATTGTACGTATGTACCACAACTTCTTTATCCATTTTCGCTTTCTGGGATATTTAACTTGTACCGTAGACGAGGTTCTTGTAAACAGAGCCGACCCAAACTTTGGGGTTGCTGTGTTTTTGATTTTAACTTCCCTAAGCTATAGGACCATAAGTGGAAGTGCCATAGGCTGTGTTGCTTTGTTTCCTACGTGTTTCAGGAAAGACCATACACTTCTCCAGAGTGGCTGTTGGCAGTTCACATCCCGCCCATCAGCATAACAAGGCTCCCTGTTCTCCATGGTCTGTGCTGCCTTTCTGGATTTTACACTTTTTTCAGATGGCCCTTTTGACTGGGGGGCAGTGAGACTTCATTGTAGTGCAGATTTCTTTAACATGCTTGCTTGGTTGGCCAAAAAGGGCGTATGCGTTTTTTCCTGAATATATTCAGGAAAAAACGCATATGCCCTTTTTGGCCAAGTGCATCATTGTCGACGTACTGCCTCTTTTCCTATGCTTTAAATGCAATTCCAGTCTACCCCCTGAAATCGTTTTCCTGCAATTTTGCCCCGCTTTCAAGTCCTCTTCACAGCCTTCCTTCAATATATTTTTGGATGATAGCTGTCACTTATAACTCTGCAGGTTTGTGAATTAGAGTGCCCCTGAGCTCCTTTCTTCAAATCGCTTTCTTTTGAGCTGGCCGCAAACCCGCAGGATTGCTTCAGGCCCTAATCTGGTTCCGGCACGGCATGCTGAGCGTTTGGTTACTTCCTCTTCCTGGTTGGAAATGAGCGTTAAATTTGCCCGTGCAGAAACCTACAGCTAGTCTCTCATTGGTATTCCCTATTCCTGTTCATCTTGCGCAGAAATTGCAAACTGTGCCAAATAGGAGGTTAAAGGCACTGACACTCCAAGTGGGGAGAGTGTTAGTAAAGGGTCTGGAATTGTGAACCCGAGTAAAAGGGGACAAAAACTGAGATGCATTTGAAAATGTTTCCCGGTCACACGGTGCACCATACTGTGGGCTTCCCATGCATGCTTTAGCTGAAGGAAGAATCGCTTAAACCTGGAGAGTTGGGACCCATGGAATGGGTACCATGTAGTATGACTTCAAATGGTCTGCATTTGCTCATCGAACCTCACCAATGCTATCAGCGCGAAGTGTCCAACCTTATGTCTCACACAGCTCTGGGTGTAGATGTGGAAAATCCAGGTTGCATCACAAGCCCTGAATGAATTATTTAAGAATTGCTCTCTATTTCACTGTCATTGTGTTTTGTTTTTGTAATTCATTTTGATAATAGGATTTATCGGATTTTCTCTGCTGCCTTCATGCAGCTGTACACATGCTTGATTCTCTTATGGAGACATATAAATCCATGGGTTTGAAGATTCTTACTAGTCAGGTGTATTCCTAGGCGTTGAATATAGGGTGTTTAGCCCATTTCGTTAAGCAAGGGGTAGGTCTTGACTATTACATATTTGACGTATGGAATGGTATATGTGCTAATTTCTATCTCTGGTTTTATGCAGCACCCCAACTCACCTTTCCCCTTAAGCAAACATAAGTTGGTTTTCTAAATTTGAGACCCTGTTCTGTTTTGTAATTCAGTTCATGTGTAGCCAAGATTACATTCGGTGTATTAGAGTTAACTTATGATGTTTCATTTTCTGTGTGACTTATTTCTCTTAGAATCATCGTACCTGAATCCACTCATTATGCCACGATGGGCCAGATGACATAGATTTCATTGGTGAGTGATATTCCATTGTACGTACGTACCACAACTTCTTTATCCATTTTTCGCTTTCTGGGATATTTAACTTGTACCGTAGACGAGGTTCTTGTAAACAGAGCCGTCTGAAACTTTGGGGTGGCTGTGTGCTTTTGATTTTAATTTCCCTAAGCTATAGGACCATAAGTGGAAGTGCCGTAGGCTCCGTTGCTTTGTTTTTTAGGTGTTTCAGGAAACACCATACACTTCTCCAGAGTGGCTGTTGGCAATTTACATCCCACCCATCAGCATAACAAGGCTCCCAGTTCTCCATGGCCTGTGCTGCATTTCTGGATTTTACACTTTTTTCAGATGGCCCTTTTGACCGCGGGGCAGTGAGACTTCATTGTAGTGCAGATTTCTTTAACATGCTTGCTTGGTTGGCCAAAAAGGGCGTATGCGCTTTTTCCTGAATATATTCAGGAAAAAACGCATACGCCCTTTTTGGCCAAGTGCATCATTGTCGACGTTCTGCCTCTTTTCCTATGCTTTAAATGCAATTCCAGTCTACCCCCTGAAATCGTTTTCCTGCAATTCTGCCCCGCTTTCAAGTCCTCTTCGCAGCCTTCCTTCAATATATTTTTGGACGATAGCTGTCATTTATAACACTGCATGTTTTGAATTACAGTGCCCCGGAGCTCCTTTCTTCAAATCGCTTTCTTGTGAGCTGGCCGCAAACCCGCAGGATTGCTTCAGGCCCTAATCTGGTTCCGGCACGGCATGCTGAGCGTTTGGTTAATTCCTCTTCCTGGTTGGAAATTAGCGTTAAATTTGCCCACGCAGACACCTACAGCTAGTCTCTCATTGGTTCTCCCTATTCCTGTTCATCTTGCGCAGAAATTGCAAACTGTGCCAAACAGGAGGTTAAAGGCACTGACTCTCCAAGTGGGGAGAGTGTTAGTAAAGGGTCTGGAATTGTGAACCCGAGTAAAAGGGGACGAAAACTGAGATGCATTTGAAAACGTTTCCCGGTCACACGGTGCACCATACTGTGGGTTTCCCATGCATGTTTTAGCTGAAGGAAGAATCGCTTAAACCTGGAGAGTAAGGATCCATGGAATGGCTAACATGCAGTATGACTTCAAATGGTCTGCATTTCCTCATCGAACCTCACCAACGCTATCAGCCCGAAGTATCCAACCTTATGTCTCACTCAGCTCTGGGTGTAGATGAGGTAAATCCAGGTTGCATCACAAGACCTGAATGAATTATTTAAGAATTGCTCTCTATTTCCCTGTCATTGTGTTTTGTTTTTGTAATTCATTTTGATAATGGGATTTATCGGATTTTCTCTGCTGCCTTCATGCAGCTGTACACACGCTTGATTCTCTTATGGAGACATATAAATCCATGGGTTTGAAGATTCTTACTAGTCAGGTGTATTCCTAGGCGTTGAATATATGGTGTTTAGCCCATTTCGTTGAGCAAGGAGTAGGTCTTGACTATTACATATTTGACGTATGGAATCGTATCTGTGCTAATTTCTATCTCTGGTTTTATGCAGCACCCCAACTCACCTTTCCCCTTAAGCAAACATAAGTTGGTTTTCTAAATTTGAGACCCTGTTCTGTTTTGTAATTCAGTTCATGTGTACCCAAGATTACATTCGGTGTATTAGAGATAACTTATGATGTTTCATTTTCTGTGTGACTTATTTCTCTTAGAATCATCGTACCTGAATCCACTCATTATGCCACGACGGGCCAGATGACATAGATTTCATTGGTGAGTGATATTCCATTGTACGTACGTACCACAACTTCTTTATCCATTTTTCGCTTTCTGGGATATTTAACTTGTACCGTAGACGAGGTTCTTGTAAACAGCGCCATCTGAAACTTTGGGGTGGCTGTGTGTTTTTGATTTTCATTTCCCTAAGCTATAGGACCATAAGTGGAAGTGCCGTAGGCTCCGTTGCTTTGTTTTTTAGGTGTTTCAGGAAACACAATACACTTCTCCAGAGTGGCTCTTGGCAATTTACGTCCCACCCATGAGGATAACAAGGCTCCCTGTTCTCCATGGCCTGTGCTGCCTTTCTGGATTTTACACTTTTTTCAGATGGCCCTTTTGACAGGGGGGCAGTGAGACTTCATTGTAGTGCAGATTTCTTTAACATGCTTGCTTGGTTGGCCAAAAAGGGCGTATGCGTTTTTTCCTGAATATATTCAGGAAAAAACGCATACGCCCTTTTTGGCCAAGTGCATCATTATCGACGTTCTGCCTCTTTTCCTATGCTTTAAATGCAATTCCAGTCTACCCCCTGAAATCGTTTTCCTGCAATTTTGCCCCGCTTTCAAGTCCTCTTCCCAGCCTTCTTTCAATATATTTTTGGACGATAGCTGTCATTTATAACTCTGCAGGTTTGTGAATTACAGTGCCCCTGAGTTCCTTTCTTCAAATCGCTTTCTTTTGAGCTGGCCGCAAACCCGCAGGATTGCTTCAGGCCCTAATCTGGTTCCGGCACGGCATGCTGAGCGTTTGGTTAATTCCTCTTCCTGGATGGAAATGAGCATTAAATTTGCCTGTGCAGACACCTACAGCTAGTCTCTCATTGGTTCTTCCTATTCCTGTTCATCTTGCGCAGAAATTGCAAACTGTGCCAAACAGGAGGTTAAAGGCACTGACTCTCCAAGTGGGGAGAGTGTTAGTAAAGGGTCTGGAATTGTGAACCCGAGTAAAAGGGGACGAAAACTGAGATGCATTTGAAAACGTTTCCCGGTCACACGGTGCACCATACTGTGGGTTTCCCATGCATGTTTTAGCTGAAGGAAGAATCGCTTAAACCTGGAGAGTTGGGACCCATGGAATGGGTACCATGCAGTATGACTTCAAATGGTCTGCATTTGCTCTTCGAACCTCACCAATGCTATGAGCCCGAAGTGTCCAACTTTATGTCTCACTCAGCTCTGGGTGTAGATGAGGTAAATCCAGGTTGCATCACAAGCCCTGAATGAATTATTTAAGAATTGCTCTCTATTTCACTGTCATTGTGTTTTGTTTTTGTAATTCATTTTGATAATAGGATTTATCGGATTTTCTCTGCTACCTTCATGCAGCTGTACACACGCTTGATTCTCTTATGGAGACATATAAATCTATGGGTTTGAAGATTCTTACTAGTCAGGTGTATTCCTAGGCGTTGAATATAGGGTGTTTAGCCCATTTCGTTGAGCAAGGTGTAGGTCTTGACTATTACATATTTGACGTATGGAATGGTATCTGTGCTAATTTCTATCTCTGGTATTATGCAGCACCCCAACTCACCTTTCCCCTTAAGCAAACATAAGTTGGTTTTCTAAATTTGAGACCCTGTTCTGTTTTGTAATTCAGTTCATGTGTAGCCAAGATTACATTCCTTGTATTAGAGATAACTTATGATGTTTCATTTTCTGTGTGACTTATTTCTCTTAGAATCATCGTACCTGAATCCACTCATTATGCCACGAAGGGCCAGATGACATAGATTTCATTGGTGAGTGATATTCCATTGTACGTACGTACCACAACTTCTTTATCCATTTTTCGCTTTCTGGGATATTTAACTTGTACCGTAGATGAGGTTCTTGTAAACAGAGCCGTCTGAAACTTTGGGGTGGCTGTGTGTTTTTGATTTTAATTTCCCTAAGCTATAGGACCATAAGTGGAAGTGCCGTAGGCTCCGTTGCTTTGTTTTTTAGGTGTTTCAGGAAACACCATACACTTCTGCAGAGTGGCTGTTGGCAATTTACATCCCACCCATCAGCATAACAAGGCTCCCTGTTCTCCATGGCCTGTGCTGCATTTCTGGATTTTACACTTTTTTCAGATGGCCCTTTTGACCGGGGGGCAGTGAGACTTCATTGTAGTGCAGATTTCTTTAACATGCTTGCTTGGTTGGCCAAAAAGGGCGTATGCGTTTTTTCCTGAATATATTCAGGAAAAAACGCATACGCCCTTTTTGGCCAAGTGCATCATTGTCGACGTCCTGCCTCTTTTCCTATGCTTTAAATGCAATTCCAGTCTACCCCCTGAAATCGTTTTCCTGCAATTCTGCCCCGCTTTCAAGTCCTCTTCGCAGCCTTCCTTCAATATATTTTTGGACGATAGCTGTCATTTATAACTCTGCAGGTTTGTGAATTACAGTGCCCCTGAGCTACTTTTTCAATCGCTTTCTTGAGAGCTGGCCGCAAACCCGCAGGATTGCTTCAGGCCCTAATCTGGTTCCGGCACGGCATGCTGAGCCTTTGGTTAATTCGTCTTTCTGGTGGGAAATGTGCGTTAAATTTGCCCGTGCAGACACCTACAGCTAGTCTCTCATTGGTTCTCCCTATTCCTGTTCATCTTGCGCAGAAATTGCAAACTGTGCCAAACAAGAGGTTAAAGGCCCTGACTCTCCAAGTCTGGAGAGTGTTAGAAAAGGGTCTGGAATTGTGAACCCGAGTAAAAGGGGACGAAAGTTGAGATGCCTTTGAAAACGTTTCCTGGTCACACGGTGCACCATACTGTGGGCTTCCCATGCATGCTTTAGCTGAAGGAAGAATCGCTTAAACCTGGAGAGTTGGGACCCATGGAATGGGTACCATGCAGTATGATTTCAAATGGTCTGCATTTGCTCATCGAACCTCACCAGTTGTATCACCCTGAAGTGTCCAACCTTATGTCTCACTCAGCTCTGGGTGTAGATGAGGTAAATCCAGGTTGCATCACAAGACCTGAATGAATTATTTAAGAATTGCTCTCTATTTCACTGTCATTGTGTTTTGTTTTTGTAATTCATTTTGATAATAGGATTTATCGGATTTTCTCTGCTGCCTTCATGCAGCTGTACACATGCTTGATTCTCTTATGGAGACATATAAATCCATGGGTTTGAAGATTCTTACTAGTCAGGTGTATTCCTAGGCGTTGAATATAGGGTGTTTAGCCCATTTCGTTGAGCAAGGGTTAGGTCTTGACTATTACATATTTTTTTTTTTTTTTGGTGTACGCGGGCCTCTCAGTGTTGTGGCCTCTCCCGTTGCGGAGCACAGGCTCCGGACGCGCAGGCTCAACGGCCATGACTCACGGGGCCAGTAGCTCCGTGGCATGTGGGATCCTCTCGGACCGGGGCACGAACCCGCGTCCCCTGCATCGGCAGGCGAACTCTCAACCAGTGCGCCACTAGGGAAGCCCCCTTGACTATTACATATATGACGTATGGAATGGTATCTGTGCTAATTTCTATCTCTGGTTTTATGCAGCACCCCAACTCACCTTTCCCCTTAAGCAAACATAAGTTGGTTTTCTAAATTTGAGACCCTGTTCTGTTTTGTAATTCAGTTCATGTGTAGCCAAGATTACATTCGGTGTATTAGTGATATCTTATGATGTTTCATTTTCTGTGTGACTTATTTCACTTAGAATCATCGTACCTGAATCCACTCATTATGCCACGACGGGCCAGATGACATAGATTTCATTGGTGAGTGATATTCCATTGTACGTATGTACCACAACTTCTTGATCCATTTTTCGCTTTCTGGGATATTTAACTTGTACCGTAGACGAGGTTCTTGTAAACAGAGCCGTCTGAAACTTTGGGGTGGCTGTGTGTTTTTTATTTTAATTTCCCTAAGCTATAGGACCATAAGTGGAAGTGCCGTAGGCTCCGTTGCTTTGTTTTTTAGGTGTTTCAGGAAACACCATACACTTCTGCAGAGTGGCTGTTGGCAATTTACATCCCACCCATCAGCATAACAAGGCTCCCTGTTCTCCATGGCCTGTGCTGCATTTCTGGATTTTACACTTTTTTCAGATGGCCCTTTTGACCGGGGGGCAGTGAGACTTCATTGTAGTGCAGATTTCTTTAACATGCTTGCTTGGTTGGCCAAAAAGGGCGTATGCGTTTTTTCCTGAATATATTCAGGAAAAAACGCATACGCCCTTTTTGGCCAAGTGCATCATTGTCGACGTTCTGCCTCTTTTCCTATGCTTTAAATGCAATTCCAGTCTACCCCCTGAAATCGTTTTCCTGAAATTCTGCCCCGCTTTCAAGTCCTCTTCGCAGGCTTCCTTCAATATATTTTTGGACGATAGCTGTCATTTATAACTCTGCAGGTTTGTGAATTACAGTGCCCCTGAGCTCCTTTCTTCAAATCGCTTTCTTGTGAGCTGGCCGCAAACCCGCAGGATTGCTTCAGGCCCTAATCTGGTTCCGGCACGGCATGCTGAGCGTTTGGTTAATTCCTCTTCCTGGTTGGAAATGAGCGTTAAATTTGCCCGTGCAGACACCTACAGCTAGTCTCTCATTGTTTCTCCCTATTCCTGTTCATCTTGCGCAGAAATTGCAAACTGTGCCAAACAGCAGGTTAAATGCACTGACTCTCCAAGTGGGAAGAGTGTTAGTAAAGGGTCTGGAATTGTGAACCCGAGTAAAAAGGGACAAAAACTGAGATTCATTTGAAAACGTTTCCCGGTCACACGGTGCACCATACTGTGGGTTTCCCATGCATGTTTTAGCTGAAGGAAGAATCGCTTAAACCTGGTGAGTTGGGACCCTTGGAATGGGTACCGTGCAGTATGACTTCAAATGGTCTGCATTTGCTCATCAAACCTCACCAATGCTATCAGCCCGAAGTGTCCAACTTTATGTCTCACTCAGTTCTGGGTGTAGATGAGGTAAATCCAGGTTGCATCACAAGCCCTGAATGAATTATTTAAGAATTGCTCTCTATTTCACTGTCATTGTGTTTTGTTTTTGAAATTTATTTTGATAATGGGATTTATCGGATTTTCACTCTTGTGTTTAGGCCGCTGTACACATGCTTGATTTCCTTATGGAGACATATAAATCCATGGGTTTTAAGATTCTTACTTGTCAGGTATATTCGCAGTCGTTGAATAAGGGGTGTTGAGTCCATTTCGTTGAGCAAGGTGTAGGTCTTGTCTATAATATATTTGGCTTATGGAACGTTATCTGTACTAATTTCAATCTTTGGTTTTATGCAGCACCCCAACTCACCTTTCCCTATAAGCAAGCATAAGTTGGTTTTCTAAATTTGAGACCCTGTTCTCTTTTGTATTTCAGTTCATGTGTAGCCAAGTTTACGTTCGGTGTATTAGTGATATCTTAATATCTTTCTTTTTCTGTGAGATTATTTCTAGTAGAATCATAGTACTTGAATCAATTCATGATGCCGCTACGGGCCTGATGACATAGATTTCATTGCTGAGTGATATTCCATTGTACATACGTACCACAACATCTTTATCCATGTTTTGCTTTCTCGGATATTTAACTTGTACGGTAGACGAGGTTCTTGTAAACAGAGCCATCCAAAATTTTGGGGTGGCTGTGTGTTTTTGATTTTAATTTCCCTAAGCTATAGGACCCTAATTGGAAGTGCCATAGGCTGTGTTGCTTTGTTTCCTACGTGTTTCATGAAACAACATACACTTCTCCAGAGTGGCTGTTGGCAATGTACATCCCGCCCATCAGCATAACAAGGCTCCCTGTTCTCCATGACCTGGCCTGCCTTTCTGGATTTTACACTTTTTTCAGATGGCCCTTTTGACCGGGGGGCAGTGAGACTTCATTGTAGTGCAGATTTCCTTTACAGGCTTGCTTGGTTGCCCAAAAAGCACGTATGCGTTTTTTCCTGAATATATTCAGGAAAAAACTCATATGCCTTTTTTGGCCAAGTGCATCATTGTGGACATTCTGCCTCTTTTCGTATGCTTTAAGTGCAATTCCAGTCTACCCCCTGAAATCGTTTTCCTGAAATTCTGCCCCGCTTTCAAGTCCTCTTCGAAGACATACTTCAATACATTTTTGGGCGATAGCTGTCATTCATAACTCTGCAGGTTTGTGAATTACAGTTCCCCTGAGCTCCTTTCTTCAACTCGCTTTCTTGTGAGCTGGCCGCAAAACCGCAGGATTGCTTCAGGCCCTAATCTGGTTCCGGCAGGGCACGATGAGCCTTTGGTTAATTCCTCTTCCTGGTGGGAAATGAGCGTTCCATTGGCACATGCAGAACCTACAGCTAGTCTCTCATTGGTTCTCCCTATTCCTGTTCATCTTGCGCAGAAATTGCAAACTGTGCCAAACAGGAGGTTAAAGGCACTGACTCTCCAAGTAGGGAGAGGGTTAGTAAAGCGTCTGGAACGGTGAACCCGAGTACCAGGGGACGAAACCTGAGATGCATTTGAAACCGTTTCCCAATCACAAGGTGGACCATACTCTGGGTTTCCCATGCATGTTTTAGCTGAAGGAAGAATCCCTTAAACCTGGAGAGTTGGGACCCATGGAATGGCTACCATGCAGTATGACTTCAAAGGGTCTGCGTTTGCTCACCGAACCTCACCAATTCTATCAGCCCGAAGTGTCCAGCCTTATGTCTCACCCAGCTCTGGGTGTAGATGTGGTAAATCCAGGTTGCATCACAAGCCCTGAATGAATTATTTAAGAATTGCTCTCTATTTCACTGTCATTGTGTTTTGTTTGTGAAATTTAGTTTGATAATGGGATTTATCGGATTTTCACTGCTGCGTTTAGGCTGCTGTACACACGCTTGATTTCCTTATGGAGACATATAAATCTATGGGTCTTAAGATTCTTACTTGTCAGGTATATTCCCAGGCGTTGAATATGGGGTGTTGAGTCCATTTCGTTGAGCAAGGAGTAGGTCTTGTCTATTATATATTTGGCTTATGGAACGGTATCTGTGCTAATTTCAATCTCTGGTTTGCTGCAGCACCCCAACTCACCTTTCCCCATAAGCAAGCATAAGTTGGTTTTCTAAATTTGAGACCCTGTTCTGTTTTGTAATTCAGTTCATGTGTAGCGAAGTTTACGTTCCGTGTATTAGTGATATCTTATGATATTTCTTTTTCTGAGAGACTTATTTCTCGTAGAATCGTCGTACCTGAATCCACTGATTTTGCCGCTACGGGCCTGATGACCTAGATCTCATTGCTGAGTGATATTCCATTGTACGTACGTACCACAATTTCTTTATCCATTTTTTGCTTTCTCGGATATTTAACTTGTACCGTAGACGAGGTTCTTGTAAACAGAGCCGTCCCAAACTTTGGGGTGGCTGTGTGTTTTTGATTTTAATATCCCTAAGCTATAGGACCCTAAGTGGAAGTGCCATAGGCTGTGTTGCTTTGTTTCCTACGTGTTTCAGGAAACACCATACACTTCTCCAGAGTGGCTGTTGGCAATTTACATCCCGCCCATCAGCATAACAAGGCTCCCTCTTCTCCATGACCTGTCCTGCCTTTCTGGATTTTACACTTGTTTCAGATGGCCGTTTGGACCGGGGGGCAGTGAGACTTCATTGTAGTTCAGATTTCCTTTACACGCTTGCTTGGTTGGCCAAAAAGTGCGTATGCGTTTTTTCCTGAATATATTCAGGAAAAAACGCATACGCCCTTTTTGGCCAAGTGCATCATTGTCGACATTCTGCCTCTTTTCCTATGCTTTAAGTGCAATTCCAGTCTACCCCCTGAAATCGTTTTCCTGAAATTCTGCCCCGCTTTCAAGTCCTCTTCGAGGACTTACTTCAATACATTTTTGAACGAGCTGTCATTCATAACTCTGCAGGTTTGTGAATTACAGTGCCCCTGAGCTCCTTTCTTCAACTCGCTTTCTTGTGAGCTGGCCGCAAAACCGCAGGATTTCTTCAGGCCCTAATCTGGTTCCGGCAGGGCACGCTGAGCCTTTGGATAATTCTTCTTCCTGGTGGGAAATGAGCGTTCCATTTGCCCGTGCAGCCACCTACAGCTTCTCTCTCATTGGTTCTCCCTATTCCTGTTCATCTTGCGCAGAAATTGCAAACTGTGCCAAACAGGCGGTTAAAGGCACTGACTCTCCAAGTGGGGAGAGTGTTAGTAAAGCGTCTGGAATGGTGAACCCGAGTACCAGGGGACGAAACCTGAGATGCATTTGAAAACGTTTCCCAATCACATGGTGGACCATACTCTGGGTTTCCCATGCATGTTTTAGCTGAAGGAAGAATCCCTTAAACCTGGAGAGTTGGGACCAATGGAATGGCTACCATGCAGTATGACTTCAAAGGGTCTGCGTTTGCTCACCGAACCTCACCAATGCTATCAGCCCGAAGTGTCCAGCCTTATGTCTCACCCAGCTCTGGGTGTTGATGTGGTAAATCCAGGTTGCATCACAAGCCCTGAATGAATTATTTAAGAAGTGCTCTCTATTTCACTGTCATTGTGTTGTGTTTGTGAAATTTATTTTGATAATGGGATTTATCGGATTTTCACTGCTCCATATAGGCCGCTGTACACACGCTTGATTTCCTTATGGAGACATATAAATCCATGGGTCTTAAGATTCTTACTAGTCAGGTGTATTCCTAGGCGTTGAATATGGGTTGTTTAGTCCATTTCGTTGAGCAAGGGGTAGGTCTTGACTATTACATATTTGGCTTATGGAAAGGTATCTGTGCTAATTTCTATCTCTGGTTTTATGCAGCACCCCAACTCACCTTTCCCCTTAAGCAAGCATAAGTTGGTTTTCTAAATTTCAGACCCTGTTCTGTTTTGTAATTCAGTTCATGTGTAGCCAAGATTACATTCGGTGTATTAGTGATATCTTATGATGTTTCATTCTCTGTGTGACTTTTTTCACTTAGAATCATCGTACCTGAATCCACTCATTATGCCAGGACGTGCCAGATGACATAGACTTCATTGGTGAGTGATATTTCATTGTACGTACGTACCACAACTTCTTTATCCATTTTTCGCTTTCTGGGATATTTAACTTGTACCGTAGACGAGGTTCTTGTAAACAGAGCCGTCTGAAACTTTGGGGTGGCTGTGTGGTTTTGATTTTAATTTCCCTAAGCTATAGGACCATAAGTGGAAGTGCCGTAGGCTCCGTTGCTTTGTTTTTTAGGTGTTTCAGGAAACACCATACACTTCTCCAGAGTGGCTGTTGGCTATTTACATCCCACCCATCAGCATAACAAGGCTCCCTGTTCTCCATGGCCTGTGCTGCATTTCTGGATTTTACCCTTTTTTCAGATGGCCCTTTTGACCGGGGGGCAGTGAGACTTCATTGTAGTGCAGATTTCTTTAACATGCTTCCTTGGTTGGCCAAAAAGAGCGTATGCGTTTTTTCCTGAATATATTCAGGAAAAAACGCATAGGCCCTTTTTGGCCAAGTGCATCATTGTCGACGTTCTGCCTCTTTTCCTATGCTTTAAATGCAATTCCAGTCTACCCCCTGAAATCGTTTTCCTGCAATTCTGCCCCGCTTTCAAGTCCTCTTCGCAGCCTTCCTTCAATATATTTTTGGACGATAGCTGTCATTTATAACTCTGCAGGTTTGTGAATTACAGTGCCCCTGAGCTACTTTTTCAATCGCTTTCTTGAGAGCTGGCCGCAAACCCGCAGGATTGCTTCAGGCCCTAATCTGGTTCCGGCACGGCATGCTGAGCCTTTGGTTAATTCCTCTTCCTGGTGGGAAATGAGCGTTAAATTTGCCCGTGCAGACACCTACAGCTAGTCTCTCATTGGTACTCCCTATTCCTGTTCATCTTGCGCAGAAATTGCAAACTGTGCCAAACAGCAGGTTAAAGGCACTGACTCTCCAAGTGGGGAGAGTGTTAGTAAACGCTCTGGAATACTGAACCCGAGTAAAAGGGGACAAAACTGAGATGCATTTGTAAACGTTTCCCGGTCACACGGTGCACCATATTGTGGGTTTCCCATGCATGCTATAGCTGAAGGAAGAATCACTTCAACCTGGAGAGTTGGGACCCATGGAATGGGTACCATGCAGTATGACTTCAAATGGTCTGCATTTGCTCATCGAACGTCACCAATGCTATCAGCGCGAAGTGTCCAACCTTATGTCTCACTCAGCTCTGGGTGTAGATGAGGTAAATCCAGGTTGCATCACAAGCCCTGAATGAATTATTTAAGAATTGCTCTCTATTTCACTGTCATTGTGTTTTGTTTTTGTAATTCATTTTGATAAAGGGTTTTATTGGATTTTCTCTGCTGCCTTCATGCAGCTGTACACACGCTTGATTCTCTTATGGAGACATATAAATCCATGGGTTTGAGGATTCTTACTAGTCATGTGTATTCCTAGGCGTTGAATATAGGGTGTTTAGCCCATTTCGTTGAGCAAGGGGTAGGTCTTGACTATTACATATTTGACGTATGGAATGGTATCTGTGCTAATTTCTATCTCTGGTTTTATGCAGCACCCCAACTGACCTTTCCCCTTAAGCAAACATAAGTTGGTTTTCTAAATTTGAGACCCTGTTCTGTTTTGTAATTCAGTTCATATGTAGCCAAGATTACAATTGGTGTATTAGTGATATCTTATGATGTTTCATTTTCTGTGTGACTTATTTCACTTGGAATCATCGTAACTGAATTCACTCATTATGCCACGACGGGCCCGATGACATAGACTTCATTGGTGAGTGATATTCCATTGTACGTACGTACCACAACTTCTTTATCCATTTTTCGCTTTCTGGGATATTTAACTTGTACTGTAGGCGAGGTTCTTGTAAACAGAGCCGTCTGAAACTTTGGGGTGGCTGTGTGTTTTTGATTTTAATTTCCATAAGCTATAGGACCATAAGTGGAAGTGCTGTAGGCTCCGTTGCTTTGTTTTTTAGGTGTTTCAGGAAACACCATACACTTCTCCAGAGTGGCTGTTGGCTATTTACATCCAATCCATCAGCATAACAAGGCTCCCTGTTCTCCATGGCCTGTGCTGCATTTCTGGATTTTACACTTTTTTCAGATGGCCCTTTTGACCGGGGGGCAGTGAGACTTCATTGTAGTGCAGATTTCTTTAACATGCTTGCTTGGTTGGCCTAAAAGGGCGTATGCGTTTTTTCCTGAATATATTCAGGAAAAAACGCATACGCACTTTTTGGCCAAGTGCATCATTGTCGACGTTCTACCTCTTTTCCTATGCTTTAAATGCAATTCCAGTCTACCCCCTGAAATCGTTTTCCTGCAATTCTGCCCCGCTTTCAAGTCCTCTTCGCAGCCTTCCTTCAATATATTTTTGGACGATAGCTGTCATTTATAACTCTGCAGGTTTGTGAATTACAGTGCCCCTGAGCTCCTTTCTTCAACTCGCTTTCTTGTGAGCTGGCCGCAAACCCGCAAGATTGCTTCAGGCCCTAATCTGGTTCCGGCAGGGCACGATGAGCCTTTGGTTAATTCCTCTTCCTGGTGGGAAATGAGCGTTAAATTTGCCCGTGCAGACACCTACAGCTAGTCTCTCATTGGTTCTCCCTATTCCTGTTCATCTTGCGCAGAATTGTGAACCCGAGTAAAAGGGGACAAAAACTGAGATGCATTTGAAAACGTTTCCCGGTCACACGGTGCACCATACTGTGGGTTTCCCATGCATGCTTTAGCTGAAGGAAGAATCGCTTAAACCTGGAGAGTTGGGACCCATGGAATGGGTACCATGCAGTATGACTTCAAATGGTCTGCATTTGCTCATCGAACCTCACCAGTATTATCAGCCCGAAGTGTACAACATATGTCTCACTCAGCTCTGGGTGTAGATGAGGTAAATCCAGGTTGCATCACAAGCCCTGAATGAATTATTTAAGAATGCTCTCTATTTCAGTGTCATTGTGTTTTGTTTTTGTAATTCATTTTGATAATAGGATTTATCGGATTTTCTCTGCTGCCTTCATGCAGCTGTACACACGCTTGATTCTCTTATGGAGACATATAAATCCATGGGTTTGAAGATTCTTACTAGTCAGGTGTATTCCTAGGCGTTGAATATAGGGTGTTTAGCCCATTTCGTTGAGCAAGGGGTAGGTCTTGACTATTACATATTTGACTTATGGAAAGGTATCTGTGCTAATTTCTATCTCTGGTTTTATGCAGCACTCCAACTCACCTTTCCCCTTAAGCAAACATAAGTTGGTTTTCTAAATTTGAGACCCTGTTTTGTTTTGTAATTCAGTTCACATGTAGCCAAGATTACATTCGGTGTATTAGTGATATCTTATGATGTTTCATTTTCTGTGTGACTTATTTCACTTAGAATCATCGTACCTGAATCCACTCATTATGCCACGACGGGCCAGATGACATAGACTTCATTGGTGAATGATATTCCATTGTACGTACGTACCACAACTTCTTTATCCATTTTTCGCTTTCTGGGATATTTAACTTGTACCGTAGACGAGGTTCTTGTAAACAGAGCCGTCTGAAACTTTGGGGTGGCTGTGTGTTTTTGATTTTAATTTCCCTAAGCTATAGGACCATAAGTGGAAGTGCCGTAAGCTCCATTGCTTTGTTTTTTAGGTGTTTCAGGAAACACGATACACTTCTCCAGAGTGGCTGTTGGCAATGTATATCCCACCCATCAGCATAACAAGGCTCCCTGTTCTCCATGGCCTGTGCTGCATTTCTGGATTTTACACTTTTTTCAGATGTCCCTTTTGACCCGGGGGCAGTGAGACTTCATTGTATTGCAGATTTCTTTAATATGCTTGCTCGGTTGGCCAAAAAGGGCGTATGTGTTTTTTCCTGAATATACTCAGGAAAAAACGCATACGCCCTTTTTAGCCAAGTGCATCATTGTCGACGTTCTGCCTCTTTTCCTATGCTTTAAATGCAATTCCAGTCTACCCCCTGAAATCGTTTTCCTGCAATTCTGCCCCGCTTTCAAGTCCTCTTCCAGCCTTCCTTCAATACATTTTTGGGCGATAGCTGTCATTCATAACTCTGCAGGTTTGTGAATTACAGTTCCCCTGAGCTCCTTTCTTCAACTCGCTTTCTTGTGAGCTGGCCGCAAAACCGCAGGATTGCTTCAGGCCCTAATCTGGTTCCGGCAGGGCACGATGAGCCTTTGGTTAATTCCTCTTCCTGGTGGGAAATGAGCGTTCCATTGGCACGTGCAGACACCTACAGCTAGTCTCTCATTGGTTCTCCCTATTCCTGTTCATCTTGCGCAGAAATTGCAAACTGTGCCAAACAGGAGGTTAAAGGCACTGACTCTCCAAGTAGGGAGAGTGTTAGTAAAGCGTCTGGAACGGTGAACCCGAGTACCAGGGGACGAAACCTGAGATGCATTTGAAACCGTTCCCAATCACACGGTGGACCATACTCTGGGTTTCCCATGCATGTTTTAGCTGAAGGAAGAATCCCTTAAACCTGGAGAGTTGGGACCCATGGAATGGCTACCATGCAGTATGACTTCAAAGGGTCTGCGTTTGCTCACCGAACCTCACCAATGCTATCAGCCCGAAGTGTCCAGCCTTATGTCTCACCCAGCTCTGGGTGTAGATGTGGTAAATCCAGGTTGCATCACAAGCCCTGAATGAATTATTTAAGAATTGCTCTCTATTTCACTGTCATTGTGTTTTGTTTGTGAAATTTAGTTTGATAATGGGATTTATCGGATTTTCACTGCTGCGTTTAGGCTGCTGTACACACGCTTGATTTCCTTTTGGAGACATATAAATCCATGGGTCTTAAGATTCTTACTTGTCAGGTATATTCCCAGGCGTTGAATATGGGGTGTTGAGTCCATTTCGTTGAGCAAGGAGTAGGTCTTGTCTATTATATATTTGGCTTATGGAACGGTATCTGTGCTAATTTCAATCTCTGGTTTGATGCAGCACCCCAACTCACCTTTCCCCATAAGCAAGCATAAGTTGGTTTTCTAAATTTGAGACCCTGTTCTGTTTTGTAATTCAGTTCATGTGTAGCGAAGTTTACGTTCCGTGTATTAGTGATATCTTATGATATTTCTTTTTCTGAGAGACTTATTTCTCGTAGAATCGTCGTACCTGAATCCACTGATTTTGCCGCTACGGGCCTGATGACCTAGATCTCATTGCTGAGTGATATTCCATTGTACGTACGTACCACAATTTCTTTATCCATTTTTTGCTTTCTCGGATATTTAACTTGTACCGTAGACGAGGTTCTTGTAAACAGAGCCGTCCCAAACTTTGGGGTGGCTGTGTGTTTTTGATTTTAATATCCCTAAGCTATAGGACCCTAAGTGGAAGTGCCATAGGCTGTGTTGCTTTGTTTCCTACGTGTTTCAGGAAACACCATACACTTTTCCAGAGTGGCTGTTGGCAATTTACATCCCGCCCATCAGCATAACAAGGCTCCCTCTTCTCCATGACCTGTCCTGCCTTTCTGGATTTTACACTTGTTTCAGATGGCCGTTTGGACCGGGGGGCAGTGAGACTTCATTGTAGTTCAGATTTCCTTTACACGCTTGCTTGGTTGGCCAAAAAGTGCGTATGCGTTTTTTCCTGAATATATTCAGGAAAAAACGCATACGCCCTTTTTGGCCAAGTGCATCATTGTCGACATTCTGCCTCTTTTCCTATGCTTTAAGTGCAATTCCAGTCTACCCCCTGAAATCGTTTTCCTGAAATTCTGCCCCGCTTTCAAGTCCTCTTCGAGGACTTACTTCAATACATTTTTGAACGAGCTGTCATTCATAACTCTGCAGGTTTGTGAATTACAGTGCCCCTGAGCTCCTTTCTTCAACTCGCTTTCTTGTGAGCTGGCCGCAAAACCGCAGGATTTCTTCAGGCCCTAATCTGGTTCCGGCAGGGCACGCTGAGCCTTTGGATAATTCTTCTTCCTGGTGGGAAATGAGCGTTCCATTTGCCCGTGCAGCCACCTACAGCTTCTCTCTCATTGGTTCTCCCTATTCCTGTTCATCTTGCGCAGAAATTGCAAACTGTGCCAAACAGGCGGTTAAAGGCACTGACTCTCCAAGTGGGGAGAGTGTTAGTAAAGCGTCTGGAATGGTGAACCCGAGTACCAGGGGACGAAACCTGAGATGCATTTGAAAACGTTTCCCAATCACACGGTGGACCATACTCTGGGTTTCCCATGCATGTTTTAGCTGAAGGAAGAATCCCTTAAACCTGGAGAGTTGGGACCAATGGAATGGCTACCATGCAGTATGACTTCAAAGGGTCTGCGTTTGCTCACCGAACCTCACCAATGCTATCAGCCCGAAGTGTCCAGCCTTATGTCTCACCCAGCTCTGGGTGTTGATGTGGTAAATCCAGGTTGCATCACAAGCCCTGAATGAATTATTTAAGAAGTGCTCTCTATTTCACTGTCATTGTGTTGTGTTTGTGAAATTTATTTTGATAATGGGATTTATCGGATTTTCACTGCTCCATATAGGCCGCTGTACACACGCTTGATTTCCTTATGGAGACATATAAATCCATGGGTCTTAAGATTCTTACTAGTCAGGTGTATTCCTAGGCGTTGAATATGGGGTGTTTAGTCCATTTCGTTGAGCAAGGGGTAGGTCTTGACTATTACATATTTGGCTTATGGAAAGGTATCTGTGCTAATTTCTATCTCTGGTTTTATGCAGCACCCCAACTCACCTTTCCCCTTAAGCAAGCATAAGTTGGTTTTCTAAATTTCAGACCCTGTTCTGTTTTGTAATTCAGTTCATGTGTAGCCAAGATTACATTCGGTGTATTAGTGATATCTTATGATGTTTCATTCTCTGTGTGACTTTTCACTTAGAATCATCGTACCTGAATCCACTCATTATGCCAGGACGTGCCAGATGACATAGACTTCATTGGTGAGTGATATTTCATTGTACGTACGTACCACAACTTCTTTATCCATTTTTTGCTTTCTGGGATATTTAACTTGTACCGTAGACGAGGTTCTTGTAAACAGAGCCGTCTGAAACTTTGGGGTGGCTGTGTGGTTTTGATTTTAATTTCCCTAAGCTATAGGACCATAAGTGGAAGTGCCGTAGGCTCCATTGCTTTGTTTTTTAGGTGTTTCAGGAAACACCATACACTTCTCCAGAGTGGCTGTTTGCTATTTACATCCCGCCCATCAGCATAACAAGGCTCCCTGTTCTCCATGGCCTGTGCTGCATTTCTGGATTTTACCCTTTTTTCAGATGGCCCTTTTGACCGGGGGGCAGTGAGACTTCATTGTAGTGCAGATTTCTTTAACATGCTTGCTTGGTTGGCCAAAAAGAGCGTATGCGTTTTTTCCTGAATATATTCAGGAAAAAACGCATAGGCCCTTTTTGGCCAAGTGCATCATTGTCGACGTTCTGCCTCTTTTCCTATGCTTTAAATGCAATTCCAGTCTACCCCCTGAAATGGTTTTCCTGCAATTCTGCCCCGCTTTCAAGTCCTCTTCGCAGCCTTCCTTCAATATATTTTTGGACGATAGCTGTCATTTATAACTCTGCAGGTTTGTGAATTACAGTGCCCCTGAGCTACTTTTTCAATCGCTTTCTTGAGAGCTGGCCGCAAACCCGCAGGATTGCTTCAGGCCCTAATCTGGTTCCGGCACGGCATGCTGAGCCTTTGGTTAATTCCTCTTCCTGGTGGGAAATGAGCGTTAAATTTGCCCGTGCAGACACCTACAGCTAGTCTCTCATTGGTACTCCCTATTCCTGTTCATCTTGCGCAGAAATTGCAAACTGTGCCAAACAGCAGGTTAAAGGCACTGACTCTCCAAGTGGGGAGAGTGTTAGTAAACGCTCTGGAATACTGAACCCGAGTAAAAGGGGACAAAACTGAGATGCATTTGTAAACGTTTCCCGGTCACACGGTGCACCATATTGTGGGTTTCCCATGCATGCTATAGCTGAAGGAAGAATCACTTCAACCTGGAGAGTTGGGACCCATGGAATGGGTACCATGCAGTATGACTTCAAATGGTCTGCATTTGCTCATCGAACGTCACCAATGCTATCAGCGCGAAGTGTCCAACCTTATGTCTCACTCAGCTCTGGGTGTAGATGAGGTAAATCCAGGTTGCATCACAAGCCCTGAATGAATTATTTAAGAATTGCTCTCTATTTCACTGTCATTGTGTTTTGTTTTTGTAATTCATTTTGATAAAGGGTTTTATTGGATTTTCTCTGCTGCCTTCATGCAGCTGTACACACGCTTGATTCTCTTATGGAGACATATAAATCCATGGGTTTGAGGATTCTTACTAGTCATGTGTATTCCTAGGCGTTGAATATAGGGTGTTTAGCCCATTTCGTTGAGCAAGGGGTAGGTCTTGACTATTACATATTTGACGTATGGAATGGTATCTGTGCTAATTTCTAACTCTGGTTTTATGCAGCACCCCAACTGACCTTTCCCCTTAAGCAAACATAAGTTGGTTTTCTAAATTTGAGACCCTGTTCTGTTTTGTAATTCAGTTCATATGTAGCCAAGATTACAATTGGTGTATTAGTGATATCTTATGATGTTTCATTTTCTGTGTGACTTATTTCACTTGGAATCATCGTAACTGAATTCACTCATTATGCCACGACGGGCCCGATGACATAGACTTCATTGGTGAGTGATATTCCATTGTACGTACGTACCACAACTTCTTTATCCATTTTTCGCTTTCTGGGATATTTAACTTGTACTGTAGGCGAGGTTCTTGTAAACAGAGCCGACTGAAACTTTGGGGTGGCTGTGTGTTTTTGATTTTAATTTCCATAAGCTATAGGACCATAAGTGGAAGTGCCGTAGGCTCCGTTGCTTTGTTTTTTAGGTGTTTCAGGAAACACCATACACTTCTCCAGAGTGGCTGTTGGCTATTTACATCCAATCCATCAGCATAACAAGGCTCCCTGTTCTCCATGGCCTGTGCTGCATTTCTGGATTTTACCCTTTTTTCAGATGGCCCTTTTGACCCGGGGGCAGTGAGACTTCATTGTATTGCAGATTTCTTTAACATGCTTGCTTGGTTGGGCAAAAAGGGCGTATGTGTTTTTTCCTGAATATACTCAGGAAAAAACGCATACGCCCTTTTTAGCCAAGTGCATCATTGTCGACGTTCTGCCTCTTTTCCTATGCTTTAAATGCAATTCCAGTCTACCCCCTGAAATCGATTTCCTGCAATTCTGCCCCGCTTTCAAGTCCTCTTCCATCCTTCCTTCAATATATTTTTGGACGATAGCTGTCATTTATAACTCTGCAGGTTTGTGTATTACAGTGACCCTGAGCTCCTTTCTTCAAATCGCTTTCTTTTGAGCTGGCCACAAACCCGCAGGATTGCTTCAGGCCCTAATCTGGTTCTGGCACGGCATGCTGAGCCTTTGGTTAATTCCTCTTCCTGGTGGGAAATGAGCGTTAAATTTGCCCGTGCAGACACCTACAGCTAGTCTCTCATTGGTTCTCCCTATTCCTGTTCATCTTGCGCAGAAATTGCAAACTGTGCCAAACAGCAGGTTAAAGGCACTGACTCTCCAAGTGGGGAGAGTGTTAGTAAACGCTCTGGAATTATGAACCCGAGTAAAAGGGGACAAAACTGAGATGCATTTGTAAACGTTTCCCGGTCACACGGTGCACCATTCTGTGGGTTTCCCATGCATGCTATAGCTGAAGGAAGAATCACTTCAACCTGGAGAGTTGGGACCCATGGAATGGGTACCATGCAGTATGACTTCAAATGGTCTGCATTTGCTCATTGTACCTCACCAATGGTATCAGCGCGAAGTGTCCAACCTTATGTATCACTCAGCTCTGGGTTTAGATGAGGTAAATCCAGGTTGCATCACAAGCCCTGAATGAATTATTTAAGAATTGCTCTCTATTTCACTGTCATTGTTTTGTTTTTGTAATTCATTTTGATAATGAGATTTATCGGATTTTCTCTGCTGCCTTCATGCAGCTGTAAACACGGTTGATTCTCTTATGGAGACATATAAATCCATGGGTTTGAAGATTCTTACTAGTCAGGTGTATTCCTAGGCGTTGAATATAGGGTGTTTAGCCCATTTTGTTGAGCAAGGGGTAGGTCTTGACTCTTACATATTTGACGTATGGAATGGTATCTGTGCTAATTTCTATCTCTGGTTTTATGCAGCACCCCAACTCACCTTTCCCCTTAAGCAAACATAAGTTGGTTTTCTAAATTTGAGACTCTGTTCTGTTTTGTAATTCAGTTCATATATAGCCAAGATTACATTCGGTGTATTAGTGATATCTTATGATGTTTCATTTTCTGTGTGAGTTATTTCACTTAGAATCATCGTACCTGAATCCACTCATTATGCCACGACGGGCCAGATGACATAGACTTCATTGGTGAGTGATATTCCATTGTACGTACGTACCACAACTTCTTTATCCATTTTTCGCTTTCTGGGATATTTAACTTGTACCGTAGACGAGGTTCTTGTAAACAGAGCCGTCTGAAACTTTGGGGTGGCTGTGTGTTTTTGATTTTAATTTCCCTAAGCTATAGGACCATAAGTGGAAGTGCCGTAGGCTCCGTTGCTTTGTTTTTTAGGTGTTTCAGGAAACACCATACACTTCTCCAGAGTGGCTGTTGGCTATTTATATCCCACCCATCAGCATAACAAGGCTCCCTGTTCTCCATGGCCTGTGCTGCATTTCTGGATTTTACACTTTTTTCAGATGTCCCTTTTGACAGGGGGGCAGTGAGACTTCATTGTAGCGCAGATTTCTTTAACATGCTTGCTTGGTTGGCCTAAAAGGGCGTATGCGTTTTTTCCTGAATATATTCAGGAAAAAACGTATACGCCCTTTTTGGCCAAGTGCATCATTGTCGACGTTCTGCCTCTTTTCCTATGCTTTAAATGCAATTCCAGTCTACCCCCTGAAATCGTTTTCCTGCAATTCTGCCCCGCTTTCAAGTCCTCTTCGCAGCCTTCCTTCAATATAATTTTGGACGATAGCTGTCATTTATAACTCTGCAGGTTTGTGAATTACATTGCCCCTGAGCTCCTTTCTTCACATCGCTTTCTTGTGAGCTGGCCGCAAACCCGCAGGATTGCTTCAGACCCTAATCTGGTTCCGGCACGGAATGGTGAGCGTTTGGTTAATTCCTCTTCCTGGTTGGAAATGAGCGTTAAATTTGCCCGTGCAGACACCTACAGCTAGTTTCTCATTGGTTCTCCCTATTCCTGTTCATCTTGCACAGAAATTGCAAACTGTCCCAAACAGGAGGTTAAAGGCACTGACTCTCCAAGTGGGGAGAGTGTTAGTAAAGGGTCTGAATTGTGAACCCGAGTAAAAGGGGACAAAAACTGAGATGCATTTGAAAACGTTTCCCGGTCACACGGTGCACCATACTGTGGGTTTCCCATGCATGCTTTAGCTGAAGGAAGAATCGCTTAAACCTGGAGAGTTGGGACCCATGGAATGGGTACCATGCAGTATGACTTCAAATGGTCTGCATTTGCTCATCGAACCTCACCAGTATTATCAGCGCGAAGTGTACAACATATGTCTCACTCAGCTCTGGGTGTAGATGAGGTAAATCCAGGTTGCATCACAAGCCCTGAATGAATTATTTAAGAATGCTCTCTATTTCAGTGTCATTGTGTTTTGTTTTTGTAATTCATTTTGATAATAGGATTTATCGGATTTTCTCTGCTGCCTTCATGCAGCTGTACACACGCTTGATTCTCTTATGGAGACATATAAATCCATGGGTTTGAAGATTCTTACTAGTCAGGTGTATTCCTAGGCGTTGAATATAGGGTGTTTAGCCCATTTCGTTGAGCAAGGGGTAGGTCTTGACTATTACATATTTGACTTATGGAAAGGTATCTGTGCTAATTTCTATCTCTGGTTTTATGCAGCACCCCAACTCACCTTTCCCCTTAAGCAAACATAAGTTGGTTTTCTAAATTTGAGACCCTGTTTTGTTTTGTAATTCAGTTCACATGTAGCCAAGATTACATTCGGTGTATTAGTGATATCTTATGATGTTTCATTTTCTGTGTGACTTATTTCACTTAGAATCATCGTACCTGAATCCACTCATTATGCCACGACGGGCCAGATGACATAGACTTCATTGGTGAATGATATTCCATTGTACGTACGTACCACAAATTCTTTATCCATTTTTCGCTTTCTGGGATATTTAACTTGTACCGTAGACGAGGTTCTTGTAAACAGAGCCGTCTGAAACTTTGGGGTGGCTGTGTGTTTTTGATTTTAATTTCCCTAAGCTATAGGACCATAAGTGGAAGTGCCGTAAGCTCCATTGCTTTGTTTTTTAGGTGTTTCAGGAAACACCATACACTTCTCCAGAGTGGCTGTTGGCAATTTATATCCCACCCATCAGCATAACAAGGCTCCCTGTTCTCCATGGCCTGTGCTGCATTTCTGGATTTTACACTTTTTTCAGATGTCCCTTTTGACCAGGGGCAGTGAGACTTCATTGTAGTGCAGATTTCTTTAATATGCTTGCTCGGTTGGCCAAAAAGGGCGTATGTGTTTTTTCCTGAATATACTCAGGAAAAAACGCATACGCCCTTTTTAGCCAAGTGCATCATTGTCGACGTTCTGCCTCTTTTCCTATGCTTTAAATGCAATTCCAGTCTACCCCCTGAAATCGTTTTCCTGCAATTCTGCCCCGCTTTCAAGTCCTCTTCCAGCCTTCCTTCAATACATTTTTGGGCGATAGCTGTCATTCATAACTCTGCAGGTTTGTGAATTACAGTTCCCCTGAGCTCCTTTCTTCAACTCGCTTTCTTGTGAGCTGGCCGCAAAACCGCAGGATTGCTTCAGGCCCTAATCTGGTTCCGGCAGGGCACGATGAGCCTTTGGTTAATTCCTCTTCCTGGTGGGAAATGAGCGTTCCTTTGGCACGTGCAGACACCTACAGCTAGTCTCTCATTGGTTCTCCCTATTCCTGTTCATCTTGCGCAGAAATTGCAAACTGTGCCAAACAGGAGGTTAAAGGCACTGACTCTCCAAGTAGGGAGAGTGTTAGTAAAGCGTCTGGAACGGTGAACCCGAGTACCAGGGGACGAAACCTGAGATGCATTTGAAACCGTTCCCAATCACACGGTGGACCATACTCTGGGTTTCCCATGCATGTTTTAGCTGAAGGAAGAATCCCTTAAACCTGGAGAGTTGGGACCCATGGAATGGCTACCATGCAGTATGACTTCAAAGGGTCTGCGTTTGCTCACCGAACCTCACCAATGCTATCAGCCCGAAGTGTCCAGCCTTATGTCTCACCCAGCTCTGGGTGTAGATGTGGTAAATCCAGGTTGCATCACAAGCCCTGAATGAATTATTTAAGAATTGCTCTCTATTTCACTGTCATTGTGTTTTGTTTGTGAAATTTAGTTTGATAATGGGATTTATCGGATTTTCACTGCTGCGTTTAGGCTGCTGTACACACGCTTGATTTCCTTTTGGAGACATATAAATCCATGGGTCTTAAGATTCTTACTTGTCAGGTATATTCCCAGGCATTGAATATGGGGTGTTGAGTCCATTTCGTTGAGCAAGGAGTAGGTCTTGTCTATTATATATTTGGCTTATGGAACGGTATCTGTGCTAATTTCAATCTCTGGTTTGATGCAGCACCCCAACTCACCTTTCCCCATAAGCAAGCATAAGTTGGTTTTCTAAATTTGAGACCCTGTTCTGTTTTGTAATTCAGTTCATGTGTAGCGAAGTTTACGTTCCGTGTATTAGTGATATCTTATGATATTTCTTTTTCTGAGAGACTTATTTCTCGTAGAATCGTCGTACCTGAATCCACTGATTTTGCCGCTACGGGCCTGATGACCTAGATCTCATTGCTGAGTGATATTCCATTGTACGTACGTACCACAATTTCTTTATCCATTTTTTGCTTTCTCGGATATTTAACTTGTACCGTAGACGAGGTTCTTGTAAACAGAGCCGTCCCAAACTTTGGGGTGGCTGTGTGTTTTTGATTTTAATATCCCTAAGCTATAGGACCCTAAGTGGAAGTGCCATAGGCTGTGTTGCTTTGTTTCCTACGTGTTTCAGGAAACACCATACACTTTTCCAGAGTGGCTGTTGGCAATTTACATCCCGCCCATCAGCATAACAAGGCTCCCTCTTCTCCATGACCTGTCCTGCCTTTCTGGATTTTACACTTGTTTCAGATGGCCGTTTGGACCGGGGGGCAGTGAGACTTCATTGTAGTTCAGATTTCCTTTACACGCTTGCTTGGTTGGCCAAAAAGTGCGTATGCGTTTTTTCCTGAATATATTCAGGAAAAAACGCATACGCCCTTTTTGGCCAAGTGCATCATTGTCGACATTCTGCCTCTTTTCCTATGCTTTAAGTGCAATTCCAGTCTACCCCCTGAAATCGTTTTCCTGAAATTCTGCCCCGCTTTCAAGTCCTCTTCGAGGACTTACTTCAATACATTTTTGAACGAGCTGTCATTCATAACTCTGCAGGTTTGTGAATTACAGTGCCCCTGAGCTCCTTTCTTCAACTCGCTTTCTTGTGAGCTGGCCGCAAAACCGCAGGATTTCTTCAGGCCCTAATCTGGTTCCAGCAGGGCACGCTGAGCCTTTGGATAATTCTTCTTCCTGGTGGGAAATGAGCGTTCCATTTGCCCGTGCAGCCACCTACAGCTTCTCTCTCATTGGTTCTCCCTATTCCTGTTCATCTTGCGCAGAAATTGCAAACTGTGCCAAACAGGCGGTTAAAGGCACTGACTCTCCAAGTGGGGAGAGTGTTAGTAAAGCGTCTGGAATGGTGAACCCGAGTACCAGGGGACGAAACCTGAGATGCATTTGAAAACGTTTCCCAATCACACGGTGGACCATACTCTGGGTTTCCCATGCATGTTTTAGCTGAAGGAAGAATCCCTTAAACCTGGAGAGTTGGGACCAATGGAATGGCTACCATGCAGTATGACTTCAAAGGGTCTGCGTTTGCTCACCGAACCTCACCAATGCTATCAGCCCGAAGTGTCCAGCCTTATGTCTCACCCAGCTCTGGGTGTTGATGTGGTAAATCCAGGTTGCATCACAAGCCCTGAATGAATTATTTAAGAAGTGCTCTCTATTTCACTGTCATTGTGTTGTGTTTGTGAAATTTATTTTGATAATGGGATTTATCGGATTTTCACTGCTCCATATAGGCCGCTGTACACACGCTTGATTTCCTTATGGAGACATATAAATCCATGGGTCTTAAGATTCTTACTAGTCAGGTGTATTCCTAGGCGTTGAATATGGGGTGTTTAGTCCATTTCGTTGAGCAAGGGGTAGGTCTTGACTATTACATATTTGGCTTATGGAAAGGTATCTGTGCTAATTTCTATCTCTGGTTTTATGCAGCACCCCAACTCACCTTTCCCCTTAAGCAAGCATAAGTTGGTTTTCTAAATTTCAGACCCTGTTCTGTTTTGTAATTCAGTTCATGTGTAGCCAAGATTACATTCGGTGTATTAGTGATATCTTATGATGTTTCATTCTCTGTGTGACTTTTTTCACTTAGAATCATCGTACCTGAATCCACTCATTATGCCAGGACGTGCCAGATGACATAGACTTCATTGGTGAGTGATATTTCATTGTACGTACGTACCACAACTTCTTTATCCATTTTTTGCTTTCTGGGATATTTAACTTGTACCGTAGACGAGGTTCTTGTAAACAGAGCCGTCTGAAACTTTGGGGTGGCTGTGTGGTTTTGATTTTAATTTCCCTAAGCTATAGGACCATAAGTGGAAGTGCCGTAGGCTCCATTGCTTTGTTTTTTAGGTGTTTCAGGAAACACCATACACTTCTCCAGAGTGGCTGTTGGCTATTTACATCCCACCCATCAGCATAACAAGGCTCCCTGTTCTCCATGGCCTGTGCTGCATTTCTGGATTTTACCCTTTTTTCAGATGGCCCTTTTGACCGGGGGGCAGTGAGACTTCATTGTAGTGCAGATTTCTTTAACATGCTTGCTTGGTTGGCCAAAAAGAGCGTATGCGTTTTTTCCTGAATATATTCAGGAAAAAACGCATAGGCCCTTTTTGGCCAAGTGCATCATTGTCGACGTTCTGCCTCTTTTCCTATGCTTTAAATGCAATTCCAGTCTACCCCCTGAAATGGTTTTCCTGCAATTCTGCCCCGCTTTCAAGTCCTCTTCGCAGCCTTCCTTCAATATATTTTTGGACGATAGCTGTCATTTATAACTCTGCAGGTTTGTGAATTACAGTGCCCCTGAGCTACTTTTTCAATCGCTTTCTTGAGAGCTGGCCGCAAACCCGCAGGATTGCTTCAGGCCCTAATCTGGTTCCGGCACGGCATGCTGAGCCTTTGGTTAATTCCTCTTCCTGGTGGGAAATGAGCGTTAAATTTGCCCGTGCAGACACCTACAGCTAGTCTCTCATTGGTACTCCCTATTCCTGTTCATCTTGCGCAGAAATTGCAAACTGTGCCAAACAGGAGGTTAAAGGCACTGACTCTCCAAGTGGGGAGAGTGTTAGTAAACGGTCTGGAATACTGAACCCGAGTAAAAGGGGACAAAACTGAGATGCATTTGTAAACGTTTCCCGGTCACACGGTGCACCATATTGTGGGTTTCCCATGCATGCTATAGCTGAAGGAAGAATCACTTCAACCTGGAGAGTTGGGACCCATGGAATGGGTACCATGCAGTATGACTTCAAATGGTCTGCATTTGCTCATCGAACGTCACCAATGGTATCAGCGCGAAGTGTCCAACCTTATGTCTCACTCAGCTCTGGGTTTAGATGAGGTAAATCCAGGTTGCATCACAAGCCCTGAATGAATTATTTAAGAATTGCTCTCTATTTCACTGTCATTGTGTTTTGTTTTTGTAATTCATTTTGATAAAGGGTTTTATCGGATTTTCTCTGCTGCCTTCATGCAGCTGTACACACGCTTGAGTCTCTTATGGAGACATAAAAATCCATGGGTTTGAGGATTCTTACTAGTCATGTGTATTCCTAGACGTTGAATATAGGGTGTTTAGCCCATTTCGTTGAGCAAGGGGTAGGTCTTGACTATTACATATTTGACGTATGGAATGGTATCTGTGCTAATTTCTATCTCTGGTTTTATGCAGCACCCCAACTGACCTTTCCCCTTAAGCAAACATAAGTTGGTTTTCTAAATTTGAGACCCTGTTCTGTTTTGTAATTCAGTTCATATGTAGCCAAGATTACAATTGGTGTATTAGTGATATCTTATGATGTTTCATTTTCTGTGTGACTTATTTCACTTGGAATCATCGTAACTGAATTCACTCATTATGCCACGACGGGCCCGATGACATAGACTTCATTGGTGAGTGATATTCCATTGTACGTACGTACCACAACTTCTTTATCCATTTTTCGCTTTCTGGGATATTTAACTTGTACTGTAGGCGAGGTTCTTGTAAACAGAGCCGTCTGAAACTTTGGGGTGGCTGTGTGTTTTTGATTTTAATTTCCATAAGCTATAGGACCATAAGTGGAAGTGCCGTAGGCTCCGTTGCTTTGTTTTTTAGGTGTTTCAGGAAACACCATACACTTCTCCAGAGTGGCTGTTGGCTATTTACATCCAATCCATCAGCATAACAAGGCTCCCTGTTCTCCATGGCCTATGCGGCATTTCTGGATTTTACACTTTTTTCAAATGGCCCTTTTCACCGGGGGGCAGTGAGACTTCATTGTAGTGCAGATTTCTTTAACATGCTTGCTTGGTTGGCCTAAAAGGGCGTATGCGTTTTTTCCTGAATATATTCAGGAAAAAACGCATACGCACTTTTTGGCCAAGTGCATCATTGTCGACGTTCTGCCTCTTTTCCTATGCTTTAAATGCAATTCCAGTCTACCCCCTGAAATCGTTTTCCTGCAATTCTGCCCCGCTTTCAAGTCCTCTTCGCAGCCTTCCTTCAATATATTTTTGGACGATAGCTGTCATTTATAACTCTGCAGGTTTGTGAATTACAGTGCCCCTGAGCTCCTTTCTTCAACTCGCTTTCTTGTGAGCTGGCCGCAAACCCGCAAGATTGCTTCAGGCCCTAATCTGGTTCCGGCACGGCATGCTGAGCCTTTGGTTAATTCCTCTTCCTGGTGGGAAATGAGCGTTAAATTTGCCCGTGCAGACACCTACAGCTAGTTTCTCATTGGTTCTCCCTATTCCTGTTCATCTTGCGCAGAAATTGCAAACTGTCCCAAACAGGAGGTTAAAGGCAATGACTCTCCATGTGGGGAGAGTGTTAGTAAAGGGTCTGGAATTGTGAACCCGAGTAAAAGGGGACAAAAACTGAGATGCATTTGAAAACGTTTCCCGGTCACACGGTGCACCATACTGTGGGTTTCCCATGCATGTTTTAGCTGAAGGAAGAATCGCTTAAACCTGCAGAGTTGGGATCCATGGAATGGGTACCATGCAGTATGACTTCAAAGGGTCTGCACTTGCTCATCGAACCTCACCAATGCTATCAGCCCGAAGTGTCCAAGCTTATGTCTCACTCAGCTCTTGGTGTAGATGAGGTAAATCAAGGTTACATCACAAGCCCTGAATGAATTATTTAAGAATTGCTCTCTATTTCACTGTCATTGTGTTTTGTTTTTGTAATTCATTTTGATAATGGGATTTATCGGATTTTCTCTGCTGCCTTCATGCAGCTGTACACACGCTTGATTCTCTTATGGAGACATATAATTCCATGGGTTTGAAGATTCTTTCAGGTCAGGTGTATTCCTATGCGTTGAATATAGGGTGTTTAGCCCATTTCGTTGAGCAAGGGGTAGGTCTTGACTATTACATATTTGACGTATGGAATGGTATCTGTGCTAATTTCTATCTCTGGTTTTATGCAGCACCCCAACTCACCTTTCCCCTTAAGCAAACATAAGTTGGTTTTCTAAATTTGAGACCCTGTTCTGTTTTGTAATTCAGTTCATGTGTAGCCAAGATTACATACGGTGTATTAGTGATATCTTATGATGTTTCATTTTCTGTGTGACTTATTTCTCTTAGAATCATCGTACCTGAATCCACTCATTATGCCACGACGGGCCAGATGACATAGATTTCATTGGTGAGTGATATTCCATTGTACGTACGTACCACAACTTCTTTATCCATTTTTCGCTTTCTGGGATATTTAACTTGTACCGTAGACGAGGTTCTTGTTAACAGAGCCGTCTGAAACATTGGGGTGGCTGTGTGTTTTTGATTTTAATTTCCCTACGCTATAGGACCATAAGTGGAAGTGCCGTAGGCTCCGTTGCTTTGTTTTTTAGGTGTTTCAGGAAACACAATACACTTCTCCAGAGTGGCTGTTGGCAATTTACATCCCACCCATCAGCATAACAAGGCTCCCTGTCCTCCATGGCCTGTGCTGCATTTCTGGATTTTACACTATTTTCAGATGGCCCTTTTGACCGGGGGGCAGTGAGACTTCATTGTAGCGCAGATTTCTTTAACATGCTTGCTTGGTTGGCCAAAAAGGGCGTATGCGTTTTTTCCTCAATATATTCAGGAAAAAACGTATACGCCCTTTTTGGCCAAGTGCATCATTGTCGACGTTCTGCCTCTTTTCCTATGCTTTAAATGCAATTCCAGTCTACCCCCTGAAACCGTTTTCCTGCAATTCTGCCCCGCTTTCAAGTCCTCTTCGCAGCCTTCCTTCAATATATTTTTGGACGATAGCTGTCATTTATAACTCTGCAAGTTTGTGAATTACAGTGCCCCTGAGCTCCTTTCTTCAAATCGCTTTATTCTGAGCTGGCCGCAAACCCGCAGGATTGGTTCAGGCCCTAATCTGGTTCCGGCACGGCATGCTGAGCGTTTGGTTAATTCCTCTTCCTGGTTGGAAATGAGCGTTAAATTTGCCCATGCAGACACCTACAGCTAGTCTCTCATTGGTTCTCCCTATTCCTGTTCATCTTGCGCAGAAATTGCAAACTGTCTCAAACAGCAGGTTAAAGGCACTGACTCTCCAAGTGGGGAGAGTGTTAGTAAAGTGTCTGGAATTGTGAACCCGAGTAAAAGGGGGCGAAAACTGAGATGCATTTGAAAAAGTTTCCCGGTCACACGGTGCACCATACTGTGGGTTTCCCATGCATGTTTTAGCTGAAGGAAGAATCGCTTAAACCTGGAGAGTTGGGACCCATGGAATGGGTACCATGCAGTATGACTTCAAATGGTATGCATTTGCTCATCGAACCTCACCAATGCTATCAGCCCGAAGTGTCGAACCTTATGTCTCACTCAGCTCTGGGTGTAGATGAGGTAAATCCAGGTTGCATCACAAGCCCTGAATGAATTATTTAAGAATTGCTCTCTCTTTCACTGTCATTGTGTTTTGTTTTTGTAATTAATTTTGATAATGGGATTTATCGGATTTTCTCTGCTGCCTTCATGCAGCTGTACACACGCTTGATTCTCTTATGGAGACATATAAATCCATGGGTTTGAAGATTCTTACTAGTCAGGTGTATTCCTAGGTGTTGAATATAGGGTGTTTAGCCCATTTCGTTGAGCAAGGGGTAGGTCTTGACTATTACGTATTTGACTTATGGAATGGTATCTGTGCTAATTTCTAACTCTGGTTTTATGCAGCACCCCAACTCACCTTTCCCCTTACGCAAACAAAAGTTGGTTTTCTAAATTTGAGACCCTGTTCTGTTTTGTAATTCAGTTCATGTGTAGCCAAGATTACATTCGGTGTATTAGTGATATCTTATACTGTTTCATTTTCTGTGTGACTTATTTCACTTAGAATCATCGTACCTGAATCCACTCATTATGCCACGACGGGCCAGATGACATAGATTTCATTGGTGAGTGATATTCCATTGTACGTACGTACCACATCTTCTTTATCCATTTTTCACTTTCTGGGACATTTAACTTGTACCTTAGACGAGTTTCTTGTAAACAGAGCCGTCTGAAACTTTGGGGTTGGTTGTGTGTTTTTGATTTTAATTTCCCCAAGGTATAGGACCATATGTGGAAGTGCCGGAGGCTGCATTGCTTTGTTTTTTAGGTGTTTCAGGAAACACCATACACTTCTCCAGAGTGGCTGTTGGCAATTTACATCCCACCCATCAGCATAACAAGGCTCCCTGTTCTCCATGGCCTGTGCTGCATTTCTGGATTTTACACTTTTTTCAGATGGCCCTTTTGATCGAGGGGCAGTGAGACTTTATTGTAGTGCAGATTTCTTTAACATGCTTGCTTGGTTGGCCAAAAAGGGCGTATGCGTTTTTTCCTGAATATATTCAGGAAAAAACGCATACGCCCTTTTTGGCCAAGTGCATCATTGTCGACGTTCTGCCTCTTTTCCTATGCTTTAAATGCAATTCCAGTCCACCACCTGAAATCGTTTTCCTGCAATTCTGCCCCGCTTTCAAGTCCTCTTCGCAGCCTTCCTTCAATATATTTTTGGACGATAGCTGTCATTTATAACTCTGCAGGTTTGTGAATTACAGTGCCCCTGAGCTCCTTTCTTCAAATCGCTTTCTTTTGAGCTGGCCACGAACCCGAAGGATTGCTTCAGCCCCTAATCTGGTTCCGGCACGGCATGCTGAGCGTTTGGTTAATTCCTCTTCCTGGTGGGAAGTGAGCGTTAAATTTGCCCGTGCAGACACCTACAGCTAGTCTCTCATTGGTTCTCACTATTCCTGTTCATCTTGCGCAGAAATTGCAAACTGTGCCAAACAGCAGGTTAAAGGCACTGACTCTCCAAGTGGGGAGAGTGTTAGTAAAGTGTCTGGAATTGTGAACCCGAGTAAAAGGGGACAAAAACTGAGATGCATTTGAAAACGTTTCCCGGTCACACGGTGCACCATACTGTGGGTTTCCCATGCATGCTTTAGCTGAAGGAAGAATCCCTTAAACCTGGAGAGTTGGGACCCATGGAATGGTTACCATGTAGTATGACTTCAAATGGTCTGCATTTGCTCATCGAACCTCACCAATGCTATCAGCCCGAAGTGTCCAACCTTATGTCTCACTCAGCTCTGGGTTTAGATGAGGTAAATCCAGGTTGCATCACAAGCCCTGAATGAATTATTTAAGAATTGCTCTCTATTTCACTGTCATTCTTTTTTGTTTTTGTAATTCATTTTGATAATAGGATTTATCGGATTTTCTCTGCTGCCTTCATGCAGCTGTACACACGCTTGATTCTCTTATGGAGACATATAAATCCATGGGTTTGAAGATTCTTACTTGTCAGGTGTATTCCTAGGCGTTGAATATAGTGTGTTTAGCCCATTTCGTTGAGCAAGGGGTAGGTCTTGACTATTACATATTTGGCTTATGGAAAGGTATCTGTGCTAATTTCAATCTCTGGTTTTATGCAGCACCCCAACTCTCCTTGATCCTTAAGCAAGCATAAGTTGGTTTTCTAAATTTGAGACCCCGTTCTCTTTTGTAATTCAGTTCATTTGTAGCCACGTTTACATTCCATGTATTAGTAATATCGTATGTCTTTGTCTTTTTGAATTATGTGACTTCAAATGATCATACGTAACTCCTCTGGGGTTGTTACAACTCGCCATGTTTCATTGATTTTCAGGCTGAGTAATATTCCACTCTACATAAGTGCCACACCTCTGTCCATTTTTTCCCTCCAGAGACATATAAATTATATCCTAATCGAGGATATATTAAACAGAGAGGCGGTAAACATTGGGGTGCCTGTGTCCTCTCGATTTTTCTTTTTCCCAAGATATACGTCCATGAGTGCAAGTGCCCTGTGCTCTGTAGCTCATTTTTTAGATGCTTTAGTAATCACAATACACTTTTCCAGAGTGACCGTTGGCAATATACATTTCCACTATAAGCCTCACAGGGCTCCCTTTTCTCCTTGCCCTGTCCTGCATTTCTGGTGTTTACACTTTATGAGGAAGGCTCTTCTGACTGATGCGAAGTGATATGTTTTGTAGTATTGATTTCCAGTGCCCACCTGTTTGGTTGGCTAAAAAAGTGTATGCCCTTTTCTTGAATATATACAGAAAAAGATGCATACACCCTTTTTGGCCAACTGCAATGTTGGCAATGTTCAGCCCCTTTTCTTGTGCTTAATGGCGAGTCCTTTCTACCTCATCCAATCCCTTTCCTGCCATTCTCCGTTGCTTACAAGTCCTTTTCTCTGACTTTCCTCAAGACATTTTTCAGTGATAGATATTTTCAACTCTGCAGTTTCGTGAATTTTAGTGTCCCTGAGTTCCATTTTTCAACTTGTGTTTATGGGAACTGGCCACAAAGCAGCGGGATTTCCTCAAGCCCTATTCTGTTTCCATGGGCAACCCTAGCCTTTGGTCAATTCGTCTTCCTGATTGGAAATTAGAGTGACATATGTCTGTCCGAAAACCTAGGACTTGTCTCTCATTGTTCCTCCTCCTTCTGCTTCATCCTTGGACAAATTCCAAACTGTGTGCAACAGGATGTTGACAGTGCTGACATCTCCAAGTGGGGAGACTGTTAGTAAAGACGCCGGAGTGGTGAACCCGAGCACCAGGAGATGAGGAGATGAGATGCCTTTTCCAAACTCTTCCCGATCAGACGATATACCATCCTCTGGGTGTGACAGGCATGTTTTAGCTGTAGGAAGTGTCCCGTTCATGTGAGGAGAACACCAGGGCTTTTTCAAAATCAGTGTCTCTCCGCTACCCAAACTGGGGAATTTTTTAAGCTACGGCTACACATATGTTCATTAAGGGCCTTGGGAAGTAGGCAGAGTCCAAACTTTAGATGATTGAAGTCTTCAGGGTCAGAAGCACTGACCACCGGCTTCCCTTAGGTTCCATTTTAACTGTCATTGATAGATGATGTCAATAAAAATATCTATTCTTTTTCAGATTATTTCCCCTTATAGGTTATTGCAAAATATTGAGTGTAGTTCCCTGTGCTATAGAGTAGTTCCTTGTTGATGATCTATTTTATACATAGCAGTGTGTATGTGTTAATCCCAAACTGTTAATTTATCCCTCCTCCCACCTTTCCACTTTGGTAATAATAAATTATAAGATTTTATACTTCTCAGAAATGGGGGAGCTGAATGAGAGGTATCATTTTCAATGGAAAAGCATTTAAAACAAGATTGAAGATTTAACCAAGATTATTAGATGTACATCCTTGGAAAGAAATCACTTCGCTTCTCTAATATTGACCTGACAAATAAGACAAACCTTTTCACTGAACTTGCTTATAATAAAGTGATGGAAATATCAAATGGAAGTGTTAGAAACATCTTATTTTACCCGAGCCTTATACACTGTTCTATGTTAATTATAGTTTGGCTCACACATCTGTTCATTGAAGTTACAGCGTTCTCAATTTCTGTTACTGATCCTCCAGAGTGGACCCCAACAAGTGTCCCCACGCCCAGTGTCATTGGAGCCAAATGATCGAGACTGAGTTTGGTTCAGAAGCAAAGGAAACTTTATATTTTGATCAGAGAATGGAGAGGTGAGAGCATGTGCTACCCCGTGGGCTGTGGGCTGGGCTGCTGTGTAGAGATCCTGTCAGATTCAGTGGGAGGGAGGGGGCAGAGCTCTCGAGGGCCCTGTTGGCTGCAGCTCAGGCTCTATATCGCGGAGTCTGCACTGGGCCCCAGGACCTGATGTGTCGACCCAGCCATTCTGTACTAGGAAATCTGGTCTGAAGTGCCGGGTGTGGAACCTCTGTATGCGGGACCCTAGGAGCACATGAAATTAGACAAAGCACAAAGGATAAAAAAGGTTAGACTTTATTTTATTGCCCAGATTCTATTTTTATCTCCCAGGGATTTTTAATGGGCTTTGCCTGGGACAAACCCCTCTTCTGCCTTTTGTCCTCTTCCTCATTCTTGGAGTGCTGAGGGTGCAGACCCTTCTTCTGTAACTGCTGAGTGCTGAGTTAGGAGCCCTTATACCCGTGGGCGAGGGTCAGAACTTCTCCCCAGCAGCCTCTAGGTGACGTTGATTGTCCCCAGGCCTCCAGCCTCCCTGTTCATCTGCCTGAGCATGAGCATTGGAAGTGTTATAGATTCTAATGACCTTTAAGGGTCCGGGAAGGAAATGTGCAGTGACGCTGTGAGGTCCACTTTCACCCCGCCACACATTTGTTCAGACACTTTAGGCTGACCGTTTCTGCCAGCCTAGATGCTCTGACTAGTAGTCTGCACTTTCTTCAATTAGGCCTCTGAATTAACGTAAAAACAGCACCAGGTGTCAGGACCCTGCCTGCTCAACTCCCGGACAGTCCAGGGTCAGTTGTGATGAAGGACCATGATGGCCACTGAGTCAACAGCCTTTTGAAGTAAACAGGAGTCCAGCCGGTCTTACTGGTCACCATCATCACGGTGTCTGTAGGCTTTTCTATGGTGACAGCGTGATATACGGTTCCCCTGCCAAGATTATTACCTCCCCTCTGGGTGCAGTAAGTCCTGCAAGCAGTAGTCTACTCTTTTGTGACACACTCTTGTTGTTTTATGAGAGAAACTCCAGGTCAAGTGATGGTCACATGTGTCGTCATGGTGCCCCGTTGCCCCCGGATATCTCTCTGGAGGTTGGAGTAGGAGGGCTTCCTCACTGGAGGTCAGTGTGCCCACGGAGCAAACCCTGCAACTTCAGGGCATGGTTGGGGGTTAGGAACACCACGTGGGGTCCTTTTCCCTTAGGAGGGAGGTGGCCTTTTGAGCTGCTGATTTCCAGGTTTTTAGATACCGCCAGTATGTTGGCCAGATGTTGCAGTGGGCCAAGCCCCTTGGTGACTATAGTTTATCCTACCTGGATGGCATTCTTGCATTGTTCCATTTCAAGTGGTCCCAGGTTTTGCACTAATACTCCAATGGCAATTCACCTTTCACCAGGAATGTAAAGGTCAAAGGGTTTAGCTAAATTAGGGAGTTCCAGGGCAAGGGTCTGAATTGACTGCTCTTTCCATTCTTGAAAGGCCACTTCTGGATTCTATTCAAAAGGATCATCATCTTTTCCTTTCAGTGTTTCATATAGAGGCCCAGCTAGTAGACTGTAGTTAGGGATCCAGAAGCAGCAAACTCTGGCCTCCCCAGGAACCCCTAAGCTGTCTTCTAGTTTTAGAAAGGGGTAAGGCTGTAAATTGTTTCTTCCCTTTCCTGGGATGAGCTTCTCCGACCTTCTGTGAGAATGAAGCCCAGGCAGGTCACCGTAGTCTGTGATATTTGAGCTTTTTCTTGGACAACTTCTATCCTTTATTGGCTTGGTAGTTCAGAGGCCTCCTTAGTAGGGCTGGTGATCAGAATGTCGTCAGCATATTGAAGGAGTGTTTCCTTTTCCAGAGGTAGAACTTTTACGTCTTTAGCTAAGCTTTCCCCAAAGATGGTGTGGGAATTTTTGAACACTTGGGGCAAGACGGCCTGGATGTATTGTTTTAGTTGTATGTTGAGTCCTGCCACTTACAAGCCAAAATTTCTTGTGACTCTGGGACTAATGGCATACAAAAGAAGGCATCATTGAAGACTAATACAGAATACCGTCTCCTGGTGGTTGGTAGAATGACCAGCAGGGTGTAGGAATTAGGAACTACTGGAGGTATATACTCGGTGGCTTCACTGACGATCCTGACATCTTTACCAGGCCCCTGGCAGCCCATGGGGCTCTCGTGGTCAGGCCAATCTCAGGATATGGAGCTCACCTGGGCAGGTACCCCACCTCCACACCAGCCCATGGGGCTCTCATGGTCAGGCCCATCCCAGGATATGGGGTTCCCTGGGCAGGTCCCCTGCAGCCCATGGGGCTCTCGTGGTCAGCTCCCTCCCAGGATACAGAGCTACACTTGCAGGTACTGTGGCAGGGCAGGGCACACAGGAACCGTGCACATTGCCCTCATTGCAGAGCACTCTCAGCTCACCTGTCACTCAGATCTGACACAGAGCACCTCAGAGCAGGACTTGAACTAACAAATAGCAACTCCGACAGGTCTGTGACCCTGGGCATCACTCTGTACGGCCTGCCACCACCTGGTCTTCCAGAGACTTCCACTGCACCCGGGGCACCAGGCCTCTGTCTCCACCCACCACCCACCACCCACCCCTCCTCTCCCTGACTCCTGGGGTCCTCTTATTAGGCCAGGGTTTTCTTGAAGCTGTCTCCCACTCATGGGCCAGATAAAATGATTAGAATACAAGCCAGAGCTGCAGCCCATTGTCTATCCTGACTCTCAAGAGCCCACACCTGTTCCTTGGACCTGGCCGATTCAGCAAGTTCCATTTTCTGCAACTGTGAGACCCTGAGGGGTGATGATTGGCTGACCTGGGCAGCCTGACCATGCCGGCCAGCCCTCCCCAGGTGTGCCTGTTTTGAGATCAATATAAACACCGCTCCAGGCAGCAAGAACCCCTGCAGCTGTGCCTGACGCCATTTTCTCTGCCCTGTCAGCAGTCTCGGGGCTGGGCTGGTGGGAGGGAGTGACAGGTCACGGCGTTGTGGGTGGCCCAGTGTGAGTGGGGCTCTGCTGGACTTTCTGCAGCAGTTGTCAAGATGCCACCTGCTAAAGAAGAGGATGTGTCACCCATACCTGGCGCTGGAATTTCTCCCTGGGCAGACGTGAGGAAGGAAGAAATCAGTGGGGGCCGGGACAGGAGGGGTATCTCAGGCAGGGAAATGGAAAGCTTCCAGAAGAGCACCCAGGGCCAGGACCATCCTGGCTGGCCTGCAGGCACCAAGTTGGCTGGCATGCAATCACTCGTGTGGCTCCATTGCCCTTCCTCTAGGCTTTCAAGTCCTTGAACATATTCAGGTGTTTTATCTGGGAAGGGTGGGAACATTTCAGCAGCAGCTGGCCTGGGGCTCGGACCACGTTTACTCACAGATGCCTCAGCACGGTCCCCCAGCTTTGCAATGAGGACGCTTGTTGCGTGGGGCCTGCTGGCTGTATGGGAGATGATTCCCCACCACTGACCAACTTCAGAATTGTTTACAACTGGAGCAAGTGTCCTGATACGGGTTTCCTCTGTGTAACTTGTGGATTCTGTTTGTTTTTTCTATTTTTCGTTTTTGGTTCAAGGTAGATTTCATTCCTCTTTTTTGCATTTACAAATATAAGCATAGAAATAATTTATTCATATAAATACATGTATGTGGAGGGAAGAATATTTTTTCTGTTTTACTTTTTAATTTTATTTTTTTTAATTTTTAATCTTATTTTTTATACAGCAGGTTCTTATTGGTTATCTATTTTATACATATAAATGTATACATGTCAATCCCAATCTCTCAACTCTTCACACCACCATCCCCCCAACAGCTTTCTGCCCTTGGTGCAGATTTCCTTTACAGGCTTGCTTGGTTGGCCATCAAGGGTGTATGCGTTTTTTCCTGAATATATTCAGGAAAAAATGCATACGCCCTTTTTGGCAAAGTGCATCATTGTCGACATTCTGCCTCATTTCCTATGCTTTAAGTGCAATTCCAGTCTACCCCCTGAAATAGTTTTCCTCAAATGCTGCCCCCCTTTCCAGTCCTCTTCGCAGACTTACTTCAATATATTTTTGGACGATAGCTGTCATTCATAACTCTGCAGGTTTGTGAATTAGAGTGCCCCTGAGCTCCTTTCTTCAACTCGCTTTCTTGTGAGCTGGCCGAAAACCGCAGGAATGCTTCAGGCGCTAATCTGTTTCTGGCAGGGCACGCTGACCCTTTGGTTAATTCCTCTTCCTGGTGGGAAATGGTCGTTACACTTGCCCGTGCAGGCACCTACAGCTAGTCTCTCATTGGTTCTCCCTATTCCTGTTCATCTTGCTCAGAAATTGCAAACTGTGCTGAACAGGATGTTAAAGGCATTGACTCTCCAAGTGGGGAGAGTGTTAGTAAAGCGTCTGGAATGGTGAACCAGAGTACCAGGGCACAAAAACTGAGATGCATTTGAAAACGTTTCGCAATCACATGGTGGAATATACTCTGCGTTTCTCATGCATGTTTTAGCTGAAGAAAGAATCCCTTAAACCTGGAGAGTTGGGACCCATGGAATGGGTACCATGCAGTATGCCTTCAAACGGTCTGCATTTGCTCACCGAGCCTCACCAATGATATCAGCGTGAAGGGTCCAGCCTTATGTCTCACCCAGCTCTGGGTGTAGATGTGGTAAATCCAGGTTGCATCACAAGCCCTGAATGAATTATTTAAGAATTGCTCTCTATTTCACTGTCATTGTGTTTTGTTTTTGAAATTTTTTTTGATAAAGGAAGTTATCCGATTTTCACTGCTGCGTTTAGGCCACTGTACACACGCTTGATTCTCTTACGGAGACATATAAATCCATGGGTTTTAAGATTCTTACTAGTCAGGTATATTCCGAGGCGTTGAATATGGGGTGTTGAGTTCATTTCGTTGAGCAAGGAGTAGGTCTTGTCTATTATATATTTGGCTTATGGAAAGATATCTGTGCTAATTTCAATCTCTGGTTTTATGCAGCACGCCAACTCACCTTTCCCCATAAGCAAGCTTAAGTTCGTTTTCTAAATTTGAGACCGTGTTCTGTTTTGTAGATCCGTTCATGTGTAGCCAAGTTTACATTCCATGTATTAGTGATAACTTATGATGTTTCTTTTTCTGTGTGACTTATTTCACGTAAAATCATCATACCTGAATCCATTCATTATGCCACTACTGGCCTGATGACATAGATATCATTGCTGAGTGATATTCCATTGTACGTACGTACCACAACTTCTTTATCCATTTTTCACATTCTGGGATATTTAACTTGTACCGTAGACGAGGTTCTTGTAAACAGAGCCGTCCGACACTTTGGGGTGGCTGTGTGTTTTTGATTTTAATTTCCCTAATCTATAGGACCATAAGTGGAAGTGCCGTAGGCTCCGTAGCTTTGTTTTTTCGGTGTTCCGGGAAACACCATACACTTCTCCAGAGTGGCTGTTGGCAATTTACATCCCGCCCATCAGCATAACAAGGCTCCCTGTTCTCCGTGGCCTGTGTTGCCTTTCTGGATTTTACACTTTTTTCAGATGGACCTTTTGACCGGGGGGCAGTGAGACTTCATTGTAGTGCAGATTTCTTTAACATGCTTGCTTGGTTGGCCAAAAAGGGCGTATGCGTTTTTTCCTGAATATATTCAGGAGAAAACGCATACGCCCTTTTTGGCCAAGAGCATCATTGTCGACGTTCTGCCTCTTTTCCTATGCTTTAAATGCAATTCCCGTCTACCCCCTGAAATCGTTTTCCTGCGATTCTGCCCCACTTACAAGTCGTCTTCGCAGCCTTCCTTCAATATATTTTTGGACGATAGCTGTCATTTATAACTCTGCAGGTTTGTGAGTTACAGTGCCCCTGAGCTCATTTCTTCTATTCGCTATCTTGTGAGCTGGCCGCAAACCCACAGGATTGCCTCAGGCCCTAATCTGGTTCCGGCACGGCATGCTGAGCCTTTGGTTCATTCCTCTTCCTGGTGGGAAATGAGCATTAAATTTGCCCGTGCAGACACCTAGAGCTAGTCTCTCATTGGTTCTCCCTATTCCTTTTCATCTTGCGCAGAAATTGCAAACTGTGCCCAACAGGAGGTTAAAGGCACTGACTCTCCAAGTGGGGAGAATGTTCGTAAAGGGTCTGGAATGGTGAACCTGAGTAAAAGGGGACGAAAACTGAGAATCATTTGAAAACGTTTGCCAGTCAAACGGTGCACCGTACTGTGGGTTTCCCATACATGTTTTAGCTGAAGGAAGAATCCCTTAAACTTGGAGAGTTGGGACCCATGGAATGGGTACCATGCTGTATGACTTCAAAGGGTCTGCATTTGCTCATCGAACCTCACCAATGCTATCAGCCCGAAGTGCCCAACCTTATGTCTCACTCAGCTCTGGGTGTAGATGTGGTAAATCCAGGTTGCATCACAAGCCCTGAATGAATTATTTAAGAATTGCTCTCTATTTCACTGTCCTTGGGTTTTGTTTGTGTAATTCATTTTGATAATGGGATTTATCGGATTTTCTCTGCTGCATTCATGCCGCTGTACACACGCTTCATTCTCTTACGGAGACATATAAATCCATGGGTTTGAAGATTCTTACTAGTCAGGTGTATTCCTAGGCGTTGAATATGGGGTGTTTAGTCCATTTCGTTGAGCAAGGGGTAGGTCTTGACTATTACATATTTGGCTTATGGAAAGGTACCTGTGCTAATTTCTATCTCTGGTTTTATGCAGCACCCCAACTCACCTTTCCCCTTAAGCAAGCATAAGTTGGTTTTCTAAATTTGAGACCCTGTTCTGTTTTGTAATTCAGTTCATGTGTAGCCAAGTTTACATTCCGTGTAGTAGTGATATCTTATGATGTTTCATTTTCTGTGTGACTTATTTCACTTAGAATCATCGTACCTGAATCCACTCATTATGCCGCGACGGGCCTGATGACATAGATTTCATTGCTGAGTGATATTCCATTGTACGTACGTACCACAACTTCTTTATCCATTTTTCACATTCTGGGATATTTAACTTGTACCGTAGACGAGGTTCTTGTAAACAGAGCCGTCCGACACTTTGGGGTGGCTGTGTGTTTTTGATTTTAATTTCCCTAAGCTCTAGGACCATAAGTGGAAGTGCCGTAGGCTCCGTAGCTTTGTTTTTTCGGTGTTCCGGGAAACACCATACACTTCTCCAGAGTGGCTGTTGGCAATTTACATCCCGCCCATCAGCATAACAAGGCTCCCTGTTCTCCGTGGCCTGTGTTGCCTTTCTGGATTTTACACTTTTTTCAGATGGCCCTTTTGACCGGGGGGCAGTGAGACTTCATTGTAGTGCAGATTTCTTTAACATGCTTGCTTGGTTGGCCAAAAAGGGCGTATGCGTTTTTTCCTGAATATATTCAGGAAAAAACGCATACGCCCTTTTTGGCCAAGAGCATCATTGTCGACGTTCTGCCTCTTTTCCTATGCTTTAAATGCAATTCCCGTCTACCCCCTGAAATCGTTTTCCTGCAATTCTGCCCCACTTACAAGTCGTCTTCGCAGCCTTCCTTCAATATATTTTTGGACGATAGCTGTCATTTATAACTCTGCAGGTTTGTGAGTTACAGTGCCCCTGAGCTCCTTTCTTCAACTCGCTATCTTGTGAGCTGGCCGCAAACCCACAGGATTGCTTCAAGCCCTAATCTGGTTCTGGCACGGCATGCTGAGCCTTTGGTTAATTCCTCTTCCTGGTGGGAAATGAGCGTTAAATTTGCCCCTGCAGACACCTACAGCTAGTCTCTCATTGGTTCTCCCTATTCCTGTACATCTTGCGCAGAAATTGCAAACTGTGCCCAACAGGAGGTTAAAGGCACTGACTCTCCAAGTGGGGAGAGTGTTCGTAAAGGGTCTGGAATGGTGAACCCGAGTAAAAGGGGACGAAAACTGAGATGCATTTGAAAACGTTTGCCAGTCACACGGTGCACCATACTGTGGGTTTCCCATGCATGTTTTAGCTGAAGGAAGAATCCCTTAAACTTGGAGAGTTGGGACCCATGGAATGGGTACCATGCTGTTTGACTTCAAAGGGTCTGCATTTGCTCATCGAACCTCACCAATGCTATCAGCCCGAAGTGCCCAACCTTATGTCTCACTCAGCTGTGGGTGTAGATGTGGTAAATCCAGGTTGCATCACAAGCCCTGAATGAATTATTTAAGAATTGCTCTCTATTTCACTGTCCTTGGGTTTTGTTTGTGTAATTCATTTTGATAATGGGATTTATCGGATTTTCTCTGCTACATTCATGTCGCTGTACACACGCTTCATTCTCTTACGGAGACATATAAATCCATGGGTTTGAAGATTCTTACTAGTCAGGTGTATTCCTAGGCGTTGAATATGGGGTGTTTAGTCCATTTCGTTGAGCAAGGGGTAGGTCTTGACTATTACATATTTGGCTTATGGAAAGGTATCTGTGCTAATTTCTATCTCTGGTTTTATGCAGCACCCCAACTCACCTTTCCCCTTAAGCAAGCATAAGTTGGTTTTCTAAATTTGAGACCCTGTTCTGTTTTGTAATTCAGTTCATGTGTAGCCAAGTTTACAATCCGTGTATTAGTGATATCTTATGATGTTTCATTTTCTGTGTGACTTATTTCACTTAGAATCATCGTACCTGAATCCACTCATTATGCCGCGACGGGCCTGATGACATAGATTTCATTGCTGTGTGATATTCCATTGTACGTACGTACCACAACTTCTTTATTCATTTTTCACATTCTGGGATATTTAACTTGTACCGTAGACGAGGTTCTTGTAAACAGAGCCGCCCGAGACTTTTGGGTGGCTGTGTGTTTTTGATTTTAATTTTCCTAAGCTATAGAACCATAAGGGGAAGTGCCATAGGCTCCGTTGCTTTGTTTTTTAGATGTTCCGGGAAACACCATACATTTTTCCAGACTGGCTGTTGGCAATTTACATCCCGCCCATCAGCATAACAAGGCTCCCTGTTCTCCATGGCCTGTGCTGCCTTTCTGGATTTTACACTTTTTTCAGATGGCCCTTTTGACCGGGGGGCAGTGAGACTTCATTGTAGTGCAGATTTCTTTAACATGCTTGCTTGGTTGGCCAAAAAGGGCGTATGCGTTTTTTCCTGAATATATTCAGGAAAAAACGCATACGCCCTTTTTGGCCAAGAGCATCATTGTCGACGTTCTGCCTCTTTTCCTATGCTTTAAATGCAATTCCCGTGTCCCCCCTGAAATCGTTTTCCTGCAATTCTGCCCCACTTACAAGTCGTCTTCGCAGCCTTCCTTCAATATATTTTTGGACGATAGCTGTCATTTATAACTCTGCAGGTTTGTGAGTTACAGTGTCCCTGAGCTCATTTCTTCAACTCGCTATCTTGTGAGCTGGCCGCAAACACACAGGATTGCCTCAGGCCCTAATCTGGTTCCGGCACGGCATGCTGAGCCTTTGGTTAATTCCTCTTCCTGGTGGGAAATGAGCGTTAAATTTGCCCGTGCAGACACCTAGAGCTAGTCTCTCATTCGTTCTCCCTATTCCTTTTCATCTTGCGCAGAAATTGCAAACTGTGCCCAACAGGAGGTTAAAGGCACTGACTCTCCAAGTGGGGAGAGTGTTCGTAAAGGGTCTGGAATGGTGAACCCGAGTAAAAGGGGACGAAAACTGAGATGCATTTGAAAACGTTTGCCAGTCACACGGTGCACCATACTGTGGGTTTCCCATGCATGTTTTAGCTGAAGGAAGAATCCCTTAAACTTGGAGAGTTGGGACCCATGGAATGGGTACCATGCTGTATGACTTCATAGGGTCTGCATTTGCTCATCGAACCTCACCAATGCTATCAGCCCAAAGTGCCCAACCTTATGTCTCACTCAGCTCTGGGTGTAGATGTGGTAAATCCAGGTTGCATCACAAGCCCTGAATGAATTATTTAAGAATTGCTCTCTATTTCACTGTCCTTGGGTTTTGTTTGTGTAATTCATTTTGATAATGGGATTTATCGGATTTTCTCTGCTGCATTCATGCCACTGTACACACGCTTCATTCTCTTACGGAGACATATAAATCCATGGGTTTGAAGATTCTTACTAGTCAGGTGTATTCCTAGGCGTTGAATATGGGGTGTTTAGTCCATTTCGTTGAGCAAGGGGTAGGTCTTGACTATTACATATTTGGCTTATGGAAAGGTATCTGTGCTAATTTCTATCTCTGGTTTTATGCAGCACCCCAACTCACCTTTCCCCTTAAGCAAGCATAAGTTGGTTTTCTAAATTTGAGACCCTGTTCTGTTTTGTAATTCAGTTCATGTGTAGCCAAGTTTACATTCCGTGTATTAGTGATATCTTATGATGTTTCATTTTCTGTGTGACTTATTTCACTTAGAATCATCGTACCTGAATCCACTCATTATGCCGCGACGGGCCTGATGACATAGATTTCATTGCTGAGTGATATTCCATTGTACGTACGTACCACAACTTCCTTATCCATTTTTCACATTCTGGGATATTTAACTTGTACCGTAGACGAGGTTCTTGTAAACAGAGCCGTCCGACACTTTGGGGTGGCTGTGTGTTTTCGATTTTAATTTCCCTAAGCTATAGGACCATAAGTGGAAGTGCCGTAGGCTCCGTAGCTTTGTTTTTTCGGTGTTCCGGGAAACACCATACACTTCTCCAGAGTGGCTGTTGGCAATTTACATCCCGCCCATCAGCATAACAAGGCTCCCTGTTCTCCATGGCCTGTGCTGCCTTTCTGGATTTTACACTTTTTTCAGATGGCCCTTTTGACCGGGGGGCAGTGAGACTTCATTGTAGTGCAGATTTCTTTAACATGCTTGCTTTGTTGGCCAAAAAGGGCGTATGCGTTTATTCCTGAATATATTCAGGAAAAAACGCATACGCCCTTTTTGGCCAAGAGCATCATTGTCGACGTTCTGCCTCTTTTCCTATGCTTTAAATGCAATTCCCGTCTACCCCCTGAAATCGTTTTCCTGCAATTCTGCCCCACTTACAAGTCGTCTTCGCAGCCTTCCTTCAATATATTTTTGGACGATAGCTGTCATTTATAACTCTGCAGGTTTGTGAGTTACAGTGCCCCTGAGCTCATTTCTTCAACTCGCTATCTTGTGAGCTGGCCGCAAACCCACAGGATTGCCTCAGGCCCTAATCTGGTTCTGGCACGGCATGCTGACCCTTTGGTTAATTCCTCTTCCTGGTGGGAAATGGTCGTTACACTTGCCCGTGCAGGCACCTACAGCTAGTCTCTCATTGGTTCTCCCTATTCCTGTTCATCTTGCTCAGAAATTGCAAACTGTGCTGAACAGGATGTTAAAGGCATTGACTCTCCAAGTGGGGAGAGTGTTAGTAAAGCGTCTGGAATGGTGAACCAGAGTACCAGGGCACAAAAACTGAGATGCATTTGAAAACGTTTCGCAATCACATGGTGGAATATACTCTGCGTTTCTCATGCATGTTTTAGCTGAAGAAAGAATCCCTTAAACCTGGAGAGTTGGGACCCATGGAATGGGTACCATGCAGTATGCCTTCAAACGGTCTGCATTTGCTCACCGAGCCTCACCAATGATATCAGCGTGAAGGGTCCAGCCTTATGTCTCACCCAGCTCTGGGTGTAGATGTGGTAAATCCAGGTTGCATCACAAGCCCTGAATGAATTATTTAAGAATTGCTCTCTATTTCACTGTCATTGTGTTTTGTTTTTGAAATTTTTTTTGATAAAGGAAGTTATCCGATTTTCACTGCTGCGTTTAGGCCACTGTACACACGCTTGATTCTCTTACGGAGACATATAAATCCATGGGTTTTAAGATTCTTACTAGTCAGGTATATTCCGAGGCGTTGAATATGGGGTGTTGAGTTCATTTCGTTGAGCAAGGAGTAGGTCTTGTCTATTATATATTTGGCTTATGGAAAGATATCTGTGCTAATTTCAATCTCTGGTTTTATGCAGCACGCCAACTCACCTTTCCCCATAAGCAAGCTTAAGTTCGTTTTCTAAATTTGAGACCGTGTTCTGTTTTGTAGATCCGTTCATGTGTAGCCAAGTTTACATTCCATGTATTAGTGATAACTTATGATGTTTCTTTTTCTGTGTGACTTATTTCACGTAAAATCATCATACCTGAATCCATTCATTATGCCACTACTGGCCTGATGACATAGATATCATTGCTGAGTGATATTCCATTGTACGTACGTACCACAACTTCTTTATCCATTTTTCACATTCTGGGATATTTAACTTGTACCGTAGACGAGGTTCTTGTAAACAGAGCCGTCCGACACTTTGGGGTGGCTGTGTGTTTTTGATTTTAATTTCCCTAATCTATAGGACCATAAGTGGAAGTGCCGTAGGCTCCGTAGCTTTGTTTTTTCGGTGTTCCGGGAAACACCATACACTTCTCCAGAGTGGCTGTTGGCAATTTACATCCCGCCCATCAGCATAACAAGGCTCCCTGTTCTCCGTGGCCTGTGTTGCCTTTCTGGATTTTACACTTTTTTCAGATGGACCTTTTGACCGGGGGGCAGTGAGACTTCATTGTAGTGCAGATTTCTTTAACATGCTTGCTTGGTTGGCCAAAAAGGGCGTATGCGTTTTTTCCTGAATATATTCAGGAGAAAACGCATACGCCCTTTTTGGCCAAGAGCATCATTGTCGACGTTCTGCCTCTTTTCCTATGCTTTAAATGCAATTCCCGTCTACCCCCTGAAATCGTTTTCCTGCGATTCTGCCCCACTTACAAGTCGTCTTCGCAGCCTTCCTTCAATATATTTTTGGACGATAGCTGTCATTTATAACTCTGCAGGTTTGTGAGTTACAGTGCCCCTGAGCTCATTTCTTCAACTCGCTATCTTGTGAGCTGGCCGCAAACCCACAGGATTGCCTCAGGCCCTAATCTGGTTCTGGCACGGCATGCTGAGCCTTTGGTTAATTCCTCTTCCTGGTGGGAAATGAGCGTTAAATTTGCCCGTGCAGACACCTAGAGCTAGTCTCTCATTGGTTCTCCCTATTCCTTTTCATCTTGCGCAGAAATTGCAAACTGTGCCCAACAGGAGCTTAAAGGCACTGACTCTCCAAGTGGGGAGAGTGTTCGTAAAGGGTCTGGAATGGTGAACCCGAGTAAAAGGGGACGAAAACTGAGATGCATTTGAAAACGTTTGCCAGTCACACGGTGCACCATACTGTGGGTTTCCCATGTATGTTTTAGCTGAAGGAAGGATCGCTTTAACCTGCAGAGTTGGGACACATGGAATTTTTTACCATGCAGTATGACTTCAAATGGTCTGCATTTGCTCATCGAACCTCACCAATGCTATCAGCCCGAAGTGTCCAACCTTATGTCTCACTCAGTTCTGGGTGTAGATGAGGTAAATCCAGGTTGCATCACAAGCCCTGAATGAATTATTTAAGAATTGCTCTCTATTTCACTGTCAATGTGTTTTGTTTTTGTAATTCATTTTGATAATGGGATTTATCGGATTTTCTCTGCTGCCTTCATGCAGCTGTACACACGCTTGATTCTCTTATGGAGACATATAAATCCATGGGTTTGAAGATTCTTACTAGTCAGGTGTATTCCTAGGCGTTGAATATAGGGTGTTTAGCCCATTTCGTTGCGCAAAGGGTAGGTCTTCACTATTATATATTTGACTTATGGAATGGTATCTGTGCTAATTTCTATCTCTGGTTATATGCAGCACCCCAACTCACTTTCCCCTTAAGCAAACATAAGTTGGTTTTCTAAATTTGAGACCCTGTTCTGTTTTGTAATTCAGTTCATGTGTAGCCAAGATTACATTCCGTGTATTAGTGATATCTTATGATGTTTCATTTTCTGTGTGACTTTTTCACTTAGAATCATCGTACCTGAATCCATTCATTATGCCACGATGGGCCTGATGACATAGATTTCATTGGTGAGTGATATTCCATTGTACGTACGTACCACAATTTCTTTATCCATTTTTCGCATTCTGGGATATTTAACTTGTACAGTAGAAGAGGTTCTTGTAAACAGAGCCGTCTGAAACTTTGGGGTGGCTGTGTGTTTTGGATTTTAATTTCCCTAACCTATAGGGCCATAAGTGGAAGTGCCGTAGGCTCCGTTGCTTTGTTTTTTAGGTGTTTCGCGAAACACCATACACTTCTCCAGAGTGGCTCTTGGCAATTTATATCCCGCCCATCAACATAACAGGGCTCCCTGTTCTCCATGGCCTGTGCTGCATTTCTGGATTTTACACTTTTTTCAGATGACCCTTTTGACCGGGGGGCAGTGAGACGTCATTGTAGTGCAGATTTCTTTAAAATGCTTGCTTGCTTGGCCAAAAAGTGCGTATGCGATTTTTCCTGAATATATTCAGGAAAAAACGCATACGCCCTTTTTGGCCAAGTGCATCACTGTCGACGTTCTGCCTCTTTTCCTATGCTTTAAGTGAAATTCCAGTCTACCCCCTGAAATCGTTTTCCTGCAATTCTGCCCCGCTTTCAAGTCCTCTTCGCAGCCTTCCTTCAATATATTTTTGGACGATAGCTGTCATTTATAACTCTGCAGGTTTGTGAATTACAGTGCCCCTGAGCTCCTTTCTTAAAATCACTTTCTTTTGACCTGGCAGCAAACCTGCAGGATTGCTTCAGGCCCAATCATGTTCTGGCATGACATGCTGAGCCTTTGGTTAATTCCTCTTCCTGGTGGGAAATGAGCGTTAAATTTGCCCCTGCAGACACCTACAGCTAGTCTCTCATTGGTTCTCCCTATTCCTGTTCATCTTGCGCAGAAATTGCAAACTGTGCCAAACAGGAGGTTAAAGGCACTGACTCTCCATGTGGAGAGAGTGTTAGTAAAGGGTCTGGAATTGTGAATCCGAGTAAAAGGGGACCAAAACTGAGATGCATCTGAAAACGTTTCCGGTCACACGGTACACCATACTGTGGGTTTCCCATGCATGCTTTAACTGAAGGAAGAATCCCTTAAACCTGGAGAGTTGGGACCCATGGAATGGGTACCATGCAGTATGACTTCAAATGGTCTGCATTTGCTCATCGAACCTCACTAATGCTATCAGCGCCAAGTGTCCAACCTTATGTCTCACTCAGCTCTGCGTGTAGGTGAGGTAAATCCAGGTTGCATCACAAGCCCTGAATGAATTATTTAAGAATTGCTCTCTATTTCACTGTCATTGTGTTTTGTTTTTGTAATTCATTTTGATAATGGGATTTATCGGATTTTCTCTCCTGCTTTCATGCAGCTGTACACATGCTTGATTCTCTTATGGAGACATATAAATCCATGGGTTTGAACATTCTTTCTAGTCAGGTGTATACTTAGGCGTTGAATATAGGGTGTTTAGCCCATTTCGTTGAGCAAGGGGTAGGTCTTCACTATTACATATTTGACGTATGGAATGGTATGTGTGCTAATTTCTATCTCTGGTTTTATGCAGCACCCCAACTCACCTTTCCCCTTAAGCAAACATAAGTTGGTTTTCTAAATTTGAGACCCTGTTCTGTTTTGTAATTCAGTTCATGTGTAGCCAAGATTACATTCCGTGTATTAGTGATATCTTATGATGTTTCATTTTCTGTGTGACTTATTTCACTTAGAATCATCGTACCTGAATCCACTCATTATGCCACGACGGGCCAGATGACATAGATTTCATTGGTGAGTGATATTCCATTTTACGTACGTACCGCAACTTCTTTATCCATTTTTCGCTTTCTGGGATATTTAACTTGTACCATAGATGAGGTTCTTGTAAACAGAGCCGTCTGAAACTTTGGGGTGGCTGTGTGTTGTGGATTTTAATTTCCCTAATCTATAGGACCATAAGTGGAAGTGCCATAGGCTCCGTTGCTTTGTTTTTTAGGTGTTTCAGGAAACACCATACACTTCTCCAGAGTGGCTGTTGGCAATTTACATCCCACCCATCAGCATAACAAGGCTCCCTGTTCTCCATGGCCTGTGCTGCATTTCTGGATTTTACACTTTTTTCAGATGGCCCTTTTGACCGGGGGGCAGTGAGACTTCATTGTAGTGCAGATTTCTTTAACATGCTTGCTTGGTTGTCCAAAAAGTGCGTATGCGTTTTTTCCTGAATATATTCAGGAAAAAACGCATACGCCCTTTTTGGCCAAGTGCATCATTGTCGACGTTCTGCCTCTTTTCCTATGCTTTAAATGCAATTCCAGTCCACCACCTGAAATTGTTTTCCTGCAATTCTGCCCCGCTTTCAAGTCCTCTTCGCAGCCTTCCTTCAATATATTTTTGGACGATAGCTGTCATTTATAACTCTGCAGGTTTGTGAATTACAGTGCCCCTGAGCTCCTTTCTTCAAATTGCTTTCTTTTGAGCTGGCAGCAAACCTGCAGGCTTGCTTGAGGCCCAATCTTGTTCCGGCACGGCATGCTGAGCCTTTGGTTAATTCGTCTTCCTGGTTGGAAATGAGCGTTAAATTTGCCCGTGCAGACACCTACAGCTAGTCTCTCATTGGTTCTCCCTATTCCTGTTCATCTTGCGCAGAAATTGCAAACTGTGCCAAACAGCAGGTTAAAGGCACTGACTCTCCAAGTGGGGAGAGTGTTAGTAAAGGGTCTGGAATTGTGAACCCGAGTAAAAGGGGACGAAAACTGAGATACATTTGAAAACGTTTCCCGGTCACAAGGTGCACCATACTGTGGGTTTCCCATGCATGTTTTAGCTGAAGGAAGAATCACTTAAACCTGGAGAGTTGGGACCCATGGAATGGGTACCATGCAGTATGACTTCAAATGGTCTGCATTTGCTCATCGAACCTCACCAATGCTATCAGCTTGAAGTGTCCAACTTTATGTCTCACTCAGCTCTGGGTGTAGATGAGGTAAATCCAGGTTGCATCACAAGCCCTGAATGAATGATTTAAGAATTGCTCTCTATTTCACTGTCATTGTGTTTTGTTTTTGTAATTCATTTTGATAATAGGATTTATCGGATTTGCTCTGCTGCCTTCATGCAGCTGTACACACGCTTGATTCTCTTATGGAGATATATAAATCCATGGGTTTGAAGATTCTTACTAGTCAGGTGTATTCCTAGGCGTTGAATATAGGGTGCTTAGCCCATTTCGTTGAGCAAGGGGTAGGTATTGACTATTACATATTTGACGTATGGAATGGTATCTGTGCTAATTTCTATCTCTGGTTTTATGCAGCACCCCAACTCACCTTTCCCCTTAAGCAAACATAAGTTGGTTTTCTAAATTTGAGACCCTGTTCTGTTTTGTAATTCAGTTCATGTGTAGCCAAGATTACATTCGGTGTATTAGTGATATCTTATGATGTTTCATTTTCTGTGTGACTTATTTCACTTAGAATCATCGTACCTGAATCCACTCATTATGCCACGACGGGCCAGATGACATAGATTTCATTGGTGAGTGATATTCCATTGTACGTACGTACCACAACTTCTTTCTCCATTTTTCGCTTTCGGGGATATTTTACTTGTACCGTAGACGAGGTTCTTGTATACAGAGCCGTCTGAAACTTTGGGGTGGCTGTGTGTTTTTGATTTTAATTTCCCTAAGCTATAGGACCATAAGTGGAAGTGCCGTAGGCTCCGTTGCTTTGTTTTTTAGGTGTTTCAGGAAACACCATACACTTCTCCAGAGTGGCTCTTGGCAATTTATATCCCACCCATCAGCATAACAAGGCACCCTGTTCTCCATGGCCTGTGCTGCATTTCTGGATTTTACACTTTTTTCAGATGGCCCTTTTCACCGTGGGGCAGTGAGACTTCATTGTAGTGCAGATTTCTTTAACATGCTTGCTTGGTTGGCCAAAAGGGCCGTATGCGTTTTTTCCTGAATATATTCAGGAAAAAACGCATACGCCCTTTTGGGCCAAGTGCATCATTGTCGACGTTCTGCCTCTTTTCCTATTCTTTAAATGCAATTCCAGTCTACCCTCTGAAATCGTTTTCTTGCAATTCTGACCGCTTTCAAGTCCTCTTCGCAGCCTTCCTTCAATATGTTTTTGGACGATAGCTGTCATTTATAACTCTGCAGGTTTGTGAATTACAGTGCCCCTGAGCTCCTTTCTTCAAATCGCTTTCTTGTGAGCTGGCCGCAAACCCGCAGGATTGCTTCAGGCCCTAATCTGGTTCTGGCACGGCATGCTGCGCCTTTGGTTAATTCGTCTTTCTGGTGGGAAATGACCGTTAAATTTGCCCGGGCAGACACCTACAGCTAGTCTCTCATTGGATCTCCCTATTCCTGTTCATCTTGTGTTCAGAAATTGCAAACTGTGCCAAACAGGAGGTTAAAGGCACTGACTCTCCAAGTGGGGAGAGTGTTAGAAAAGGGTCTGGAATTGTGAACCCGAGTAAAAGGGGACGGAAACTGAGATGCCTTTGAAAACGTTTCCTGGTCACACGGTGCACCATACTGTGGGCTTCCCATGCATGCTTTAGCTGAAGGAAGAATCGCTTAAACCTGGAGAGTTGGGACTCATGGAATGGTTACCATGCAGTATGACTTCAAATGGTCTGCATTTCCTCATCGAACCTCACCAGTGGTATCAGCCCGAAGTGTCCAACCTTATATCTCACTCAGCTCTGGGTGTAGATGAGGTAAATCCAGGTTGCATCACAAGCCCTGAATGAATTATTTAAGAATTGCTCTCTATTTCACTGTCATTGTGTTTTGTTTTTGTAATTCATTTTGATAATAGGATTTATCGGATTTTCTCTGCTGCCTTCATGCAGCTGTACACATGCTTGATTCTCTTATGGAGACATATAAATCCATGGGTTTGAAGATTCTTACTAGTCAGGTGTAGTCCTAGGCGTTGAATATAGGGTGTTTAGCCCATTTCGTTGAGCAAGGGGTAGGTCTTGACTATTACATATTTTTTTTTTTCCTGTACACGGACCTCTCAGTGTTGTGGCCTCTCCCGTTGCGGAGCACAGGCTCCGGACGCGCAGGCTCAACGGCCATGACTCACGGGGCCAATAGCTCCGCTGCATGTGGTATCATCTCGGACCGGGGCACGAACCCGCGTCCCCTGCATCGGCAGGCGGACTCTCAACCAGTGCGCCACCAGGGAAGCCCCCTTGACTATTACATATATGATGTATGGAATGGTATCTGTGCTAATTTCTATCTCTGGTTTTATGCAGCACCCCAACTCACCTTTCCCCTTAAGCAAACATAAGTTGGTTTTCTAAATTTGAGACCCTGTTCTGTTTTGTAATTCAGTTCATGTGTAGCCAAGATTACATTCGGTGTATTAGTGATATCTTATGATGTTTCATTTTCTGTGTGACTTATTTCACTTAGAATCATCGTACCTGAATCCACTCATTATGCCACGACGGGCCAGATGACATAGATTTCATTGGTGAGTGATATTCCATTGTACGTACGTACCACAACTTCTTTATTCATTTTTCGCTTTCTGGGATATTTAACTTGTACCGTAGACGAGGTTCTTGTAAACAGAGCCGTCTGAAACTTTGGGGTGGCTGTGTGTTTTTGATTTTAATTTCCCTAAGCTATAGGATCATAAGTGGAAGTGCCGTAGGCTCCGTTGCTTTGTTTTTTAGGTGTTTCAGGAAACACCATACACTTCTCCAGAGTGGCTCTTGGCAATTTACATCCCACCCATCAGCATAACAAGGCTCCCTGTTCTCCATGGCCTGTGCTGCATTTCTGGATTTTACACTTTTTTCAGATGGCCCTTTTGACCGGGGGGCAGTGAGACTTCATTGTAGTGCAGATTTCTTTAACATGCTTGCTTGGTTGGCCAAAAAGGCGTATGCGTTTTTTCCTAAATATATTCAGGAAAAAACGCATACGCCCTTTTTGGCCAAGTGCATCATTGTCGACGTTCTGCCTCTTTTCCTATGCTTTAAATGCAATTCCAGTCTACCCCCTGAAATCGTTTTCCTGCAATTCTGCCCCGCTTTCAAGTCCTCTTCGCAGCCCTCCTTCATTATATTTTGGACGATAGCTGTCATTTGTAACTCTGCATGTTTGTGAATTACAGTGCCCCTGAGCTCCTTTCTTGAAATCGCTTTCCTGTGAGCTGGCCACAAACCCGCAGGATTGCTTCAGGCCCTAATCTGGTTCCGGCACGGCATGCTGAGTGTTTGGTTAATTCCTCTTCCTGGTGGGAAATGAGCGTTAAATTTGCCCGTGCAGACACCTACAGCTAGTCTCTCATTGGTTCTCCCTATTCCTGTTCATCTTGCGCAGAAACTGCAAACTGTGCCAAACAGCAGGTTAAAGGCACTGACTCTCCAAGTGGGGACAGTGTTAGTAAAGGGTCTGGAATTGTGAACCCGAGTAAAAGGGGACAAAAACTGAGATGCATTTGAAAACGTTTCCCTATCTCAGGGTGCACCATACTGTGGGTTTCCCATGCATGTTTTAGCTGAAGGAAGAATCGCTTAAACCTGGAGAGTTGGGACCCATGGAATGTGTGCCATGCAGTATGACTTCAAATGGTCTGCATTGGCTCATCGAACCTCACCAATGCTATCAGCTCGAAGTGTCCAACCTTATGTCTCACTCAGCTCTGGGTGTAGATGAGGTAAATCCAGGTTGCATCACAAGCCCTGAATGAATTATTTAAGAATTGCTCTCTATTTCACTGTCATTGTGTTTTGTTTTTGTAATACATTTTGATAATGGGATTTCTCGGATTTTCTCTGCTGCCTTCATGCAGCTGTACACACGCTTGATTCTCTTATGGAGACATATAAATCCATGGGTTTGAAGATTCTTTCTAGTCAGGTGTATTCCTAGGCGTTGAATATAGGGTGTTTAGCCCATTTCGTTGAGCAAAGGGTAGGTCTTGACTATTACATATTTGACGTATGGAATGGTATCTGTGCTAATTTCTATCTCTGGTTTTATGCAGCACCGCAACTCACCTTTCCCCTTAAGCAAACATAAGTTGGTTTTCTAAATTTGAGACCCTGTTCTGTTTTGTAATTCAGTTCATGTGTAGCCAAGATTACATTCGGTGTATTAGTGATATCTTATGATGTTTCATTTTCTGTGTGACTTATTTCACTTAGAATCATCGTACCTGAATCCACTCATTATGCCACGACGGGCCAGATGACATAGATTTCATTGGTGAGTGATATTCCATTGTACGTACGTACCACAACTTCTTTATCCATTTTTCGCTTTCTGGGATATTAAACTTGTACCGTAGTCGAGGTTCTGTAAACAGAGCCGTCTGAAACTTTGGGGTGGCTGTGTGTTTTTGATTTTAATTTCCCTAAGCTATAGGACCATAAGTGGAAGTGCCGTAGGCACCGTTGCTTTGCTTTCTAGGTGTTTCAGGAAAAACCATACACTTCTCCAGAGTGGCTGTTGGCAATTTACATCCCACCCATCAGCATAACAAGGCTCCCTGTTCTCCATGGCCTGTGCTGCATTTCTGGATTTTACACTTTTTTCAGATGGCCCTTTTGACCGGGGGGCAGTAAGACTTCATTGTAGTGCAGATTTCTTTAACATGCTTGCTTGGTTGGCCAAGAAGGACGTATGCGTTTTTTACTGAATATATTCAGGAAAAAACGCATACGCCCTTTCTGGCCAAGTGCATCATTGTCGACGTTCTGCCACTTTTCCTATGCTTTAAATGAAATTCCAGTGTACCCCCTGAAATCGTTTTCCTGCAATTCTGCCCCGCTTTCAAGTCCTCTTCGCAGCCTTCCTTCAATATATTTTTGGACGATAGCTGTCATTTATAACTCTGCATGTTTGTGAATTACAGTGCCCCTGAGCTCCTTTCTTCAAATCGCTTTCTTGTGAGCTGACCGCAAACCCGCAGGATTGCTTCAGGCCCTAATCTTGTTCCGGCACGGCATGCTGAGCCTTTGGTTAATTCCTCTTTCTGGTAGGAAATGAGCGTTAAATTTGCCCGTGCAGACACCTATAGCTAGTCTCTCATTGGTTCTCCCTATTCCTGTTCATCTTGCGCAGAAATTGCAAACTGTGCCAAACAGCAGGTTAAAGGCAGTGACTCTCCAAGTGGGGAGAGTGTTAGTAAAGGGTCTGGCATTGTGAACCCGAGTAAAAGGGGACGAAAACTGAGATGCATTTGAAAACGTTTCCCGGTCACACGGTGCACCATACTGTGGGTTTCCCATGCATGTTTTAGCTGAAGGAAGAATCGCTTAAACCTGGAGAGTTGGAACCCATGGAAAGGCTACCATGCAGTATGACTTCAAATGGTCTGCATTTGCTCATCGAACCTCACCAATGCTATCAGCCCGAAGTGTCCAACTTTATGTCTCACTCAGCTCTGGGTGTAGATGAGGTAAATCCAGGTTGCATCACAAGCCCTGAATGAATTATTTAAGAATTGCTCTCTATTTCACTGTCATTGTGTTTTGTTTTTGTAATTCATTTTGATAATGGGATTTATCGGATTTTCTCTGCTGCCTTCATGCAGCTGTACACACGCTTGATTCTCTTATGGAGACATATAAATCCATGGGTTTGAAGATTCTTACTAGTCAGGTGTATTCCTAGGCGTTGAATATAGGGTGCTTAGCCTATTTCGTTGAGCAAGTGGTAGGTTTTGAGTATTACATATTTGACGTATGGAATGGTATCTGTGCTAATTTCTATCTCTGGTTTTATGCAGCACCCCAACTCACCTTTCCCCTTAAGCAAACATAAGTTGGTTTTGTAAATTTGAGACCCTGTTCTGTTTTGTAATTTAGTTCATGTGTAGCCAAGATTACATTCGGCGTATTAGTGATATCTTATGATGTTTCATTTTCGGTGTGACTTATTTCACTTAGAATCATCGTACCTGAATCCACTCATTATGCCACGACAGGCCAGATGACATAGATTTCATTGGTGACTGATATTCCATTGTACGTACGTACCACAACTTCTTTATTCATTTTTCGCTTTCTGGGATATTTAACTTGTACCGTAGACGAGGTTCTTGTAAACAGAGCCGTCTGAAACTTTGGGGTGGCTGTGTGATTTTTATTTTAATTTCCCTAAGCTATAGGACCATAAGTGGAAGTGCCGTAGGCTCCATTGCTTTGTTTTTTAGGTGTTTCAGGAAACACCATACATTTCTCCAGAGTGACTCTTGGCCATTTACATCCCACCCATCAGCATAACAAGGTCCCCTGTTCTCCATGGCCTGTGCTGCATTTCTGGATTTTACACTTTTTTCAGATGGCCCTTTTGACCGGGGGCAGTGAGACTTCATTGTAGTGCAGATTTCTTTAACATGCTTGCTTGGTTGGCCAAAAAGGGCGTATGCGTTTTTTCCTGAATATATTCAGGAAAAAACGCATACGCCCTTTTGGGCCAAGTGCATCATTGTCGACGTTCTGCCTCTTTTCCTCTTCTTTAAATGCAATTCCAGTCTACCCTCTGAAATCGTTTTCTTGCAATTCTGACCGCTTTCAAGTCCTCTTCGCAGCCTTCCTTCAATATGTTTTTGGACGATAGCTGTCATTTATAACTCTGCAGGTTTGTGAATTACAGTGCCCCTGAGCTCCTTTCTTCAAATCGCTTTCTTGTGAGCTGGCCGCAAACCCGCAGGATTGCTTCAGGCCCTAATCTTGTTCCGGCACGGCATGCTGAGCGTTTGGTTAATTGCTGTTCCTGGTTGGAAATGAGCGTTAAATTTGCCCGTGCAGACACCTACAGCTAGTCTCTCATTGGTTCTCCCTATTCCTGTTCATCTTGCGCAGAAATTGCAAACTGTGCCAAACAGGAGGTTAAAGGCCCTGACTCTCCAAGTGGGGAGAGTGTTAGTTAAGGTTCTGGAATTGTGAACCTGAGTTAAAGAGGACGGAAACTGAGATGCATTAGAAAACGTTTCCCGGTCACACGGTGCACCATACTGTGGGTTTCCCATGCATGCTTTAGCTGAAGGAAGGATCGCTTAAACCTGCGGAGTTGGGACCCATGGAAATTTTTACCATGCAGTATGACTTCAAATGGTCTGCATTTGCTCATCGAACCTCACCAATGCTATCAGCCCGAAGTGTCCAGCCTTATGTCTCACCCATCTCTGGGTGTAGATGTGGTAAATCCAGGTTGCATCACAAGCCCTGAATGAATTATTTAAGAATTGCTCTCTATTTCACTGTCATTGTGTTTTGTTTTTGAAATTTATTTTGATAATGGGATTTAGCTGATTTTCACTGCTGCGTTTATGTCACTGTACACACGCTTGATTCTCTTATTGAGACATATAAATCCATAAGTATTAAGACTCTTACTCGTCCCGTATATTCCTAGGTGCTGAATATGGGGTGTTGAGTCCATTTCGTTGGCCAGGGAGTAGGTTTTTTCTATTACATATTTGGCTTATGGAACGGTATCTGTGCTAATTTCAATCTCTGGTTTTATGCAGCACCCCAACTCTCCTTTATCCTTAAGCATGCATAAGTTGGTTTTCTAAATCTGAGACCCCGTTCTGTTTTGTAATTCAGTTCATTTGTAGCCTCGTTTATATTCCATGTATTAGTAGTATCGTATGTCTTTTTCTTTTTGAATTATGTGACTTCGAATGATCTTACGTAACTCCTCTGGGGTTGTTACAGCTGGCCATATTTCATTGATTTTCAGGCTGAGTAATATTCCACTATACATAAGTGCCACATCTCTATCCATTTTTTCCCTCCACAGACATATAAATTATATCCTAGTCGAGGATCTTTTAAACAGAGAGGCGGTAAACATTGGGGTGCCTGTGTCCTCTCCATTTTTGTTTTTCCCAAGATATACATCCATGAGTGCAAGTGCCCTGTAGCTCATTTTTTAGATTCTTTAATAAACACAATACACTTATCAAGAGTGACCATTGGCAATATATATTTTCACTCTAAGCCTCACAGGGCTCCCTTTTCTCCTTGCCCTGTCCTGCATTTCTGGTGTTTACACTTTACGAGGAAGGCTCTTCTGACTGATGCGAAGTGATATGTTTTGTAGTATTGATTTCCAGTGCCCACCTGTTTGGTTGGCTAAAAAAGTGTATGCCCTTTTCTTGAATATATACAGAAAAAGACGCATACACCCTTTTTGGCCAACTGCAATGTTGGCAATGTTCAGCCCCTTTTCTTGTGCTTAATGGCGAGTCCTTTCTACTTCTTCCAATCCCTTTCCTGCCATTCTCTGTTGCTTACAAGTCCTTTTCTCTGACTTTCCCCAAGACATTTTTCAGTGATAGATATTTTCAACTCTGCAGTTTCGTGAATTTTAGTGTCCCTGAGTTCCGTTTTTCAACTTCTGTTTATGGGAACTGGCCACAAAGCAGTGGGATTTCCTCAAGCCCTATTCTGTTTCCATGGGCAACCCTAGCCTTTGGTCAATTCGTCTTCCTGATTGGAAATTAGAGTGACATGTGCCTGTCCGAACACCTAGGACTTGTCACTCATTGTTCCTCCTCCTTCTGCTTCATCCTCTGGACAAATTCCAAACAGGATGTTGACAGTGCTGACATCTCCAAGTGAGGAGACTCTTCGTAAAGACACTGGAGGGGTGAACCCGAGCACCAGGAGATGAGGAGATGAGATGCCTTTTCCAAACTCTTACCGATCAGACGGTATACCATCCTCTGGGTGTGACAGGCATGTTTTAGGTGTAGGAAGTGTCCCATTCATGTGAGGAGAACACCAGGGCTTTTTCAAAATCAGTGTCTCTCCACAACCCAAACTGGGGAATTTTTTAAGCTACGGCTACACATAGGTTCATTAAGGGCCTTGGGAAGTAGGCAGAGTCCAAACTTTAGATGATTGAAGTCTTCAGGGTCAGAAGCACTCACCACTGGCTTCCCTTAGGTTCCATTTTAACTGTCATTAATAGATGATGTCAATAAAAACATCTATTCTTTTTCAGATTATTTCCCCTTATAGGTTATTGCAAAATATTGAGTGTAGTTCCCTGTGCTATACAGTAGTTCCTTGTTGATGATCGATTTTATACATAGCAGTGTGTATGTGTTAATCCCAAACTGTTAATTTATCCCTCCTCCCACCTTTCCCATTTGGTCTTAATAAATTATAAGATTTTATACTTCTCAGAAATGGGGGAGCTGAAAGAGAGGTATAATTTTCAATGGAAAAGCATTTAAAACAAGATTGAAGCTTTAACCAAGATTATTAGATGTACATCCTTGGAAAGAAATCACTTCGTTTCTCTAGTATTGACCTGACAAATAAGACCTTTTCACTGAACTTGCTTATAATAAAGTGATGGAAATATCAAATGGAAGTGTTAGAAACATCTTATTTTGCCCGAGCCTTATACACTGTTCTATGTTAATTACAGTTTGGCTCACACATCTGTTCATTGAAGTTACAATGTTCTCAATTTCTGTTACTGATCCTCCAGAGTGGACCCCAACAAGTGTCCCCCTGCCCAGTGTCATTGGAGCCAACAGATTGAGACTGAGTTTGGTTCAGAAGCAAAGGAAACTTTATATTTTGATCAGAGAATGGAGAGGTGAGAGCATGTGCTACCCCGTGGGCTGTAGGCTGGGCTGCTGTGTAGAGATCCTGTCAGAGTCAGTGGGAGGGAGGGGGCGGAGCTCTCGAGGGCCCAGTTGGCTGCAGCTCAGGCTCTATATCGCAGAGTCTGCACCGTGCCCCAGGAGCTGAGGTGTTGACCCAGCCATTCTGCACTAGGAAATCTGGTCTGAAGTGCCGGCTGTTGAACCTCTGCATGTGGGACCCTAGGAGCACGTGAAATTAGACAAAGCACAAAGGATATAAAAGGTTAGACTTTATTTTATTGCCCAGATTCTATTTTTATCTCCCAGGGATTTTTAAGGGGCTTTGCCTGGGACAAACCCCTCTTCTGCCTTTTGTCCCCTTCCTCATTCTTAGAGTGCTGAGGGTGCAGACCCTTCATCTGTAACTGCTGAGTGCTGAGTTAGGAGCCCTCATACCCGTGGGCGAGGGTCAGAACTTCTCCCCAGCAGCCTCCAGGTGACGTTGATTGTCCGCAGGCCTCCTGCCTCCCTGCTCGTCCGCCTGAGCACAAGTATTGGTAGTGTTATAGATTCTAATGACCTTTAAGGGTCCAGGAAGGAGATGTGCAGTGACGCTGTGAGGTCCAGTTTCACCCCGCCCCACATTTGTTCGGCCACCTTAGGCTGACCGTTTCTGCCAGCCTAGATGCTCTGACCAGTAGTCTGCGCTTTCTTCAATTAGGCCCCTGAATTAACGTAAAAACAGCACCAGGTGTCAGGACCCTGCCTGCTCAACTCCCAGACAGTCCAGGGTCAGTGGTGATGAAGGACCATGATGGCCACTGAGTCAACAGCCTTTTGAAGTAAACAGGAGTCCAGCCGGTCTTATTGGCCACCATCATCACAGTGTCTGTAGGCTCTTCTATGGTGACAGCGTGATATACGGTTCCCCCGCCAAGATTATTACCTCCCCTCTGGGTGCAGTAAGTCCTGCAAGCAGTAGTCTACTCTTTTGGGACACACTCTTGTTGTTTTATGAGAGAAACTCCAGGTCAAGTGATGGTCACACGAGTCGTCATGGTGCCCCTTTGCCCCGGTTATCTCTCTGGAGGTTGGAGTTGGAGGGCCTCCTCACTCAAGGTCAGTGTGCCCACGGAGCAAACCCTGCAACTTCAGGGCATGGTTGGGGGTTAGGATCACCACGTGGGGTCCTTTTCCCTTAGGAGGGAGGTGGCCTTTTGGGCTGCTGATTTCCAGGTTTTCAGATACTGCCAGTATCTTGGCCAGATGTGGCGGTGGGCCAAGCCCCTTGGTGACCGTAGTTTATCCTACCTGGATGGCATTCTTGCATTGTTCCATTTCAAGTGGTCCCAGGTTTTGCACTAATACTCCAATGGCGATTCACCGTTCACCAGGAATGTAAAGGTCAAAGGGTTTATCTAAATTAGGGAGTTCCAGGGCAAGGGTCTGAATTGACTGCTCTTTCCATTCTTGAAAGGCCACTTCTGGATTCTATTCAAAAGGATCATCATCTTTTCCTTTCAGTGTTTCATATAGAGACCCAGCTAGTAGACTGTAGTTAGGGATCCAGAAGCAGCAAACCCTGGCCTCCCCAGGAACCCCTAAGCTGTCTTCTAGTTTTAGAAATGGGTAAGGCTGTAAATTGTTTCTTCCCTTTCCTGGGATGGGCTTCTCCGACCTTCTGTGAGAATGAAGCCCAGGCAGGTCACCGTAGTCTGTGATATTTGAGCTCTTTCTTGGACAACTTGTATCCTTTATTGGCTTGGTAGTTCAGAGGTCTCCTTAGTAGGGCTGGCGATCAGAATGTCGTCTGCATATTGAAGGAGTGTTTCCTTTTCCAGAGGTAGAACTTTTAGGTCTTTAGCTGAGCTTTCCCCAAAGATGGTGTGGGAATTTTTGAACCCTTGGGGCAACACGGCCCGGAAGTATTGTTTTAGGTGTATGTTGAGTCCTGCCACTCACAAGCCAAAATTTCTTGTGACTCTGGGACTACTAGAATACAAAAGAAGGCATCATTGAAGACTAATACAGAATACCATGTCCTGGTGTTTGGTAGAATGACCAGCAGGGTGTAGGATTTAGGAACTACTGGAGGTCTATCCTCGGTGGCTTCACTGACTGTCCTGACATCCTTTACCAGGACTCCAGCAGCCCATGGGGCTCTCGAGGTCAGGCCAATCCCAGGATATGGAGCTCACCTGGGCAGGTACCTCACCCCCACCCCAGCCCACGGGGCTCTCGTGTCCAGGCCCCTCCCAGGATATGGGGATCCCTGGGCAGGTTCCCCTGCAGCCCATAGGGCTCTCGTGGTCAGACCCCTCCCCGGATACAGAGCTACACTTGCAGGTACTGTGGCAGGGCTGGGCACACAGGAACCATGCACATCGCCCTCATTGCAGAGCACTCCCAGCTCACCTGTCACTCAGATCTGACACAGAGCACCTCAGAGCAGGACTTGAACTAAGAAATGGCAGCTCCGACAGGTCTGTGACCCTGGGCATCACTCTGTGTGGCCTCCCTCCACCTGGTCTTCCAGAGACTTCCACTGCACCCGGGGCACCAGGCCTCTGTCTCCACCCACCACCCACCCCTCCTCTCCCTGACACCTGGGTTCCTCTCATTAGGAGAGGGTTTTCTTGAAGTTGTCTCCCACTCATGGGCCAGATAATATAATTAGAAAACAAGCCAGAGCTGCAGCCCCTTGTCTATCCTGACTCTCAGGAGCCCACACCTGTTCCTTGGACCTGGCCGATTCAGCAAGTTCCAGTTTCTGCAACTGTGAGCCCCTGAGGGGTGATTATTGGCTGGCCTGGGAAGCCTGACCATGCCGGCCAGCCCTCCCCAGGTGTGCCTGGGTTGAGATCAATATAAACACCGCTCCAGGCAGCAAGAGCCCCTGCAGCTGTGCCTGACGCCATTTTCTCTGCCCTGTCAGCAGTCTCGGGGCTGGACTGGTGGGAGGGAGTGAGAGGCCATGGCTTTGTGGGTGGCCCAGTGTGAGTGGGGCTCTGCTGGACTTTCTGCAGCAGTTGCCAAGATGCCACCTGCTAAAGAAGAGGATGTGTCACCCATACCTGCCGCTGGAATTTCTCCCTGGGCAGAGGTGAGTGAGGAAGAAAGCAGTGGGGGCCGGGACAGCAGGGGTATCTCAGGCAGGGAAATGGAAAGCTTCCAGAAGAGCACCCAGGGCCAGGACCATCCTGGCTGACCTGCAGGCACCACGTCGGCTGGCATGCTGGTGCTCATGTGGCTCCATGGCCCTTCCTCTAGGCTTTCAAGTCCTTGTACATATTCAGGTGTTTTACCTGGGAAGGGTGGGAACATTTCAGCAGCAGCTGGCCTGGGGCTCAGCCCACGTTTACTCACAGATGCCTCGGCACGGTCCCCCAGCTTTGCAATGAGGACGCTTGTTGTGTGGGGCCTGCTGGCTGAATGGGAGATGATTCCCCACCACTGACCCACTTCAGAATTGTTTACAACTGGAGCAAGTGCCCTGATACGGTTTTCCTCTGTGTAAATGGTGAGTTCTGTTTTGTTTTCTTTCTTTCGTTTTTGGTTCAAGGTAGATTTTATTCCTCTTTTTTGTATTTACAGATATAAGCATGGAAATAATTTATTCATATAAATACATGTATGTGAAGGGAAGAATATTTTGTCTGTTTTACTTTTTGTAATTTGGAATTTTATTTTATTTTTTTATACAGCAGGTTCTTTTTGGTTATCGATTTTATACATATAAATGTATACATGCCAATCCCAATCTCTCAACTCCTCCCACCACCACCCCCCAACAGCTTTCCCCCCTTGGTGTCCATACGTTTGTTGTCTACATCTGTTGCTCTATTTCTGCCTTGCAAAACGGTTCATCTGTACAATTTTTCTAGGTTCCACATATATGCATTAATATACAAGATTTGTTTTTCTATTTCTGACTTACTTCACTCTGTATGACAGTCTCTAGATCCATCAACGTCTCTACAAATGACCCAATTTCATTCCTTTTTATGGCTTAGTGATATTCCATTTTATATATGTACCACATCTTTATGCATTCGTCTGTCTGTGGGCATTTAGGTTGCTTCCATTACCTGGATATTGTAAATAGTGATGCAGTGAACATTGCGGTGAATGTCTCTTTTTGATTTATGGTTTTGTCTGGGTATATGCCCAGTAGTGGCATTGCTGTATCATATGGTAATTCTATTCTTAGTTTTATAAGAAACTCCATAATGTTCTCCACAGTGACTGTATCAATTTACATTCCCAACAATAGTGGAAGAGGGTTCCTTATCTCCACACCCTTTCCAGCATCTGTTGTTTGTAGATTTTCTGATGATGCCCATTCTAACAGGTGTGAGGTGATACACCATGGATGAGTCTATTTCGTTGAGCAAAGAGTAGGTCTTGTCTATTACATATTTGACTTATGGAACGGTATGTGTGCTAATTACAATCTCTGGTTTTATACAGCACCCCAACTCAACTTTCCCCTTAAGCAAGCATAAGTTTTTATCTAAATGTGAGACTCTGTTCGGTTTTGTAATTCAGTTTATGTGTAGCCAAGTTTACAATCTCTCTATTAGTGATATCTTATGATAATTATCTTACTCTGTGACATATTTCTCTATTTCTCTTAGAATCATCATACTTAAATCCACTCAATTTGCTGCTACAGGCCTGATGACATTGATTTCATTGCTGAGTGATATTCCGTTGTACGTAAGTAGCACAACTCCTTTATCCATTTTTTTCTTTCTGGGATATTTAACTTGTACTGGATTCGAGGTTCTTGTAAACACAGCAGCCCTAAATTTTGTGTTGGCTGTGTCTTGTTGATTTTAATTTTCCTAAGCTATAGGGCCAAAAGTGGAAGTGCCCTAGGGTCTGTAGCTTTGTTTTTCAGATGTTTCAGGATACACCATAAACATCTCCAGAGTGTCTGTTGGCAATTTACATCCCGCCCATCAGCATAACAAGGCTCCCTGTTCTCCATGGCCTGTCCTGTGTATCTGGTTTTTACACTTTTTTCAGATGGCCCTTTTGACGAATGGGAAATGAGACTTCATTGTAGTGCGGATTTCCATTGCTCGAGTGCTTGGTTGGCCAAAAAGGGCATATGCGTTTTTTCCTGAATATATTCAGGAAAAAATGTATACGCCCTTTTGTCCAAGTGCATCACTGTCAAAGATTTGCCGCTTTTCACATACTTTAAATGCAATTCCAATCTACCTCCTGAAATATGATTCCTGCAATTCTGCCTCGTTTTCAAGTCCTCTTTGCAGACTTACTTCAATATATTTTTGCCAATAGCTGTCATTTATAACTCTGCAGGTTTGTGAATTACAGTGCCCGTGATTTCCTTTAAAACTCGTTTCCTTGAAAGCTGGCCACAGAACCGCAGGTTTGCTTCAGGCCGTAATCAGGGTCCAGCACGTCACTCTGAGCCTTTGGTTAATTCCTCTTCCTGGTGGGAAATTAGAGTTAAATGTGCCCCTCCAGACACCTGCCTCACTCCCAGCCCCTTGGTGATGTGTGTCCTCTGGTTTGAGGCCACATGTGCTGGGTTCCTCACCTTTGGCTGATGTGGCCCCACTGCTGTGAGGACACTCCTGCCTGGTTCCCATCCTCTTGGTGATGTGGGCCCTCCGGTGAGAGTCAGATCCTGGTTGGGTTACTCACACTTCTGTGAGGTGGGACCTCTTCTCTGAGGTCACTCCTGCCTGGCTGGCACACCCCGCCTTGGCGACGTCGGCCCTCTGGTGGGGGTTGGTGCCTGCTGGGAGTCTCCTCCCCTCGGTAATGAGGGCCCTCTGGTGTCAGGCCGTAACTCCTGGGCTCCAAAAATTTTCTGATGTGCGCCCTGTGGCGCGAGTACACTCCTGCCAGTTTCCCAACCCCATGGGAATGTGGGCCTTCTGCTCTGAGGTCCCAACGTTGGGTTGCTCAGTTTCATGATGAGGGCCCTCAGGTGTGAGTTCACTCTGGCCTGGATTCCATAGCCTCGCTGCTCCTGGCCACCTGCTGGGAGGTTCCAACTGCAGGATTCCTCACCTTTTTTCTTCTATGGGCCCTCTGTTTTGAGACTACTCCTGCCTGCCTCACTCCCAGCCCCTTGGTGATGTATGTCCTCTTGTTTGAGGCCACGTGTGCTGGGTCCCTCAGCTTTCGATGATGTGGCCCCACTGGTGTGAGGACACTCCTGCCTGGTTCCTATCCCTTTGATGATGTGGGCCCTCTGGTGAGAGTCTGATCCTGGCTGGGTTCCTCACCCTTCTGTGAGGTGGGCCCTCTGCTGTGAGGTCACTCCTGCCTGGCTGGCACACCCCGCCAGGGCAACATCGGCCCTCTTGTGGCAGTTGGAGCCTGCTGGGAGCCTCCTCCCCTCGGTGATGACGGCCCTCTTGCATCAGGCCCTAACTGCTGGGTACCCACATTTTCTGATACGTGCTAAGTGGTGTGAGGACACTCCTGCGAGGTTCCCATCCCCATGGGGATGTGGGCCTTCTGCTCTGAGGTCCCAATGGATGGGTTGCTCACAGTTTCATGATGTGGGCCCTCTGCTGTGAGTTCACTGCAGCCTGGATCGCATAGACTCGGTGCTCTGGGCCGCCTGCTGGGAGGTTCCCACTGCAGGATTCCTCAGCTTTTTTATTCTATGGGCCCTGTGTTTTGAGGCTCCTCCTGCCTGCCTCACTCCGAGCCCCTTGGAGATGTGGGTCTTCTGGTTTAGGCCACATGTGCTGGGTTCCTCACCTTTCTATGATGTGGCCACACTGGTGTGAAGACAGTCCTGCCTGTTTCTGATCCCCTTGGTGATGTGGGCCCTCTGGTGAGAGTCTTATCCTGGCTGGGTTCCTCACCCTTCTGTGAGGTAGGCCCTCTGCTGTGAGGTCACTCCTGCCTGGCTGTCACACGTCCCCTTGGCGACATGGGCCCTCAGTTGGGAGTTGGTGCCTGCTTGGAGTCTCCTCCCCTTGGTAATGAGGGCCCTCTGGCATCAGGCCCTAACTTCTGAGCTCCCAAAATTCTCTGATGTGTGCCCTGTGGTGCGGGTACACTTATGCCATGTTCCCAACCACATGGGAATGTGGGCCTTCTGCTCTGAGGTCCCAACGGCTGGGTTGCTCAGAGTTTCATGATGAGGGCCCTCTGTTTTGAGTTCAGTCAGGTCTGGATCCCATAGCCTCGCTGCTCCTGGACGCCTGCTGGGAGGTTCCAGCTGCTGGATTCCTCACCATTTTTATTCCATGGGCCCTATGTTTTGAGGCTCCTCCTGCCTGCCTCACTCCCAGCCCCTTGGTGATGTGTGTCCTCTGGTTTGAGGCCACGTGTGCTGGGTCACTCACATTTCGGTGATGACGCCTCACTGGTGTGAGGACACTCCAGCCTGGTTCCCATTCCCTTGGTGATGTGGGCCCTGTGGTGAGAGTCTGATCCTCTTTGGGTTCCTCACACTTTTGTGAGGTGGGCCCTCTGCTCTGAGGTCACTCCTGCCTGGCTGGCACATCCCGCATTGGTGATGGCGGCCCTCTGGTAGCAGTTGGAGCCTGCTGGGAGCCTCCTCTCCTCGGTGATGAGAGCCCTCTGGCGTCAGGCCCTAACTGCTGGGCTCCCCACATTTTCTGATGTGTGCCCACTGGTGCGATGACACTCCTGCTTGGTTCCCTTCCCCATGGGGATGTGGGCCTTGTGCTCTGAGGTCACAACGGCTGGTTTGCTCACAGTTTCATGATGAGGGCCCTCTGTTGTGAGTTCATCACTGCCTGGATCCCATAGCCTTGGTGCTCTGGGCCGCCTGCTGGGATGTTCCAACTGCTGGGTTCCTCACCTTTTTTATACAATGGGCCATGTGTTGTGAGGTTAATCCTGCCTGCCTCGCTCCGAAACTCATGGTGATGTGTGTCCTCTGGTTTGAGGCCACATTTTTTGTGTACCTCAACTTTTGATGATGTGGCCCCACGGGTGTGATGATACTCCTGCGTGGTTCACAGCCCCTTGCTGATGTGGGCACTCTGGTGAGAGTCTGATCCTGGCTGGGTTCCTTACCCTTCTGTGAGGTGGGCCCTCTGATGTGAGGTCACTCCTGCCTGGCTGGCTCACATCGCCTTGGCGATGTGGGCCCACTGTTGGCCACGAAAGCATGCTGGGAGCCTCCTACCTTCTTTAATGATGGCCCTGAAAAAACGCATATGCACTTTTTGACCAAGTGCATCATTGTCGAGGATCGGCCTCTTCTCCTATGCTTTCAGAGCGCTGCCCGTCTACCTCCTGAAATCATATTCCTGGAATTCTGCCCCGTTTCAAGCCCTCTTCGCAGCCTTACTTCAATATATTTTTGTATGATAACTGTCATTTATAACTCTGCAGGTTTGTTAATTACAGTGTCCCTGAGCTCCTTTCTTCAACTCGCTTGCTTGTGAGCTGGCCGCAAACCCACAGGATTGCTTCAGGCCCTAAAATGGTTTCGGCACGGCACGCTGAGACTTTGGTAAATTCCTCTTTCTGGTGGGAAATGAACATTTAAGTTGCCCGTGCAGACCCTAAAGCTAGTCTCTCATTGGTTCTCCCTATTCCTGTTCATCTTGCGCAGAAATTGCAAACTGTGCCAAACAGGAGGTTAAAGGCACTGACTCTCCAAGTGGGTAGAGAGTTAGTAAAGCGTCTGGAATGGTGAACCCAAGTACCAGGGAACGAAACCTGAGAAGCATTTAAAATCGTTTCCCAGTCACACGGCAGACCATACTCTGGGATTCCCAAGCATGTTTAAGCTGAAGGAAGAATTCCTTAAACCTGGAGAGTTGGGACCCATGGAATGGGTACCATGCAGTATGACTTCAAAGGGTCTGCATTTGCTCACTGAACCTCACCAATACTATCAGTCAGAAGTGTCCAGCCTTATGTCTCACCCAGCTCTGGGTGTAGATGTGGTAAATCCAGGTTGCATCACAAGCCCTGAATGAATTATTTAAGAATTGCTCTCTATTTCACTGTCATTGTGTTTTGTTTTTGTAATTTAGTTTGATAACGGGATTTATCGGATTTTCACTGCTGCTTTTATGCCGCTGTACACACGCTTGATTCTCTTACAGAGACATATAAATCCATTGGTTTGAAGATTCTTACTAGTCAGGTGTATTCCTAGGCGTTGAATATGCGGTGTTGAGTCCATGTCGTTGAGCAAGGAGTAGGTCTTGACTATTATATATTTGGCTTATGGAACGGTATCTGTGCTAATTTCAATCTCTGGTATTATGCAGCACCCCTACTCACCTTTGCCCTTAAGCAAGCATTGGTTGCTTTTCTAAATTTGAGTCCCTGTTCTGTTTTGTAATTCAGTTCATGTGTAGCCAAGTTTACATTCCGTGTATTAGTGATATCTTATGATGTTTCTTGTTTTGTGTGACTTATTTCACTTAGAATCATCGTACCTGAATCCACTCATTATGCCGCGACGGGCCTGATGACATAGATTTCATTGCTGAGTGATATTCCATTGTACGTACGTACCACAACTTCTTTATCCATTTTTCACATTCTGGGATATTTAACTTGTACCGTAGACGAGGTTCTTGTAAACAGAGCCGTCCGACACTTTGGGGTGGCTGTGTGTTTTTGATTTTAATTTCCCTAAGCTATAGGACCATAAGTGGAAGTGCCGTAGGCTCCGTAGCTTTGTTTTTTCGGTGTTCCGGGAAACACCATACACTTCTCCAGAGTGGCTGTTGGCAATTTACATCCCGCCCATCAGCATAACAAGGCTCCCTGTTCTCCATGGCCTGTGCTGCCTTTCTGGATTTTACACTTTTTTCAGATGGCCCTTTTGACCGGGGGGCAGTGAGACTTCATTGTAGTGCAGATTTCTTTAACATGCTTGCTTGCTTGGCCAAAAATGGCGTATGCGTTTTTTCCTGAATATATTCAGGAAAAAAGGCATACGCCCTTTTGGACCAAGTGCATCATTGTCGACGTTCTGCCTCTTTTCCTATGCTTTAAATGCAATTCCGGTCTACCCCCTGAAATCGTTTTCCTGCAAATCTGTCCCGCTTACAAGTCGTCTTCGCAGCCTTCCTTCAATATATTTTTGGACGATAGCTGTCATTTATAACTCTGCAGGTTTGTGAGTTACAGTGCCCCTGAGCTCCTTTCTTCAACTCGCTATCTTGTGAGCTGGCCGCAAACCCACAGGATTGCTTCAGGCCCTAATCTGGTTCCGGCACGGCATGCTGAGCCTTTGGTTAATTCCTCTTCCTGGTGGGAAATGAGCATTAAATTTGTCCGTGCAGACACCTAGAGCTAGTCTCTCATTGGTTCTCCCTATTCCTTTTCATCTTGCGCAGAAATTGCAAACTGTGCCCAACAGGAGGTTAAAGGCACTGACTCTCCAAGTGGGGAGAGTGTTTGTAAAGGGTCTGGAATGGTGAACCCGAGTAAAAGGGGACGAAAACTGAGATGCATTTGAAAACGTTTGCCAGTCACACGGTGCACCATACTGTGGGTTTCCCATGCATGTTTTAGCTGAAGGAAGAATCCCTTAAACTTGGAGAGTTAGGACCCATGGAATGGGTACCATGCTGTATGACTTCAAAGGGTCTGCATTTGCTCATCGAACCTCACCAATGCTATCAGCCCGAAGTGCCCAACCTTATGTCTCACTCAGCTGTGGGTGTAGATGTGGTAAATCCAGGTTGCATCACAAGCCCTGAATGAATTATTTAAGAATTGCTCTCTATTTCACTGTCCTTGGGTTTTGTTTGTGTAATTCATTTTGATAATGGGATTTATCGGATTTTCTCTGCTGCATTCATGCCGCTGTACACACGCTTCATTCTCTTACGGAGACATATAAATCCATGGGTTTGAAGATTCTTACTAGTCAGGTGTATTCCTAGGCGTTGAATATGGGGTGTTTAGTCCATTTCGTTGAGCAAGGGGTAGGTCTTGACTATTACATATTTGGCTTATGGAAAGGTATCTGTGCTAATTTCTATCTCTGGTTTTATGCAGCACCCCAACTCACCTTTCCCCTTAAGCAAGCATAAGTTGGTTTACTAAATTTGAGACCCTGTTCTGTTTTGTAATTCAGTTCATGTGTAGCCAAGTTTACATTCCGTGTATTAGTGATATCTTATGATGTTTCATTTTCTGTGTGACTTATTTCACTTAGAATCATCGTACCTGAATCCACTCATTATGCCGCGACGGGCCTGATGACATAGATTTCATTGCTGAGTGATATTCCATTGTACGTACGTACCACAACTTCTTTATCCATTTTTCACATTCTGGGATATTTAACTTGTACCGTAGACGAGGTTCTTGTAAACAGAGCTGTCCGACACTTTGGGGTGGCTGTGTGTTTTTGATTTTAATTTCCCTAAGCTATAGGACCATAAGTGGAAGTGCCGTAGGCTCCGTAGCTTTGTTTTTTCGGTGTTCCAGGAAACACCATACACTTCTCCAGAGTGGCTGTTGGCAATTTACATCCCGCCCATCAGCATAACAAGGCTCCCTGTTCTCCATGGCCTGTGCTGCCTTTCTGGATTTTACACTTTTTTCAGATGGCCCTTGTGACCGGGGGGCAGTGAGACTTCATTGTAGTGCAGATTTCTTTAACATGCTTGCTTGGTTGGCCAAAAAGGGCGTTTGCGTTTTTTCCTGAATATATTCAGGAAAAAACGCATACGCCCTTTTTGGCCAAGAGCATCATTGTCGACGTTCTGCCTCTTTTCCTATGCTTTAAATGCAATTCCCGTCTACCCCCTGAAATCGTTTTCCTGCAATTCTGCCCCACTTTCAAATCATCTACGCAGCCTTCCTTCAATATATTTTTGGACGATAGCTGTCATTTATAACTCTGCAGGTTTGTGAGTTACAGTGCCCCTGAGCTCCTTTCTTCAACTCGCTATCTTGAGAGCTGGCCGAAAACCCACAGGATTGCTTCAGGCCCTAATCTGGTTCCGGCACGGCATGCTGAGCCTTTGGTTAATTCCTCTTCCTGGTGGGAAATGAGCGTTAAATTTGCCCGTGCAGACACCTAGAGCTAGTCTGTCATTCGTTCTCCCTATTGCTTTTCATCTTGCGCAGAAATTGCAAACTGTGCCCAACAGGAGGTTAAAGGCACTGACTCTCCAAGTGGGGAGAGTGTTCGTAAAGGGTCTGGAATGGTGAACCCGAGTAAAAGGGGACGAAAACTGAGATGCATTTGAAAACGTTTGCCAGTCACACGGTGCACCATACTGTGGGTTTCCTATGCATGTTTTAGCTGAAGGAAGAATCCCTTAAACTTGGAGAGTTGGGACCCATGGAATGGGTACCATGCTGTATGACTTCAAAGGGTCTGCATTTGCTCATCAAACCTCACCAATGCTATCAGCCCGAAGTGCCCAACCTTATGTCTCACTCAGCTCTGGGTGTAGATGTGGTAAATCCAGGTTGCATCACAAGCCCTGAATGAATTATTTAAGAATTGCTCTCTATTTCACTGTCCTTGGGTTTTGTTTGTGTAATTCATTTTGATAATGGGATTTATTGGATTTTCTCTGCTGCATTCATGCCGCTGTACACACGCTTCATTCTCTTACGGAGACATATAAATCCATGGGTTTGAAGATTCTTACTAGTCAGGTGTATTCCTAGGCGTTGAATATGGGGTATTTAGTCCATTTCGTTGAGCAAGGGGTAGGTCTTGACTATTACATATTTGGCTTATGGAAAGGTATCTGTGCTAATTTCTATCTCTGGTTTTATGCAGCACCCCAACTCACCTTTCCCCTTAAGCAAGCATAAGTTGGTTTTCTAAATTTGAGACCCTGTTCTGTTTTGTAATTCAGTTCATGTGTAGCCAAGTTTACATTCCGTGTATTAGTGATATCTTATGATGTTTCATTTTCTGTGTGACTTATTTCACTTAGAATCATCGTACCTGAATCCACTCATTATGCCGCGACGGGCCTGATGACATAGATTTCATTGCTGAGTGATATTCCGTTGTACGTACGTACCACAACTTCTTTATCCATTTTTCACATTCTGGGATATTTAACTTGTACCGTAGACGAGGTTCTTGTAAACAGAGCCGTCCGACACTTTGGGGTGGCTGTGTGTTTTTGATTTTAATTTCCCTAAGCTATAGGACCATAAGTGGAAGTGCCATAGGCTCCATAGCTTTGTTTTTTCGGTGTTCCGGGAAACACCATACACTTCTCCAGAGTGGCTGTTGGCAATTTACATCCCGCCCGTCAGCATAACAAGGCTCCCTGTTCTCCATGGCCTGTGCTGCCTTTCTGGATTTTACACTTTTTTCAGATGGCCCTTTTGACCGGGGGGCAGTGAGACTTCATTGTAGTGCAGATTTCTTTAACATGCTTGCTTGGTTGGCCAAAAAGGGCGTATGCGTTTTTTCCTGAATATATTCAGGAAAAAACGCATACGCCCTTTTTGGCCAAGAGCATCATTGTCGACGTTCTGCCTCTTTTCCTATGCTTTAAATGCAATTCCGGTCTACCCCCTGAAATCGTTTTCCTGCAAATCTGTCCCGCTTACAAGTCGTCTTCGCAGCCTTCCTTCAATATATTTTTGGACGATAGCTGTCATTTATAACTCTGCAGGTTTGTGAGTTACAGTGCCCCTGAGCTCCTTTCTTCAACTCGCTATCTTGTGAGCTGGCCGCAAACCCACAGGATAGCTTCAGGCCCTAATCTGGTTCCGGCACGGCATGCTGAGCCTTTGGTTAATTCTTCTTCCTGGTGGGAAATGAGCGTTAAATTTGCCCGTGCAGACACCTAGAGCTAGTCTCTCATTGGTTCTCCCTATTCCTTTTCATCTTGCGCAGAAATTGCAAACTGTGCCCCACAGGAGGTTAAAGGCACTGACTCTCCAAGTGGGGAGAGTGTTCGTAAAGGGTCTGGAATGGTGAACCCGAGTAAAAGGGGACGAAAACTGAGATGCATTTGAAAACGTTTGCCAGTCACACGGTGCACCATACTGTGGGTTTCCCATGCATGTTTTAGCTGAAGGAAGAATCCCTTAAACTTGGAGAGTTGGGACCCATGGAATGGGTACCATGCTGTATGACTTCAAAGGGTCTGCATTTGCTCATCGAACCTCACCAATGCTATCAGCCCGAAGTGCCCAACCTTATGTCTCACTCAGCTCTGGGTGTAGATGTGGTAAATCCAGGTTGCATCACAAGCCCTGAAAGAATTATTTAAGAATTGCTCTCTATTTCACTGTCCTTGGGTTTTGTTTGTGTAATTCATTTTGATAATGGGATTTATCGGATTTTCTCTGCTGCATTCATGCCGCTGTACACACGCTTCATTCTCTTACGGAGACATATAAATCCATGGGTTTGAAGATTCTTACTAGTCAGGTGTATTCCTAGGCGTTGAATATGGGGTGTTTAGTCCATTTCGTTGAGCAAGGGGTAGGTCTTGACTATTACATATTTGGCTTATGGAAAGGTATCTGTGCTAATTTCTATCTCTGGTTTTATGCAGCACCCCAACTCACCTTTCCCCTTAAGCAAGCATAAGTTGGTTTTCTAAATTTGAGACCCTGTTCTGTTTTGTAATTCAGTTCATGTGTAGCCAAGTTTACATTCCGTGTATTAGTGATATCTTATGATGTTTCATTTTCTGTGTGACTTATTTCACTTATAATCATCGTACCTGAATCCACTCATTATGCCGCGACGGGCCTGATGATATAGATTTCATTGCTGAGTGATATTCCATTGTACGTACGTACCACAACTTCTTTATCCATTTTTCACATTCTGGGATATTTAACTTGTACCGTAGACGAGGTTCTTGTAAACAGAGCCATCCGACAATTTGGGGTGGCTGTGTGTTTTTGATTTTAATTTCCCTAAGCTATAGGACCATAAGTGGAAGTGCCGTAGGCTCCGTAGCTTTGTTTTTTCGGTGTTCCGGGAAACACCATACACTTCTCCAGAGTGGCTGTTGGCAATTTACATCCCGCCCATCAGCATAACAAAGCTCCCTGTTCTCCATGGCCTGTGCTGCCTTTCTGGATTTTACACTTTTTTCAGATGGCCCTTTTGACCGGGGGGCAGTGAGACTTCATTGTAGTGCAGATTTCTTTAACGTGCTTGCTTGGTTGGCCAAAAAGGGCGTATGCGTTTTTTCCTGAATATATTCAGGAAAAAACGCATACGCCCTTTTTGGCCAAGAGCATCATTGTCGACATTCTGCCTCTTTTCCTATTCTTTAAATGCAATTCCCGCCTACCCCCTGAAATCGTTTTCCTGCAATTCTGCCCCACTTACAAGTCGTCTTCGCAGCCTTCCTTCAATATATTTTTGGACGATAGCTGTCATTTATAACTCTGCAAGTTTGTGAGTTACAGTGCCCCTGAGCTCATTTCTTCAACTCGCTATCTTGTGAGCTGGCGGCAAACCCACAGGATTGCCTCAGGCCCTAATCTGGTTACGGCACGGCATGCTGAGCCTTTGGTTAATTCCTCTTCCTGATGAAATGAGCGTTAAATTTGCCCGTGCAGACACCTAGAGCTAGTCTCTCATTCGTTCTCCCTATTCCTTTTCATCTTGCGCAGAAATTGCAAACTGTGCCCAAGAGGAGGTTAAAGGCACTGACTCTCCAAGTGGGGAGAGTGTTCGTAAAGGGTCTGGAATGGTGAACCCGAGTAAAAGGGGACGAAAACTGAGATGCATTTGAAAACGTTTGCCAGTCACACGGTGCACCATATTGTGGGTTTCCCATGCATGTTTTAGCTGAAGGAAGAATCCCTTAAACTTGGAGAGTTGGGACCCATGGAATGGGTACCATGCTGTATGACTTCAAAGGGTCTGCATTTGCTCATCGAACCTCACCAATGCTATCAGCCCGAAGTGCCCAACCTTATGTCTCACTCAGCTATGGGTGTAGATGTGGTAAATCCAGGTTGCATCACAAGCCCTGAATGAATTATTTAAGAATTGCTCTCTATTTCACTGTCCTTGGGTTTTGTTTGTGTAATTCATTTTGATAATGAGATTTATTGGATTTTCTCTGCTGCATTCATGCCGCTGTACACACGCTTCATTCTCTTACGGAGACATATAAATCCATGGGTTTGAAGATTCTTACTAGTCAGGTGTATTCCTAGGCGTTGAATATGGGGTGTTTAGTCCATTTCGTTGAGCAAGGGGTAGGTCTTGACTATTACATATTTGGCTTATGGAAAGGTATCTGTGCTAATTTCTATCTCTGGTTTTATGCAGCACCCCAACTCACCTTTCCCCTTAAGCAAGCATAAGTTGGTTTTCTAAATTTGAGACCCTGTTCTGTTTTGTAATTCAGTTCATGTGTAGCCAAGTTTACATTCCGTGTATTAGTGATATCTTATGATGTTTCATTTTCTGTGTGACTTATTTCACTTAGAATCATCGTACCTGAATCCACTCATTATGCCGCGACGGGCCTGATGACATAGATTTCATTGCTGAGTGATATTCCATTGTACGTACGTACCACAACTTCTTTATCCATTTTTCACATTCTGGGATATTTAACTTGTACCGTAGACGAGGTTCTTGTAAACAGAGCCGTCCGACACTTTGGGGTGGCTGTGTGTTTTTGATTTTAATTTCCCTAAGCTATAGGACCATAAGTGGAAGTGCCGTAGGCTCCGTAGCTTTGTTTTTTTGGTGTTCCGGGAAACACCATACACTTCTCCAGAGTGGCTGTTGGCAATTTACATCCCGCCCGTCAGCATAACAAGGCTCCCTGTTCTCCATGGCCTGTGCTGCCTTTCTGGATTTTACACTTTTTTCAGATGGCCCTTTTGACCAGGGGGCAGTGAGACTTCATTGTAGTGCAGATTTCTTTAACGTGCTTGCTTGGTTGGGCAAAAAGGGCGTATGCGTTTTTTCCTGAATATATTCAGGAGAAAACGCATATGCCCTTTTTGGCCAAGAGCATCATTGTCGATGTTCTGCCTCTTTTCCTATGCTTTAAATGCAATTCCCGTCTACCCCCTGAAATCGTTTTCCTGCAAATCTGTCCCGCTTACAAGTCGTCTTCGCAGCCTTCCTTCAATATATTTTTGGACGATAGCTGGCATTTATAACTCTGCAGGTTTGTGAGTTACAGTGCCCCTGAGCTCCTTTCTTCAACTCGCTATCTTGTGAGCTGGCCGCAAACCCACAGGATTGCTTCAGGCCCTAATCTGGTTCCGGCACGGCATGCTGAGCCTTTGGTTAATTCCTCTTCCTGGTGGGAAATGAGCGTTAAATTTGCCCGTGCAGACACCTAGAGCTAGTCTCTCATTCGTTCTCCCAATTCCTTTTCATCTTGCGCAGAAATTGCAAACTGTGCCCCACAGGAGGTTAAAGGCACTGACTCTCCAAGTGGGGAGAGTGTTCGTAAAGGGTCTGGAATGGTGAACCCGAGTAAAAGGGGACGAAAACTGAGATGCATTTGAAAACGTTTGCCAGTCACACGGTGCACCATACTGTGGGTTTCCCATGCATGTTTTAGCTGAAGGAAGAATCCCTTAAACTTGGAGAGTTGGGACCCATGGAATGGGTACCATGCTGTATGACTTCAAAGGGTCTGCATTTGCTCATCGAACCTCACCAATGCTATCAGCTCGAAGTGCCCAACCTTATGTCTCACTCAGCTCTGGGTGCAGATGTGGTAAATCCAGGTTGCATCACAAGCCTTGAATGAATTATTTAAGAATTGCTCTCTATTTCACTGTCCTTGGGTTTTGTTTGTGTAATTCATTTTGATAATGGGATTTATCGGATTTTCTCTGCTGCATTCATGCCGCTGTACACACGCTTCATTCTCTTATGGAGACATATAAATCCATGGGTTTGAAGATTCTTACTAGTCAGGTGTATTCCTAGGCATTGAATATGGGGTGTTTAGTCCATTTCGTTGAGCAAGGGGTAGGTCTTGACTATTACATATTTGGCTTATGGAAAGGTATCTGTGCTAATTTCTATCTCTGGTTTTATGCAGCACCCCAACTCACCTTTCCCCTTAAGCAAGCATAAGTTGGTTTTCTAAATTTGAGCCCCTGTTCTATTTTGTAATTCAGTTCATGTGTAGCCAAGTTTACATTCCGTGTAGTAGTGATATCTTATGATGTTTCATTTTCTGTGTGACTTATTTCACTTAGAATCATCGTACCTGAATCCACTCATTATGCCGCGACGAGCCTGATGACATAGATTTCATTGCTCAGTGATATTCCATTGTACGTACGTACCACAACTTCTTTATCCATTTTTCACATTCTGGGATATTTAACTTGTACCGTAGACGAGGTTCTTGTAAACAGAGCCGTCCGACAATTTGGGGTGGCTATGTGTTTTTGATTTTAATTTCCCTAAGCTATAGGACCATAAGTGGAAGTGCCGTAGGCTCCGTCGCTGTTTTTTCGGTGTTCCGGGAAACACCATACACTTCTCCAGAGTGGCTGTTGGCAATTTACATCCCGCCCATCAGCATAACAAGGCTCCCTGTTCTCCATGGCCTGTGCTGCCTTTCTGGATTTTACACTTTTTTCAGATGGCCTTTTTGACCGGGGGGCAGTGAGTCTTCATTGTAGTGCAGATTTCTTTAACATGCTTGCTTGGTTGGCCAAAAAGTGCGTATGCGTTTTTTCCTGAATATATTCAGGAAAAAACGCATACGCCCTTTTTGGCCAAGAGCATCATTGTCGACGTTCTGCCTCTTTTCCTATGCTTTAAATGCAATTCCCGTCTACCCCCTGAAATCGTTTTCCTGCATATCTGTCCCGCTTACAAGTCGTCTTCGCAGCCTTCCTTCAATATATTTTTGGCTGATAGCTGTCATTTATAACTCTGCAGGTTTGTGAGTTACAGTGCCCCTGAGCTCCTTGCTTCAACTCGCTATCTTGTGAGCTGGCCGCAAACCCACAGGATTGCCTCAGGCCCTAATCTGGTTCCGGCACGGCATGCTAAGCCTTTGGTTAATTCCTCTTCCTGGTGGGAAATGAGTGTTAAATTTGCCCGTGCAGACACCTAGAGCTAGTCTCTCATTGGTTCTCCCTATTCCTTTTCATCTTGCGCAGAAATTGCAAACTGTGCCCAACAGGAGGTTAAAGGCACTGACTCTCCAAGTGGGGAGAGTGTTCGTAAAGTGTCTGGAATGGTGAACCCGAGTAAAAGGGGACGAAAACTGAGATGCATTTGAAAACGTTTGCCAGTCACACGGTGCACCATACTGTGGGTTTCCCATGCATGTTTTAGCTGAAGGAAGAATCCCTTAAACTTGGAGAGTTGGGACCCATGGAATGGGTACCATGCTGTATGACTTCAAAGGGTCTGCATTTGCTCATCGAACCTCACCAATGCTATCAGCCCGAAGTGCCCAACCTTATGTCTCACTCAGCTCTGGGTGTAGATGTGGTAAATCCAGGTTGCATCACAAGCCCTGAATGAATTATTTAAGAATTGCTCTCTATCTCACTGTCCTTGTGTTTTGTTTGTGTAATTCATTTTGATAATGGGATTTATTGGATTTTCTCTGCTGCATTCATGCCGCTGTACACACGCTTCATTCTCTTTCGGAGACATATAAATCCATGGGTTTGAAGATTCTTACTAGTCAGGTGTATTCCTAGGCGTTGAATATGGGGTGTTTAGTCCATTTCGTTGAGCAAGGGGTAGGTCTTGACTATTACATATTTGGCTTATGGAAAGGTATCTGTGCTAATTTCTATCTCTGGTTTTATGCAGCACCCCAACTCACCTTTCCCATTAAGCAAGCATAAGTTGGTTTTCTAAATTTGAGACCCTGTTCTGTTTTGTAATTCAGTTCATGTGTAGCCAAGTTTACATTCCGTGTAGTAGTGATATCTTATGATGTTTCATTTTCTGTGTGACTTATTTCACTTAGAATCATCGTACCTGAATCCACTCATTATGCCGCGACGGGCCTGATGACATAGATTTCATTGCTGAGTGATATTCCATTGTACGTACGTACCACAACTTCTTTATCCATTTTTCACATTCTGGGATATTTAACTTGTACCGTAGACGAGGTTCTTGTAAACAGAGCCGTCCGACACTTTGGGGTGGCTGTGTGTTTTTGATTTTAATTTCCCTAAGCTATAGGACCATAAGTGGAAGTGCCGTAGGCTCCGTAGCTTTGTTTTTTCGGTGTTCCGGGAAACACCATACACTTCTCCAGAGTGGCTGTTGGCAATTTACATCCCGCCCATCAGCATAACAAGGCTCCCTGTTCTCCATGGCCTGTGCTGCCTTTCTGGATTTTACACTTTTTTCAGATGGCCCTTTTGACCGGGGGGCAGTGAGTCTTCATTGTAGTGCAGATTTCTTTAACATGCTTGCTTGGTTGGCCAAAAAGGGCGTATGCGTTTTTTCCTGAATATATTCAGGAAAAAACGCATACGCCCTTTTTGGCCAAGAGCATCATTGTCGACGTTCTGCCTCTTTTCCTATGCTTTAAATGCAATTCCCGTCTACCCCCTGAAATCGTTTTCCTGCAAATCTGTCCCGCTTACAAGTCGTCTTCGCAGCCTTCCTTCAATATATTTTTGGCCGATAGCTGTCATTTATAACTCTGCAGGTTTGTGAGTTACAGTGCCCCTGAGCTCCTTTCTTCAACTCGCTATCTTGTGAGCTGGCTACAAACCCGCACGATTGTCAGGCCCTAATCTGGTTCAGGCACGGCATGCTGAGCCTTTGGTTAATTCCTCCTCCTGGTGGGAAATGAGCGTTAAATTTGCCCGTGCAGACACCTACAGCTAGTCTCTCATTGGTTCTCCCTATTCCTGTTCATCTTGCGCAGAAATTGCAAACTGTGCCAAACAGGAGGTTAAAGGAACTGACTCTCCAAGTGGGGAGAGTGTTAGTAAAGGGTCTGGAATGGTGAACCCGAGTAAAAGGGGACGAAAACTGAGAGGCATTTGAAAACGTTTGCCGGTCACACGGTGCACCATACTGTGGGTTTCCCATGCATGTTTTAGCTGAAGGAAGAATCCCTTAAACCTGGAGAGTTGGGACCCATGGAATGGGTACCATGCAGTATGACTTCAAAGGGTCTGCATTTCCTCATCGAACCTCACCAATGCTATCAGCCCGAAGTGCCCAACCTTATGTCTCACTCAGCTCTGGGTGTAGATGTGGTAAATCCAGGTTGCATCACAAGCCCTGAATGAATTATTTAAGAATTGCTCTCTATTTCACTGTCCTTGGGTTTTGTTTGTGTAATTCATTTTGATAATGGGATTTATCGGATTTTCTCTGCTGCATTCATGCCGCTGTACACACGCTTCACTCTCTTACAGAGACATATAAATCCAAGTGTTTGAAGATTCTTACTACACAGGTGTGTTCCTAGGGGTTGAATATGGTCTGTTTAGTCCATTTCGTTGAGCAAGGGGTAGGTCTTGACTATGACATATTTGGCTTATGGAAAGGTATCTGTGCTAAGTTCTATCTCTGGTTTTATGCAGCACGCCAACTCACCTTTCCCCTTAAGCAAGCATAAGTTGGTTTTCTAAATTTGAGACCCTGTTCTGTTTTGTAATTCAGTTCATGTGTAGCCAAGTTTACATTCCGTGTAGTAGTGATATCTTATGATGTTTCATATTCTGTGTGACTTATTTCACTTAGATTCATCGTACCTGAATCCACTCATTATGCCGCAACGGGCCTGATGACATAGATTTCATTGCTGAGTGATATTCCATTGTACGTACGTACCACAACTTCTTTATCCATTTTTCACGTTCTGGGATATTTAACTTGTACCGTAGACGAGGTTCTTGTAAACAGAGCCGTCCGACAGTTTGGGGTGGCTGTGTGTTTTTGATTTTAATTTCCCTAAGCTATACGACCATATGTGGAAGTGCCGTAGGCTCCGTTGCTTTGTGTTTTCGGTGTTCCGGGAAACACCATACAGTTCACCAGAGTGGCTGTTGGCAATTTACATCCCGCCCATCAGCATAACAAGGCTCCCTGTTCTCCATGGCCTGTGCTGCCTTTCTGGATTTTACACTTTTTTCAGATGGCCCTTATGACCGGGGGTCAGTGAGACTTCATTGTAGGGCAGATTTCTTTAACATGCTTGCTTGGTTGGCCAAAAAGGGCGTATGCGTTTTTTCCTGAATATATTCAGGAAAAAACCCATACGCCCTTTTTGGCCAAGAGCATCATTGTCCACGTTCTGCCTCTTTTCCTATGCTTTAAATGCAATTCCCGTCTACCCCCTGAAATCGTTTTCCTGCAATTCTGCCCCGCTTACAAGTCGTCTTCGCAGCCTTCCTTCAATATATTTTTGGACGATAGCTGTCATTTATAACTCTGCAGGTTTGTGAGTTACAGTGTCCCTGAGCTCCTTTCTTCAACTTGCTTTCTTGTAAGCCGGCCGCAAAACTGCTGGATTGCTTCAGGCCCTAAACTGGTTCCGGCACGGCACGCTGAGCCTTTGGTTAATTCCTCTTCCTGGTGCGAAATGAGCATTAAATTTGCTCGTGCAGACACCTACAGCTAGTCTCTCATTGGTTCTCCCTATTCCTGTTCATCTTGCGCAGAAATTGCAAACTGTGCCAAACAGGAGGTTAAAGGTACAGACTCTCCAAGTGGTGAGAGTGTTAGTAAAGGGTCTGGAATGATGAACCCAAGTAAAAGGGGACAAAAACTGAGATGCATTTGAAAACGTTTGTCGGTCACATGGTGCACCATACTGTGGGTCTCCCATGCATGTTTTAGCTGAAGGAAGAATCCCTTAAATCTGGAGAGGTGGGAACCATGGAATGGGTACCATGCAGTATGACTTCAAAAGGTCTGCATTTGCTCATCGAACCTCACCAATGCTATCAGCCCGAAGTGCCCACCCTTATGTCTCACTCAGCTCTGGGTGTAGATGTGGTAAATCCAGGTTGCATCACAAGCCCTGAATGAATTATTTAAGAATTGCTCTCTATTTCACTGTCATTGTGTTTTGTTTGTGTAATTCATTTTGATAATGGGATTTATCGGATTTTCTCTATTGCATTCATGCCGCTGTACACACGCTTCATTCTCTTACGGAGACATATAAATCCATGGGTTTGAAGATTCTTACTAGTCAGGTGTATTCCTAGGCGTTGAATATGGGGTGTTTAGTCCATTTCGTTGAGCAAGGTGTAGGTCTTGACTATTACATATTTGGCTTATGGAAAGGTATCTGTGCTAATTTCTATCTCTGGTTTTATGCAGCACCCCAACTCACCTTTCCCCTTAAGCAAGCATAAGTTGGTTTTCTAAATTAGAGACCCTGTTCTGTTTTGTAATTCAGTTCATGTGTAGCCAAGTTTACATTCCGTGTATTAGTGATATCTTATGATGTTTCATTTTCTGTGTGACTTATTTCACTTAGAATCATCGTACCTGAATCCACTCATTATGCCGCGACGGGCCTGATGACATAGATTTCATTGCTGAGTGATATTCCATTGTACGTACGTACCACAACTTCTTTATCCATTTTTCACATTCTGGGATATTTAACTTGTACCGTAGACGAGGTTCTTGTAAACAGAGCCGTCCGACACTTTGGGGTGGCTGTGTGTTTTTGATTTTATTTTCCCTAAGCTATAGGACCATAAGTGGAAATGCCGTAGGCTCCGTAGCTTTGTTTTTTCGGTGTTCCGGGAAACACCATACACTTCTCTAGAGTGGCTGTTGGCAATTTACATCCCGCCCATCAGCATAACAAGGCTCCCGGTTCTCCATGGCCTGTGCTGCCTTTCTGGATTTTACACTTTTTTCAGATGGCCCTTTTGACCGGGGGGCAGTGAGACTTCATTGTAGTGCAGATTTCTTTAACATGCTTGCTTGGTTGGCCAAAAAGGGCGTATGCGTTTTTTCCTGAATATATTCAGGAAAAAACGCATACGCACTTTTTGGCCAAGAGCATCACTGTCGACGTTCTGCCTCTTTTCCTATGCTTTAAATGCAATTCCCGTCTACCCCCTGAAATCGTTTTCCTGCAAATCTGTCCCGCTTACAAGTCATCTTCGCAGCCTTCCTTCAATATATTTTTGGCCGATAGCTGTCATTTATAACTCTGCAGGTTTGTGAGTTACAGTGCCCCTGAGCTCCTTTCTTCAACTCGCTATCTTGTGAGCTGGCCGCAAACCCACAGGATTGCTTCAGGCCCTAATGTGCTTCCGGCACGGCATGCTGAGCCTTTGGTTAATTCCTCTTCCTGGTGGGAAATGAGCGTTAAATTTGCCCGTGCAGACACCTAGAGCTAGTCTCTCATTCGTTCTCCCAATTCCTTTTCATCTTGCGCAGAAATTGCAAACTGTGCCCAACAGGAGGTTAAATGCACTGACTCTCCAAGTGGGGAGAGTGTTCGTAAAGGGTCTGGAATGGTGAACCCGAGTAAAAGGGGACGAAAACTGAGATGCATTTGAAAACGTTTGCCAGTCACACGGTGCACCATACTGTGGGTTTCCCATGCATGTTTTAGCTGAAGGAAGAATCCCTTAAACTTGGAGAGTTGGGACCCATGGAATGGGTACCATGCTGTATGACTTCAAAGGGTCTGCATTTGCTCCTCGAACCTCACCAATGCTATCAGCCCGAAGTGCCCAACCTTATGTCTCACTCAGCTCTGGGTGTAGATGTGGTAAATCCAGGTTGCATCACAAGCCCTGAATGAATTATTTAAGAATTGCTCTCTATTTCACTGTCCTTGGGTTTTGTTTGTGTAATTCATTTGGTAATGGGATTTATCGGATTTTCTCTGCTGCATTCATGCCGCTGTACACACGCTTCATTCTCTTACGGAGACATATAAATCCATGGGTTTGAAGATTCTTACTAGTCAGGTGTATTCCTAGGCGTTGAATATGGGGTGTTTAGTCCATTTCGTTGAGCAAGGGGTAGGTCTTGACTATTACATATTTGGCTTATGGAAAGGTATCTGTGCTAATTTCTATCTCTGGTTTTATGCAGCACCCCAACTCACCTTTCCCCATAAGCAAGCATATGTTGGTTTTCTAAATTTGAGACCCTGTTCTGTTTTGTAATTCAGTTCATGTGTAGCCAAGTTTACATTCCGTGTATTAGTGATATCTTATGATGTTTCATTTTCTGTGTGACTTATTTCACTTAGAATCATCGTACCTGAATCCACTCATTATGCCGCGACGGGCCTGATGACATAGATTTCATTGCTGTGTGATATTCCATTGTACGTACGTACCACAAATTCTTTATCCATTTTTCACATTCTGGGATATTTAACTTGTACCGTAGACGAGGTTCTTGTAAACAGAGCCGCCCGAGACTTTTGGGTGGCTGTGTGTATTTGATTTTAATTTTCCTAAGGTATACGACCGTAAGGGGAAATGCCGTAGGCTCCGTTGCTTTGTTTTTTAGATGTTCCGGGAAACACCATACATTTTTCCAGACTGGCTGTTGGCAATTTACATCCCGCCCATCAGCATAACAAGGCTCGCTGTTCTCCATGGCCTGTGCTGCCTTTCTGGATTTTACACTTTTTTCAGATGGCCCTTTTGACCCGGGGGCAGTGAGACTTCATTGTAGTGCAGATTTCTTTAACATGCATGCTTGGTTGGCCAAAAAGGGCGTATGCGTTTTTTCCTGAATATATTCAGGAAAAAACTCATACGCCCTTTTTGGCCAAGAGCATCATTGGCGACGTTCTGCCTCTTTTCCTATGCTTTAAATGCAATTCCCTTCTACCCCCTGAAATCGTTTTCCTGCAATTCTGCCCCACTTACAAGTCGTCTTCGCAGCCTTCCTTCAATATATTTTTGGACGATAGCTGTCATTTATAACTCTGCAGGTTTGTGAATTACAGTGCCCCTGAGCTCATTTCTTCAACTCGCTATCTTGTGAGCTGGCCGCAAACCCACAGGATTGCCTCAGGCTCTAATCTGGTTCTGGCACGGCATGCTGTGCCTTTGATTAATTCCTCTTCCTGGTTCGAAATGAGCGTTAAATTTGCCCGTGTAGACACCTAGAGCTAGTCTCTCATTGGTTCTCCCTATTCCTTTTCATCTTGCGCAGAAATTGCAAACTGTGCCCAACAGGAGGTTAAAGGCACTGACTCTCCAAGTGGGGAGAGTGTTCGTAAAGGGTCTGGAATGGTGAACCCGAGTAAAAGGGGACGAAAACTGAGATGCATTTGAAAACGTTTGCCAGTCACACGGTGCACCATACTGTGGGTTTCCCATGCATGTTTTAGCTGAAGGAAGAATCCCTTAAACTTGGAGAGTTGGGACCCATGGAATGGGTACCATGCTGTATGACTTCAAAGGGTCTGCATTTGCTCATCGAACCTCACCAATACTATCAGCCCGAAGTGCCCACCCTTATGTCTCACTCAGCTCTGGGTGTAGATGTGGTAAATCCAGGTTGCATCACAAGCCCTGAATGAATTATTTAAGAATTGCTCTCTATTTCACTGTCCTTGGGTTTTGTTTGTGTAATTCATTTTGATAATGGGATTTATCGGATTTTCTCTGTTGCATTCATGCCGCTGTACACACGCTTCATTCTCTTACGGAGACATATAAATCCATGGGTTTGAAGATTCTTACTAGTCAGGTGTATTCCTAGGCGTTGAATATGGGGTGTTTAGTCCATTTCGTTGAGCAAGGTGTAGGTCTTGACTATTACATATTTGGCTTATGGAAAGGTATCTGTGCTAATTTCTATCTCTGGTTTTATGCAGCACCCCAACTCACCTTTCCCCTTAAGCAAGCATAAGTTGGTTTTCTAAATTTGAGACCCTGTTCTGTTTTGTAATTCAGTTCATGTGTAGCCAAGTTTACATTCCGTGTATTAGTGATATCTTATGATGTTTCATTTTCTGTGTGACTTATTTCACTTAGAATCATCGTACCTGAATCCACTCATTATGCCGCGACGGGCCTGATGACATAGATTTCATTGCTGAGTGATATTCCATTGTACGTACGTACCACAACTTCTTTATCCATTTTTCACATTCTGGGATATTTAACTTGTACCGTAGACGAGGTTCTTGTAAACAGAGCCGTCCGACACTTTGGGGTGGCTGTGTGTTTTTGATTTTAATTTCCCTAAGCTATAGGAAAATAAGTGGAAATGCCGTAGGCTCCGTAGGTTTGTTTTTTCGGTGTTCCGGGAAACACCATACACTTCTCTAGAGTGGCTGTTGGCAATTTACATCCCGCCCATCAGCATAACAAGGCTCCCGGTTCTCCATGGCCTGTGCTGCCTTTCTGGATTTTACACTTTTTTCAGATGGCCCTTTTGACCGGGGGGCAGTGAGACTTCATTGTAGTGCAGATTTCTTTAACATGCTTGCTTGGTTGGCCAAAAAGGGCGTATGCGTTTTTTCCTGAATATATTCAGGAAAAAACGCATACGCCCTTTTTGGCCAAGAGCATCATTGTCGACGTTCTGCCTCTTTTCCTATGCTTTAAATGCAATTCCCGTCTACCCCCTGAAATCGTTTTCCTGCAAATCTGTCCCGCTTACAAGTCGTCTTCGCAGCCTTCCTTCAATATATTTTTGGACGATAGCTGTCATTTATAACTCGGCAGGTTTGTGAGTTACAGTGCCCCTGAGCTCCTTTCTTCAACTCGCTATCTTGTGAGCTGGCCGCAAACCCACAGGATTGCTTCAGGCCCTAATCTGGTTCCGGCACGGCATGCTGAGCCTTTGGTAAATTCCTCTTCCTGGTGGGAAATGAGCGTTAAATTTGCCCGTGCAGACACCTAGAGCTAGTCTCTCATTCGTTCTCCCTATTCCTTTTCATCTTGCGCAGAAATTGCAAACTGTGCCCAACAGGAGGTTAAATGCACTGACTCTCCAAGTGGGGAGAGTGTTCGTAAAGGGTCTGGAATGGTGAACCCGAGTAAAAGGGGACGAAAACTGAGATGCATTTGAAAACGTTTGCCAGTCACACGGTGCACCATACTGTGGGTTTCCCATGCATGTTTTAGCTGAAGGAAGAATCCCTTAAACTTGGAGAGTTGGGACCCATGGAATGGGTACCATGCTGTATGACTTCAAAGGGTCTGCATTTGCTCATCGAACCTCACCAATGCTATCAGCCCGAAGTGCCCAACCTTATGTCTCACTCAGCTGTGGGTGTAGATGTGGTAAATCCAGGTTGCATCACAAGCCCTGAATGAATTATTTAAGAATTGCTCTCTATTTCACTGTCCTTGGGTTTTGTTTGTGTAATTCATTTTGATAATGGGATTTATCGGATTTTCTCTGTTGCATTCATGCCGCTGTACACACACTTCATTCTCTTACGGAGACATATAAATCCATGGGTTTGAAGATTCTTACTAGTCAGGTGTATTCCTAGGCGTTGAATATGGGGTGTTTAGTCCATTTCGTTGAGCAAGGGGTAGGTCTTGACTATTACATATTTGGCTTATGGAAAGGTATCTGTGCTAATTTCTATCTCTGGTTTTATGCAGCACCCCAACTCACCTTTCCCCTTAAGCAAGCATAAGTTGGTTTTCTAAATTTGAGACCCTGTTCTGTTTTGTAATTCAGTTCATGTGTAGCCAAGTTTACATTCCGTGTATTAGTGATATCTTATGATGTTTCATTTTCTGTGTGACTTATTTCACTTAGAATCATCGTACCTGAATCCACTCATTATGCCGCGACGGGCCTGATGACATAGATTTCATTGCTGAGTGATATTCCATTGTACGTACGTACCACAACTTCTTTATCCATTTTTCACATTCTGGGATATTTAACTTGTACCGTAGACGAGGTTCTTGTAAACAGAGCCGTCCGACACTTTGGGGTGGCTGTGTGTTTTTGATTTTATTTTCCCTAAGCTATAGGACCATAAGTGGAAGTGCCGTAGGCTCCGTAGCTTTGTTTTTTCGGTGTTCCGGGAATCACCATACACTTCTCCAGAGTGGCTGTTGGCAATTTACATCCCGCCCATCAGCATAACAAGGCTCCCGGTTCTCCATGGCCTGTGCTGCCTTTCTGGATTTTACACTTTTTTCAGATGGCCCTTTTGACCGGGGGGCAGTGAGACTTCATTGTAGTGCAGATTTCTTTAACATGCTTGCTTGGTTGGCCAAAAAGGGCGTATGCGTTTTTTCCTGAATATATTCAGGAAAAAACGCATACGCCGTTTTTGGCCAAGAGCATCATTGTCGACGTTCTGCCTCTTTTCCTATGCTTTAAATGCAATTCCCGTCTACCCCCTGAAATCGTTTTCCTGCAAATCTGTCCCGCTTACAAGTCGTCTTCGCAGCCTTCCTTCAATATATTTTTGGCCGATAGCTGTCATTTATAACTCTGAAGGTTTGTGAGTTACAGTGCCCCTGAGCTCCTTTCTTCAACTCGCTATCTTGTGAGCTGGCCGCAAACCCACAGGATTGCTTCAGGCCCTAATGTGCTTCCGGCACGGCATGCTGAGCCTTTGGTTAATTCCTCTTCCTGGTGGGAAATGAGCGTTAAATTTGCCCGTGCAGACACCTAGAGCTAGTCTCTCATTCGTTCTCCCAATTCCTTTTCATCTTGCGCAGAAATTGCAAACTGTGCCCAACAGGAGGTTAAATGCACTGACTCTCCAAGTGGGGAGAGTGTTCGTAAAGGGTCTGGAATGGTGAACCCGAGTAAAAGGGGACGAAAACTGAGATGCATTTGAAAACGTTTGCCAGTCACACGGTGCACCATACTGTGGGTTTCCCATGCATGTTTTAGCTGAAGGAAGAATCCCTTAAACTTGGAGAGTTGGGACCCATGGAATGGGTACCATGCTGTATGACTTCAAAGGGTCTGCATTTGCTCCTCGAACCTCACCAATGCTATCAGCCCGAAGTGCCCAACCTTATGTCTCACTCAGCTCTGGGTGTAGATGTGGTAAATCCAGGTTGCATCACAAGCCCTGAATGAATTATTTAAGAATTGCTCTCTATTTCACTGTCCTTGGGTTTTGTTTGTGTAATTCATTTGGTAATGGGATTTATCGGATTTTCTCTGCTGCATTCATGCCGCTGTACACACGCTTCATTCTCTTACGGAGACATATAAATCCATGGGTTTGAAGATTCTTACTAGTCAGGTGTATTCCTAGGCGTTGAATATGGGGTGTTTAGTCCATTTCGTTGAGCAAGGGGTAGGTCTTGACTATTACATATTTGGCTTATGGAAAGGTATCTGTGCTAATTTCTATCTCTGGTTTTATGCAGCACCCCAACTCACCTTTCCCCATAAGCAAGCATATGTTGGTTTTCTAAATTTGAGACCCTGTTCTGTTTTGTAATTCAGTTCATGTGTAGCCAAGTTTACATTCCGTGTATTAGTGATATCTTATGATGTTTCATTTTCTGTGTGACTTATTTCACTTAGAATCATCGTACCTGAATCCACTCATTATGCCGCGACGGGCCTGATGACATAGATTTCATTGCTGTGTGATATTCCATTGTACGTACGTACCACAAATTCTTTATCCATTTTTCACATTCTGGGATATTTAACTTGTACCGTAGACGAGGTTCTTGTAAACAGAGCCGCCCGAGACTTTTGGGTGGCTGTGTGTATTTGATTTTAATTTTCCTAAGGTATACGACCGTAAGGGGAAATGCCGTAGGCTCCGTTGCTTTGTTTTTTAGATGTTCCGGGAAACACCATACATTTTTCCAGACTGGCTGTTGGCAATTTACATCCCGCCCATCAGCATAACAAGGCTCGCTGTTCTCCATGGCCTGTGCTGCCTTTCTGGATTTTACACTTTTTTCAGATGGCCCTTTTGACCGGGGGGCAGTGAGACTTAATTGTAGTGCATGTTTCCTTAACATGCGTGCTTGGTTGGCCAAAAAGGGCGTATGCGTTTTTTCCAGGAAAAAACGCATACGCCCTTTTTGGCCAAGAGCATCATTGTCGACGTTCTGCCTCTTTTCCTATGCTTTAAATGCAATTCCCGTCTACCCCCTGAAATCGTTTTCCTGCAAATCTGTCCCGCTTACAAGTCGTCTTCGCAGCCTTCCTTCAATATATTTTTGGACGATAGCTGTCATTTATAACTCTGCAGGTTTGTGAGTTACAGTGCCCCTGAGCTCCTTTCTTCAACTCGCTATCTTGTGAGCTGGCCGCAAACCCACAGGATTGCTTCAGGCCCTAATCTGGTTCCGGCACGGCATGCTGAGCCTTTGGTTAATTCCTCTTCCTGGTGGGAAATGAGCGTTAAATTTGCCCGTGCAGACACCTAGAGCTACTCTCTCATTCGTTCTCCCTATTCCTTTTCATCTTGCGCAGAAATTGCAAACTGTGCCCAACAGGAGGTTAAAGGCACTGACTCTCCAAATGGGGAGAGTTTTCGTAAAGGGTCTGGAATGGTGAACCCGAGTAAAAGGGGACGAAAACTGAGATGCATTTGAAAACGTTTGCCAGTCACACGGTGCACCATACTGTGGGTTTCCCATGCATGTTTTAGCTGAAGGAAGAATCCCTTAAACTTGGAGAGTTGGGACCCATGGAATGGGTACCATGCTGTATGACTTCAAAGGGTCTGCATTTGCTCATCGAACCTCACCAATGCTATCAGCCCGAAGTGCCCAACCTTATGTCTCACTCAGCTGTGGGTGTAGATGTGGTAAATCCAGGTTGCATCACAAGCCCTGAATGAATTATTTAAGAATTGCTCTCTATTTCACTGTCCTTGGGTTTTGTTTGTGTAATTCATTTTGATAATGGGATTTATCGGATTTTCTCTGTTGCATTCATGCCGCTGTACACACGCTTCATTCTCTTACGGAGACATATAAATCCATGGGTTTGAAGATTCTTACTAGTCAGGTGTATTCCTAGGCGTTGAATATGGGGTGTTTAGTCCATTTCGTTGAGCAAGGGGTAGGTCTTGACTATTACATATTTGGCTTATGGAAAGGTATCTGTGCTAATTTCTATCTCTGGTTTTATGCAGCACCCCAACTCACCTTTCCCCTTAAGCAAGCATAAGTTGGTTTTCTAAATTTGAGACCCTGTTCTGTTTTGTAATTCAGTTCATGTGTAGCCAAGTTTACATTCCGTGTATTAGTGATATCTTATGATGTTTCATTTTCTGTGTGACTTATTTCACTTAGAATCATCGTACCTGAATCCACTCATTATGCCGCGACGGGCCTGATGACATAGATTTCATTGCTGAGTGATATTCCATTGTACGTAAGTACCACAACTTCTTTATCCATTTTTCACATTCTGGGATATTTAACTTGTACCGTAGACGAGGTTCTTGTAAACAGAGCCGTCCGACACTTTGGGGTGGCTGTGTGTTTTTGATTTTATTTTCCCTAAGCTATAGGACCATAAGTGGAAGTGCCGTAGGCTCCGTAGCTTTGTTTTTTCGGTGTTCCGGGAAACACCATACACTTCTCCAGAGTGGCTGTTGGCAATTTACATCCCGCCCATCAGCATAACAAGGCTCCCGGTTCTCCATGGCCTGTGCTGTCTTTCTGGATTTTACACTTTTTTCAGATGGCCCTTTTGACCGGGGGGCAGTGAGACTTCATTGTAGTGCAGATTTCTTTAACATGCTTGCTTGGTTGGCCAAAAAGGGCGTATGCGTTTTTTCCTGAATATATTCAGGAAAAAACGCATACGCCGTTTTTGGCCAAGAGCATCATTGTCGACGTTCTGCCTCTTTTCCTATGCTTTAAATGCAATTCCCGTCTACCCCCTGAAATCGTTTTCCTGCAAATCTGTCCCGCTTACAAGTCGTCTTCGCAGCCTTCCTTCAATATATTTTTGGCCGATAGCTGTCATTTATAACTCTGAAGGTTTGTGAGTTACAGTGCCCCTGAGCTCCTTTCTTCAACTCGCTATCTTGTGAGCTGGCCGCAAACCCACAGGATTGCTTCAGGCCCTAATGTGCTTCCGGCACGGCATGCTGAGCCTTTGGTTAATTCCTCTTCCTGGTGGGAAATGAGCGTTAAATTTGCCCGTGCAGACACCTAGAGCTAGTCTCTCATTCGTTCTCCCAATTCCTTTTCATCTTGCGCAGAAATTGCAAACTGTGCCCAACAGGAGGTTAAATGCACTGACTCTCCAAGTGGGGAGAGTGTTCGTAAAGGGTCTGGAATGGTGAACCCGAGTAAAAGGGGACGAAAACTGAGATGCATTTGAAAACGTTTGCCAGTCACACGGTGCACCATACTGTGGGTTTCCCATGCATGTTTTAGCTGAAGGAAGAATCCCTTAAACTTGGAGAGTTGGGACCCATGGAATGGGTACCATGCTGTATGACTTCAAAGGGTCTGCATTTGCTCCTCGAACCTCACCAATGCTATCAGCCCGAAGTGCCCAACCTTATGTCTCACTCAGCTCTGGGTGTAGATGTGGTAAATCCAGGTTGCATCACAAGCCCTGAATGAATTATTTAAGAATTGCTCTCTATTTCACTGTCCTTGGGTTTTGTTTGTGTAATTCATTTGGTAATGGGATTTATCGGATTTTCTCTGCTGCATTCATGCCGCTGTACACACGCTTCATTCTCTTACGGAGACATATAAATCCATGGGTTTGAAGATTCTTACTAGTCAGGTGTATTCCTAGGCGTTGAATATGGGGTGTTTAGTCCATTTCGTTGAGCAAGGGGTAGGTCTTGACTATTACATATTTGGCTTATGGAAAGGTATCTGTGCTAATTTCTATCTCTGGTTTTATGCAGCACCCCAACTCACCTTTCCCCATAAGCAAGCATATGTTGGTTTTCTAAATTTGAGACCCTGTTCTGTTTTGTAATTCAGTTCATGTGTAGCCAAGTTTACATTCCGTGTATTAGTGATATCTTATGATGTTTCATTTTCTGTGTGACTTATTTCACTTAGAATCATCGTACCTGAATCCACTCATTATGCCGCGACGGGCCTGATGACATAGATTTCATTGCTGTGTGATATTCCATTGTACGTACGTACCACAAATTCTTTATCCATTTTTCACATTCTGGGATATTTAACTTGTACCGTAGACGAGGTTCTTGTAAACAGAGCCGCCCGAGACTTTTGGGTGGCTGTGTGTATTTGATTTTAATTTTCCTAAGGTATACGACCGTAAGGGGAAATGCCGTAGGCTCCGTTGCTTTGTTTTTTAGATGTTCCGGGAAACACCATACATTTTTCCAGACTGGCTGTTGGCAATTTACATCCCGCCCATCAGCATAACAAGGCTCGCTGTTCTCCATGGCCTGTGCTGCCTTTCTGGATTTTACACTTTTTTCAGATGGCCCTTTTGACCGGGGGGCAGTGAGACTTAATTGTAGTGCATGTTTCCTTAACATGCGTGCTTGGTTGGCCAAAAAGGGCGTATGCGTTTTTTCCAGGAAAAAACGCATACGCCCTTTTTGGCCAAGAGCATCATTGTCGACGTTCTGCCTCTTTTCCTATGCTTTAAATGCAATTCCCGTCTACCCCCTGAAATCGTTTTCCTGCAAATCTGTCCCGCTTACAAGTCGTCTTCGCAGCCTTCCTTCAATATATTTTTGGCCGATAGCTGTCATTTATAACTCTGCAGGTTTGTGAGTTACAGTGCCCCTGAGCTCCTTTCTTCAACTCGCTATCTTGTGAGCTGGCCGCAAACCCACAGGATTGCTTCAGGCCCTAATCTGGTTCCGGCACGGCATGTGGGGCCTTTGGTTAATTCCTCTTCCTGATGAAATGAGCGTTAAATTTGCCCGTGCAGACACCTACAGCTAGTCTCTCATTGGTTCTCCCTATTCCTGTTCATCTTGCGCAGAAATTGCAAACTGTGCCCAACAGGAGGTTAAAGGCACTGACTCTCCAAGTGGGGAGAGTGTTCGTTAAGGGTCTGGAATGGTGAACCCGAGTAAAATGGGACGAAAACTGAGATGCATTTGAAAACGTTTGCCAGTCTCACGGTGCACCATACTGTGGGTTTCCCATGCATGTTTTAGCTGAAGGAAGAATCCCTTAAACTTGGAGAGTTGGGACCCATGGAATGTGTACCATGCTGTATGACTTCAAAGGGTCTGCATTTGCTCATCGAACCTCACCAATGCTATCAGCCCGAAGCGCCCAACCTTATGTCTCACTCAGCTCTGGGTGTAGAGGTGGTAAATCCAGGTTGCATCACAAGCCCTGAATGAATTATTTAAGAATTGCTCTCGATTTCACTGTCCTTGGGTTTTGTTTGTGTAATTCATTTTGATAATGGGATTTATCGGATTTTCTCTGCTGCATTCATGCCGCTGTACACACGCTTCATTCTCTTACGGAGACATATAAATCCATGGGTTTGAAGATTCTTACTAGTCAGGTGTATTCCTAGGCGTTGAATATGGGGTGTTTAGTCCATTTCGTTGAGCAAGGGGTAGGTCTTGACTATTACATATTTGGCTTATGGAAAGGTATCTGTGCTAATTTCTATCTCTGGTTTTATGCAGCACCCCAACTCACCTTTCCCCTTAAGCAAGCATAAGTTGGTTTTCTAAATTTGAGACCCTGTTCTGTTTTGTAGTTCAGTTCATGTGTAGCCAATTTACATTCCGTGTATTAGTGATATCTTATGATGTTTCATTTTCTGTGTGACTTATTTCACTTAGAATCATCGTACCTGAATCCACTCATTATGCCACGACGGGCCAGATGACATAGATTTCATTGGTGAGTGATATTCCATTGTACGTACGTACCACAACTTCTTTATCCATTTTTCACTTTCTTGTATATTGAACTTGTACCGTAGACGAGGTTCTTGTAAACAGAGCCGTCTGAAACTTTGGGGTGGCTGTGTGTTTTTGATTTTAATTTCCCTAAGTTATCGGACCATAAGTGGACGTGCCGTAGGCTCCGTTGCTTTGTTTTTTAGGTGTTTCAGGAAACACCATACACTTCTCCAGAGTGGCTCTTGGCAATTTACATCCCACCCATCAGCATAACAAGGCTCCCTGTTCTCCATGGCCTGTGCTGCATTTCTGGATTTTATACTTTTTTCAGATGGCCATTTTGACCGGGGGGCAGTGAGACTTCATTGTAGTGCAGATTTCTTTAACATGCTTGCTTGGTTGACCAAAAAGTGCGTATGCGTTTTTTCCTGAATATATTCAGGAAAAATCGCATACGCACTTTTTGGCCAAGTGCATCATTTTCGACGTTCTGCCTCTTTTCCTATGCTTTAAATGCAATTCCAGTCTACCCCCTGAAATCGTTTTCCTGCAATTCTGCCCCGCTTTCAAGTCCTCTTCGCAGCCTTCCTTCAATATATTTTTGGACGATAGCTGTCATTTATAACTCTGCAGGTTTGTGAATTACAGTGCCCCTGAGCTCCTTTCTTCAAATCGCTTTCTTTTGAGCTGGCTGCAAACCCGCAGGATTGCTTCAGGCCCTAATATGGTTCTGGCACGGCATGCTGAGCCTTTGGTTAATTCCTCTTCCTGGTTGGAAATGAGCGTTAAATTTGCCCGTGCAGACACCTACAGCTAGTCTCTCATTGCTTCTCCCTAATCCTGTTCATCTTGTGCAGAAATTGCAAACTCTGCCAAACAGCAGGTTAAAGGCACTGACTCTCCATGTGGGGAGAGTGTTAGTAAAGGGTCTGGAATTTTGAACCCGAGTAAAAGGGGACGAAAACTGAGATGCATTTGAAAACGTTTGCCAGTCACACGGTGCACCATACTGTGGGTTTCCCATGCATGTTTTAGCTGAAGGAAGAATCGCTTAAACCTGGAGAGTTGGGACCCATGGAATGGGTACCATGCAGTATGACTTCAAATGGTTTGCATTTGCTCATCGAACCTCAACAATGCTATCAGCCCGAAGTGTCCAACCTTATGTCTCACTGTGCTCTGGGTGTAGATGAGGTAAATCCAGGTTGCATCACAAGCCCTGAATGAATTCTTTAAGAATTGCTCTCTATTTCACTGTCCTTGTGTTTTGTTTTTGTAATTCATTTTGATAATGGGATTTATCGGATTTTCTCTGCTGCATTCATGCAGCTGTACACACGCTTGATTCTCTTATGGAGGCATATAAATCCATGGGTTTGAAAATTCTTTCTAGTCAGGTGTATTCCTAGGCGTTGAATATAGGGTGTTTAGCCAATTTCGTTGAGAAAGGGGTAGGTCTTGACTATTAAATATTTGACGTATGGAGTGGTATCTGTGCTAATTTCTATCTCTGGTTTTATGCAGCACCCCACTCACCTTTCCCCTTAAGCAATCATAAGTTGGTTTTCTAAATTTGAGACCCTGTTCTGTTTTGTAATTCAGTTAATGTGTAGCCAAGATTACATTCGGTGTATTAGTGATAACTTATGATGTTTCATTTTCTGTGTGACTTATTTCACTTAGAATCATTGTAACTGAATCCACTCATTATGCCAGGACGGGCCAGATGACATAGATTTCATTGGTGAGTGATATTCCATTGTACGTATGTACCACAACTTCTTTATCCATTTTTCGCTTTCTGGGATATTTAACGTGTACCGTAGATGAGGTTCTTGTAAACAGAGCCGTCTAAAACTTTGGGTTGGCTGTGTGTTTTTGATCTTAATTTCCCTAAGCTATAGGACCATAAGTGGAAGTGCCGTAGGCTCCGTTGCTTTGTTTTTTAGGTGTTTCAGGAAACACCATACACTTCTCCAGAGTGGCTCTTGGCAATTTACATCCCACCCACCAGCATAACAAGGCTCCCTGTTCTTCATGGCCTGTGCTGCATTTCTGGATTTTACACTTTTTTCAGATGGCCCTTTTGACCGGGGGGCAGTGAGACTTCATTGTAGTGCAGATTTCTTTAACATGCTTGTTTGGTTGGCCAAAAAGTGCGTATACGTTTTTTCCTGAATATATTCAGGAAAAAACGCATACGCCCTTTTTGGCCAAGTGCATCATTGTCGACGTTCTGCCTCTTTTCCTATGCTTTAAATGCAATTCCAGTCTACCCCCTGAAATCGTTTTCCTGCAATTCTGCCATGCATAGAAGTTCTCTTCGCAGCCTTCCTTCAATATATTTTTGGACGATAGCTGTCATTTATAACTCTGCATGTTTGTGAATTACAGTGCCCCTGAGTCCTTTCTTCAAAACACTTTTTTGTGAGCTGGCCGAGAACCCGCAAGATTGCTTCAGGCCCTAATCTGGTTCCGGTACGGCATGCTGAGCGTTGGGTTAATTCCTCTTCCTGGTAGGAAATGAGCGTTAAATTTGCCCGTGCAGACACCTACAGCTAGTCTCTCATTGGTTCTCCCTATTCCTGTTCATCTTGCGCCAAAATTGCAAACTGTGCCAAACAGGAGTTTAAAGGCACTGACTCTCCAAGTGGGGAGAGTGTTAGTAAAGGGTCTGGAATTGTGAACCCGAGTAAAAGGGGACAAAAACTGAGATGCATTTGAAAACGTTTCCCGGTCACACGGTGCAGCATACTGTGGGTTTCCCATGCATGTTTTAGCTGAAGGAAGAATCCCTTAAACCTGGAGAGTTGAGACCCGTGGAATGGGTACCATGCAGTATGACTTCAAATGGTCTGCATTTGCTCATCGAACCTCACCAATGCTATCAGCCCGAAGTGTCCAACCTTATGTCTCACTCAGCTCTGGGTGTAGATGAGGTAAATCCAGGTTGCATCACAAGCCCTGAATGAATTATTTAAGAATTGCTCTCTATTTAACTGTCATTGTGTTTTGTTTTTGTAATTCATTTTGATAATGGGATTTATCGGATTTTCTCTGCTGCCTTCATGCACCTGTACACACGCTTGATTCCCTTATGGAGATATATGAATCCATGGGTTTGAAAATTCTTTCTAGTCAGGTGTAATCCTAGGCGTTGAATATAGGGTGTTTAGGCCATTTCGTTGAGCAAGGGGTAGGTCTTGACTATTACATATTTGATGTATGGAGTGGTATCTGTGTTAATTTCTATCTCTGGTTTTATGGAGCAGCCCAACTCACCTTTCCCCTTAAGCAAACATAAGGGTTTTCTAAATTTGAGACCCTGTTCTGTTTTGTAATTCAGTTCATGTGTAGCCAAGATTACATTCCGTGTATTAGTGATATCTTATGATGTTTCATTTTCTGTGTGACTTATTTCACTTAGAATCATCGTACCTGAATCCACTCATTATGGCACGACGGGCCAGATGACATAGATTTCATTGGTGAGTGATATTCCATTGTACGTATGTACCACAACTTCTTTATCCATGTTTCGCTTTCTGGGATATTTAACTTGTACCGTAGACGAGGTTCTTGTAAACAGAGCCGTCTGAAAATTTTGGGTGACTGTGTTTTTTTGATTTTAAGTTCCCTAATCTATAGGGCCATAAGTGGAAGTGCCGTAGGCTCCGTTGCTTTGTTTTTTAGTTGTTTCAGGAAATACCATACACTTCTCCAAAGTGGCTGTTGGCAATTTACATCCCAACCATCAGCATAACAAGGCTCCCTGTTCTCCATGGCCTGTGCTGCATTTCTGGATTTTACACTTTTTTCAGATGGCCCTTTTGACCGTGGGGCATGGAGACTTCATTGTAGTGCAGATTTCTTTAACATGCTTGCTTGGTTGACCAAAAAGTGCGTATGCGTTTTTTCCTGAATATATTCAGGAAAAAACGCATACGCCCTTTTTGGCCAAGTGCATCATTGTCGACGTTCTGCCTCTTTCCCTATGTTTTAAATGCAATTCCAGTCTACCCCCTGAAATCGTTTTCCTGCAATTCTGCTCCGCTTTCAAGTCCTCTTCGCAGCCTAACTTCAATATATTTTTGGAAGATAGCTGTCATTTATAACTCTGCAGGTTTGTGAATTACAGTGCCCCTGAGCTCCTTTCTTCAAATCGCTTTCTTGAGAGCAGGCCGCAAATCCGCAGGACTGCTTCAGGCCCTAATCTGTTTCTGGCACGGCATGGTGAGCGTTTGGTTAATTCCTCTTCCTGGTGGGAAATGAGCGTTAAATTTGCCCGTGCAGACACCTACAGCTAGTCACTCATTGGTTCTCCCTATTCCTGTTCATCTTGCGAAGAAATTGCAAACTGTGCCAAACAGCAGGTTAAAGGCACTGACTCTCCAAGTGGGGAGAGTTTAATAAAGGCTCTGGAATTGTGAACCCGAGTAAAAGGGGACGAAAACTGAGATGCATTTGAAAACGTTTCCCGGTCACATGGTGCACCCTACTGTGGGTTTCCCATGCATGCTTTAGCTGAAGGAAGAATCGCTTAAACCTGGAGAGTTGGGACCCATGGAATGGGTACCATGTAGTATGACTTCAAATGGTCTGCATTTGCTCATCGAACCTCACCAATGCTATCAGCCCGAAGTGTCCAACCTTATGTCTCACTCAGCTCTGGGTTTAGATGAGGTAAATCCAGGTTACATCACAAGCCCTGAATGAATTATTTAAGAATTGCTCCCTATTTCACTGGCATTGTGTTTTGTTTTTGTAATTCATTTTGATAATAGGATTTATCGGATTCTCTCTGCTGCCTTCATGCAGCTGTACACACGCTTGATTCTCTTATGGAGACATATAAATCCATGGGTTTGAAGATTCTTTCTAGTCAGGTGTATTCCTAGGCGTTGAATATAGGGTGTTTAGCCCATTTCGTTGAGCAAGGGGTAGGTCTTGACTATTACATATTTGACGTATGGAATGGTATCTGTGCTAATTTCTATCTTTGGTTTTATGGAGCACCCCAACTCACCTTTCCCCTTAAGCAAACATAAGTTGGTTTTCTAAATTTGAGACCCTGTTCTGTTTTGTAATTCAGTTCATGTGTAGCCAAGATTACATTCGGTGTATTAGTGATATCTTATGATGTTTCATTTTCTGTGTGACTTATTTCTCTTAGAATCATCGTACCTGAATCCACTCATTATGCCACGACGGGCCAGATGACATAGATTTCATTGGTGAGTGATATTCCATTGTACGTACGTACCACAACTTCTTTATCCATTTTTCGCTTTCTGGGATATTTAACTTGTACCGTAGACGAGGTTCTTGTAAACAGAGCTGTCTGAAACTTTGGGGTGGCTGTGTATTTTTGATTTTAGTTTCCCTAAGCTATAGGACCATAAGTGGAAGTGCCGTAGGTTCCGTTGCTTTGTTTTTTATGTGTTTCAGGAAACACCATACACTTCTCCAGAGTGGCTGTTGGCAATTTACATCCCACCCGTCAGCATAACAAGGCTCCCTGTCCTCCATGGCCTGTGCTTCATTTCTGGATTTTACACTTTTTTCAGATGGCCCTTTTGACCGGGGGGCAATGAGACTTCATTGTAGTGCAGATTTCTTTAACATGCTTGCTTGGTTGGCCAAAAAGGGCGTATGCGTTTTTTCCTGAATATATTCAGGAAAAAACGCATACGCCCTTTTTGGCCAAGTGCATCATTGTCGACGTTCTGCCTCTTTTCCTATGCTTTAAATGCAATTCCAGTCTACCCCCTGAAATCGTTTTCCTGCAATTCTGCCCCGCTTTCAAGTCCTCTTCGCAGCCTTCCTTCAATATATTTTTGGACGAGAGCTGTCATTTATAACTCTGCAGTTTTGTGAATTACAGTGCCCCTGAGCTCCTTTCTTCAAATCGCTTTCTTCTGAGCTGGCTGCAAACCCGCAGGATTGCTTCAGGCCCTAATCTGGTTCTGGCACGGCATGCTGAGCCTTTGGTTAATTCCTCTTCCTGGTGGGAAATGAGCGTTAAATTTGCCCCTGCAGACACCTACAGCTAGTCTCTCATTGGTTCTCCCTATTCCTGTTCATCTTGCGCAGAAATTGCAAACTGTGCGAAACAGGAGGTTAAAGGCACTGACTCTCCAAGTGGGGAGAGTGTTAGAAAGTGTCTGGAATTGTGAACCCGAGTAAAAGGGGACAAAATCTGAGATGCATTTGAAAAGGTTTGCCGGTTACACGGTGCACCATACTGTGGGTTTCCCATGCATGCTTTAGCTGAAGGAAGAATCGCTTCAACCTGGAGAGTTGGGACCCATGGAATGTGAACCATGTATTATGACTTCAAAAGGTTTGCATTTTCTCATCGAACCTCACCAATGGTATCAGCACGAAGTGTCCAACCTTATATCTCACTCAGCTCTGGGTGTAGATGAGATAAATCCAGGTTGCATCACAAGCCCTGAATGAATTATTTAAGAATTGCTCTCTATTTCACTGTCATTGTGTTTTGTTTTTGTAATTCATTTTGATAATAGGATATATCGGATTTTCTCTGCAGCCTTCATGCAGCTGTACACACGCTTGATTCACTTATGGAGACATATAAATCCATGGGTTTGAAGATCCTTACTAGTCAGCTGTATTCCTAGGCGTTGAATATAGTGTGTTTAGCTCATTTCGTTGAGCAAGGGGTAGGTCTTGACTATTATGTATTTGACTTATGGAATGGTATCTGTGCTAATTTCTAACTCTGGTTTTATGCAGCACCCCAACTCACCTTTCCGCTTATGGAAACATAAGTTGGTTTTCTAAATTTGAGACCCTGTTCTGTTTTGTAATTCAGTTCATGTGTAGCCAAGATTACTTTCGGTGTATTAGTGATATCTTATGATGTTTCATTTTCTGTGTGACGTATTTCACTTAGAATCATCGTACCTGAATCCACTCATTATGCCACGACGGGCCAGATGACATAGATTTCATTGGTGACTGATATTCCATTGTACGTACGTACCACAACTTCTTTATTCATTTTTCGCTTTCTGGGATATTTAACTTGTACCGTAGACGAGGTTCTTGTAAACAGAGCCGTCTGAAACTTTGGGGTGGCTGTGTATTTTTGATTTTAATTTCCCTAAGCTATAGGACCATAAGTGGAAGTGCCGTAGGCTCCGTTGCTTTGTTTTTTAGGTGTTTCAGGAAAAACCATACACTTTTCCAGAGTGGCTCTTGGCAATTTACATCCCACCCATCAGCATAACAAGGCTCCCTGTTCTCCATGGCCTGTGCTGCATTTCTGGATTTACACTTTTTTCAGATGGCCCTTTTGACCGGGGGGCAGTGATACTTCATTGTAGTGCAGATATCTTTAACATGCTTGCTTGGTTGGCCAAAAAGGGAGTATGCGTTTTTTCCTGAATATATTCAGGAAAAAACGCATATGCACTTTTTGGCCAAGTGCATCATTGTCGACGTTCTGCCTCTTTTCCTATGCTTTAAATGGAATTCCAGTCTATCCCCTGAAATCGTTTTCCTGCAATTCTGCCCCGCTTTCAAGTCCTCTTCGCAGCCTTCCTTCAATATATTTTTGGACGATAGCTGTTATTTATAACTCTGCAGGCTTGTGAATTACAGTGCCCCTGAGCTCCTTTCTTCAAATCGCTTTCTTATGAGCCAGCCGCAAACCCGCAGGATTGCTTCAGGCCCTAATCTGGTTCCGGCACGGCATGCTGAGCCTTTGGTTAATTCCTCTTCCTGGTGGGAAATGAGCGTTAAATTTGCCCCTGCAGACACCTACAGCTAGTCTCTCATTGGTTCTCACTATTCCTGTTCATCTTGCGCAGAAATTGCAAACTGTGCGAAACAGGAGGTTAAAGGCACTGACTCTCCAAGTGGGGAGAGTGTTAGTAAAGTGTCTGGAATTGTGAACCCGAGTAAAAGGGGACAAAAACTGAGATGCATTTGAAAATGTTTCCCGGTCACACGGTGCACCATACTGTGGGTTTCCCATGCATGCTTTAGCTGAAGGAAGAATCGCTTAAACCTGGAGAGTTGGGACCCATGGAACTGTTACCATGTAGTATGACTTCAAAGGGTCTGCATTTGCTCATCGAACCTCACCAATGCTATCAGCCCGAAGTGTCCAACCTTATGTCTCACTCAGCTCTGGGTTTAGATGAGGTAAATCCAGGTTGCATCACAAGCCCTGAATGAATTATTTAAGAATTGCTCTCTATTTCACTGTCATTCTTTTTTGTTTTTGTAATTCATTTTGATAATAGGATTTATCGGATTTTCTCTGCTGCCTTCATGCAGCTGTACACACGCTTGATTCTCTTATGGAGACATATAAATCCATGGGTTTGAAGATTCTTACTAGTCAGGTGTATTCCTAGGCGTTGAATATAGGGTGTTTAGCCCATTTCGTTGAGCAAGGGGTAGGTCTTGACTATTACGTATTTGACTTATGGAATGGTATCTGTGCTAATTTCTGTCTCTGGTTTTATGCAGCACCCCAACTCACCTTTCCCCTTAAGCAAACGTAAGTTGGTTTTCTAAATTTGAGACCCTGTTCTGTTTTGTATTTCAGTTCATGTGTAGCCAAGATTACATTCGGTGTATTAGTGATATCTTATGATGTTTCATTTTCTGTGTGACTTATTTCACTTAGAATCATCGTACCTGAATCCACTCATTATGCCACGACGGGCCAGATGACATAGATTTCATTGGTGAGTGATATTCCATTGTACGTACGTACCACAACTTCTTTATCCATTTTTCGCTTTCTGGGATATTTAACTTGTACCGTAGACGAGGTTCTTGTAAACAGAGCCGTCTGAAACTTTGGGGTGGCTGTGTGTTTTTGATTTTAATTTCCCTAAGCTATAGGAACATAAGTGGAAGTGCCGTAGGCTCCGTTGCTTTGTTTTTTAGCTGTTTCAGGAAACACAATACACTTCTCCAGAGTGGCTGTTGGCAATTTACATCCCACCCATCAGCATAACAAGGCTCCCTGTTCTCCATGGCCTGTGCTGCCTTTCTGGATTTTACACTTTTTTCAGATGGCCCTTTTGACCAGGGGGCAGTGAGACTTCATTGTAGTGTACATTTCTTTAACAGGGGACTGGGACCGTTTAGAGTACAGGTTAGCATACGACAACGTTTTAGGGAGAGCGTACGTGTTAGGATACTGGTTAGTGTTATCGTACGGGTTAGGATTAGGGGACGGGCTAGGGTAAGGCTTCGGGTAAGGGTTAGGGTTAGGGTTGGTGTTAGGATTAGGGTTAGGTAACGGGGACGTTTTAGGGTACAGCTTAGGTTACGACAACTGTTTACGGTGAGCCTACGTGTTAGGGTACGTGTTAGTGTTAGCGTACGGGTTAGGTTTAGGGGACGTGTTAGGGTAATTCTTCGGGTAAGGGTTAGGGTTAGGGTTAGTGTTAGGGGACGTGGATGGTTTAGGGTAAAGGTTAGGGTACGACAACGGTTTAGCGTGAGCATACGTGTTAGGGTACAGGTTAGTTTTAGCGTACGTTTTAGGATAAGGGGACGGGTTAGGGTAAGGCTTCGGGTAAATGTTAAGGTTAGGGTTAGTGGTAGGGTTAGGGTTAGGGTACGGGGATGGTTTAGGGTACAGGTTAGGGTACGACAACGGTTTAGCTAGAGCGTACGTGTTATGGTACCTGTTGGTGTTAGCGTACGGGATAGGATTAGAAGACCGGTTAGGGTAAGGCTTTGGGTAAGGGTTAGGTTTAGGGTTAGGGATAGGGTTAGGGGATGGGAACGGTTTAGGGTACAGGTTAGTGTACGACAATGGTTTAGGGTGAGCGTACATGTTAGGGTACAGGTTAGTGTTAGCATACGGTTTAGGATTAGGGGAAGGGTTAGGGTAAGGCTTCGGGTAAAGTTTAGGGTTAAGGTTAGTGTTAGGGTTAGGGTTAGAGGACGGGGACGGTTTGCGGTGCAGGTTAGGCTATGACAACTGCTTAGGGTGAGCGTACGTGTTAGGGTAGGTGTTAGTGTTTGCGTAAGGGTTAGGATTAAGGTACGGGTTAGTGTAAGGCTTCAGGTAAGGGTTAGGTTTAGGGTTAGGGTTAGGGGACGGGCACGGGGACGGGGACAGTTTAGGGTACTGGTTAGGGTACGACAACTGTTTAGGGTGAGCATACGTGTTAGGGTACGGGTTAGTGGTAGCATACGTGTTAGGATTATAGGATGTATTAGTGTAAGGCTTCGGGTAACGGTTAGGGTTAGGGTTAGGGTTAGGGGACGTGGATGGGGACGGGGATGGTTTAGGGTACAGGTTAGGGTACGACAACGGTTTAGGGTGAGCGTACGTGTTAGGGTACGTGTTAGTGTTAGCGTACGGGTTAGGATTAAGGGACGGGTTAGTGTAAGGCTTCGCTTAAGGGTTAGGGTTTAGGTTAGGGTTAGGGGTCGGGGACGGTTTAGGGTACAGATTAGTGTACGACAACGTTTTAGGGTGAGCGTATGTGTTAGGGTACAGGTCAGTGTTAGCGTACGGTTTAGGATTAGGGGACGGATTAGGGTAAGGCTTCGGCTAAGGGTTAGGGTTAGGATTAGGGTTAGGGTTAGGGTTAGGGTTAGTTGACGGCGACGGTTTAGGGTACAGGTTAGGGTACGACAACGGTTTAGGGAGAGCGTACGTGTTAGGGTATGGGTTACTGTTAGCGTACGGGTTAGGATTAGTGGATGGGTTAGGGTAAGGCTTCGGGTAAGGGTTAGGGTTAGGGTTAGGGTTAGGGTTAGGGGACGGGGAAGGGGACGGGGACGGTTTAGGTTACAGGTAAGTGTACAAGAACGGTTTAGGGTGAGCGTACGTGTTAGGGTACAGGTTAGTGTTAGTGTACGGGTTAGGATTAGGGGACGGGTTAAGGTAAGGCTTCGGGTAAGGGTTAGGGTTAGGGTTAGGGTTAGGGGACGTTTGAGTGTACAGGTAAGTGTATGACAACGGTTTAGGGTGAGTGTACGTGTTAGAGTACAGGTTAATGTTAGTGTACGGGTTAGGATTAGGGGACAGGTTAGGGTAAGGCTTCGAGTAAGGGTTAGGGTTAGGGTTAGGGTTAGGGGATGGGCACGGGGACGGGGACTGTTTAGGGTACATGTTAGGTACGACAACGGTTTAGGGTGAACGTACGTGTTAGGGTAAGGGTTCGTGTTAGCGTGCAGTTTAGGATTAGGGGAAGGGTTAGGGTAAGGCTTTGGGTAAGGGTTAGGGTTAGGGTTACGGTTAGGGTTAGGGTCAGGGGACGGGTACGGGGACGGTTTAGGGTACAGTTTAGCGTACGACAATGGTTTAGGGTGAGCGTACGTGTTAGGGTACGTGTTAGTGTTAGCGTACGGGTTAGGATTGGGGGACGGGTTAGGGTAAGGCTTCGGGTAAGGGTTAGGGTTAGGGTTAGGTTAAGGGGACGGGGACGGTTTAGGGTACAGGTTAGGGTACGACAACTGTTTAGGGTGAGCGTATGTGTTAGGGTACAGGTTAGTGTTAGGGTACGGGTTAGGATTAGGGGACGGGTTACGGTAAGGCTTCAGGTAAGGGTTAGGGTTAGGGTTAGTGTTAGAGTTAGGGTTAGGGGACATGGACGGTTTAGGGTACAGGTTAGGGTACGACAACTGTTTAGGGAGAGCGTACGTGTTAGGGTACGGGTTAGTGTTAGCGTACGGGTTAGGATTGGGGACGGGTGAGGGTAAGGCTTCAGGTAAGGGTTAGGGTTAGGGTTAGGGTTAAGGATAGGGGACGGGGACGGTTTAGGGTACAGATTAGTGTACGACAACGGTTTAGGGTGAGCGTACGTGTTAGGGTACAGGTTAGTGTTTGCGTACGGGTTAGGATTAGGGGAAGGGTGAGGGTAAGGCTTCGGGTAAGGGTGAGGGTTAGGGTTAGGCTTAGGGTTAGGGGACGGGCACGGGGACCGTTTATAGTACAGGTTAGTGTACGACAACGGTTTAGGGTGAGCGTACGTGTTAGGGTACGGGTTAGTGTTAGCGTACGGGTTAGGATTAGGGGACGGGTGAGTGTAAGGCTTCGGGTAAGGATTAGGGTTAGTGTTAGTGTTAGGGTTAGGGTTAGGGGACGGGGACGGTTTAGGGTACAGGTTAGGGTATGACAACGGTTTAGGGTGAGCGTACGTGTTAGGTTACGGATTAGTGTTAGCGTACGGGTTAGCATTAGGGGACGGGTGAGTGTAAGGCTTCGGGTAAGGGTTAGGGTTAGGTTTAGGGTTAGGTTTAGGGGACGGGGACCGTTTAGGGTACAGGTTATGGTACGTCAACGGTTTAGGGTGAGCGTACGTGTTAGGGTACGGGTTAGTGTTAGTGTACGGGTTAGGATAAGGGGACGGGTGAGGGTAAGGCTTCGGGTAAGGGTTAGGGTTAGGGTTATGGTTAGGGTTAGGGTTAGCGGACGGGGACGGTTTAGGGTACAGTTTAGGGTACGACAACGGTTTAGGGTGAGCGTACGTGTTACGGTACGGGTTAGTGTTAGCGTACGGGTTAGGATTATGTGACGGGTGAGGTTAAGGCTTCGGGAAAGGGTTAGGGTTAGGGTTAGGGGACGGGGACGGTTTAGGGTACAGGTTAGGGTACGAAAACTGTTTAGGGTGAGCGTACGTGTTAGGGTACGGGTTAGTGTTAGCTTACGGGTTAGGATTAGGGGACGGGTGAGGGTAAGGGTTAGGGTTAGGGTTAGGTTTAGGGTTAGGGTTAGTGGACGGGGACAGTTTAGGGTACAGGTTATGGTACGACAACGGTTTAGGGTGAGCGTACATGTTAGGGTACGGGTTAGTGTTAGCGTACGCGTGAGGATTATAGGACGGGTGAGTGAAAGGCTTCGGGTAAGGGTTAGGGTTAGGGTTAGGGTTAGGGGACGGGGACGGTTTAGGGTGCAGGTTAGGGTACGACAACGGTTTAGGGTGAGCGTGCGTGTTAGGGTACGGGTTAGTGTTAGCGTACGGGCAAGGATTAGGGGACGGGTGAGTGTAAGGCTTCGGGTAAAGATTAGGGTTAGGGTTAGGGGACGGGGACGGGGACGGGGATGGTTTAGGGTACAGATTAGGGTACGACAACGGTTTAGGGTGAGCGTACGTGTTAGGGTACGGTTTAGTGTTGGGGTACGGGTTAGGATTAGGGGACGGGTGAGGGTAAGCCTTCGGGTAAGGGTTAGGGTTAGGGGACGGGGACGGGGACGGGGACGGGGACGGTTTAGGGTACAGGTTAGGGTACAACCACGGTTTAGGGTGAGATTACGTGTTAGGGTACGGGTTAGTGTTAGCGTACAGGTTAGGATTAGGGGACGGGTGAGGGTAAAGGTTAGGGTTAGGGTTAGGGTTAGGGTTAGGGGACGGGGACGGTTTAGGGTACAGGTTAGGGTACGACAACGGTTTAGGGTGAGCGTACGTGTTAGGGTACAGGTTAGTGTTAGCGTAAGGGTTAGGATTAGGGGACGGGTGAGGGTAAGGCTTCGGGTAAGGGTTAGGGTTAGGTTTAGGGGACGGGGAAGTGGACGGGGACAGTTTAGGGTACAGGTTAGTGTACGACAACGGTTTAGGGTGACCGTACGTGTTAGGGTACGGGTTAGTGTTAGCGTACGGGTTAGGATTAGGGGACGGGTGAGGGTAAGGCTTCGGGTAAGGGTTAGGGTTAGGGTTAGGGTTAGGTTTAGGGGACGGGGACGGGGACGGGGACGGTTTAGGGTACAGGTTAGTGTACGACAATGGTTTAGGGTGAGCGTACGTGTTAGGGTACGGTTTAGTGTTAGCGTACGGGTTAGGATTAGGGGACGGGTGAGGGTAAGGCTTCGGGTAAGGGTTAGGGTTAGGGTTAGGGTTAGGGGACGGGGACGGTTTAGGGTACAGGTTAGGGTACGACAACGGTTTAGGGTGAGCGTACGTGTTAGGGTACGGGTTAGTGTTAGCGTACGGGTTAGGATAAGGGGCCGGGTGAGGCTAAGGCTTCGGGTAAGGGTTAGGGTTAGGGTTAGGGTTAGGGTTAGGGGACGGGGACGGTTTAGGGTACAGGTTAGGGTACGACAACGGTTTAGGGTGAGCGTACGTGTTAGGGTACGGGTTAGTGTTAGCGTATGGGTTAGGATTAGGGGTCGGGTGAGGGTAAGGCTTCGGGTAAGTGTTAGGGTAAGGGTTAGGGTTAGGGTTAAGGTTAGGGTACGGGGACGGTTTAGGGTACAGTTTAGAGTACGACAATGATTTAGGGTGAGCGTACGTGTTAGGGTACGGGTTAGTGTTAGCGTACGGGTTAGGATTAGGGGACGGGTGAGGGTAAGGCTTCGGGTAAGGGTTAAGGTTAGGGTTAGGGTTAGGGTTAGGGGACGGGGACAGGGACGGTTTAGGGTACAGGTTAGGGTACGTCAACGGTTTAGAGTGACCGTACATGTTAGGGTATGGGTTAGTGTTAGCGTACGGGTTAGGATTAGAGGACGGGTGAGGGTAAGGCTTCGGGTAAGGGTTAGGTTTAGGGTTAGGGGACGTGGACGGGGACGGGGACGGTTTAGGGTACAGGTTAGGGTACGACAACGGTTTAGGGTGAGCGTACGTGTTAGGGTACGGGTTAGTGTTAGCGTACGGGTTAGGATTAGTGGACGGGTGAGGGTAAGGCTTCGGGTAAAGGTTAGGGTTAGGGTTTGGGTTAGGGGACGGGGACGGAGACGGTTTAGGGTACAGGTTAGGGTACGACAACGGTTTAGGGTGAGCGTACGTGTTAGGGTACGGGTTAGTGTTAGCGTACGGGTTAGGATTAGGGGACGGGTGAGTGTAAGGCTTCGGGTAAGGGTTAGGGTTAGGATTAGGGTTAGGGGACGGGGACGGTTTAGGGTACAGGTTAGGGTACGTCAACGGTTTAGGGTGAGCGTACATGTTAGGGTACGGGTTTGTGTTAGTGTACGGGTTAGGATTAGGGGACGGGTGAGGGTAAGGCTTCGGGTAAGGGTTAGGGTTAGGGTTAGGATTAGGGTTAGGGGACGGGGACGGTTTAGGGTACAGGTTAGGGTACGACAACGGTTTAGGGTGAGCGTACGTGTTAGGGTTTGGGTTAGTGTTAGCGTACGGGTGAGGATTAGGGGACGGGTGAGTGTAAGGCTTCGGGTAAGGGTTAGGGTTAGGGTTAGGTTAGGGTTAGGGTTAGGGAACGGGGACGGTTTAGGGTACAGGTTAGGGTACGACAACGGTTTAGGGTGAGCGTACGTGTTAGGGTACGGGTTAGTGTTAGCGTACGGGTTAGGTTTAGGGGACGGGTGAGGGTAAGGCTTCGGGTAAGGGTTAGGTTTAGGGTTAGGGTTAGGGTTAGGGGACGGGGACGGTTTAGGGTACAGGTTAGGGTACGACAACGGTTTAGGGTGAGCGTACGTGTTAGGGTACGGGTTAGTGTTAGCGTACGGGTTAGGATAAGGGGACGGGTGAGGGTAAGGCTTCGGGTAAGGGTTAGGGATAGGGTTAGGGTTAGGGTAAGGGTACGGGGACGGTTTAGGGTACAGGTTAGGGTACGACAATGATTTAGGGTGAGCGTACATGTAAGGGTACGGGTTACTGTTAGCGTACGGGTTAGGATTAGGGGACGGGTGAGGGTAAGGCTTCGGGTAAGGGTTAGGGTTAGGGTTAGGGTTAGGGGACGGGGACGGTTTAGGGTACAGGTTAGGCTACGACAACGGTTTAGGGTGAGCGTACGTGTTAGGGTAGGGGTTAGTGTTAGCGTACGGGTTAGGATTAGGGGACGGGTGAGGGTAAGGCTTCGGGTAAGGGTTAGGGTTAGGGTTAGGGTTAGGGTTAGGGTTAGGGGACGGGGACAGGGACGGTTTAGGGTACAGGTTAGTGTACGACAACGGTTTAGCGTGATCGTACATGTTAGGGTATGGGTTAGTGTTAGCGTACGGGTTAGTATTAGGGGACGGGTGAGGGTAAGGCTTCGGGTAAGGGTTAGGGTTAGGGGACGGGGACGGGGACGGGGACGGGGACGGTTTAGGGTACAGGTTAGGGTACGACAACGGTTTAGGGTGAGCGTACGTGTTAGGGTACGGGTTAGTGTTAGCGTACGGGTTAGAATTAGGGGACGGGTGAGGGTAAGGCTTCGGGTAAAGGTTAGGGTTAGGGTTAGGGTTAGGGTTGGGGATGGGGACGTGGACGGTTTAGGGTACTTGTTAGGGTACGACAACAGTTTAGGGTGAGCGTACGTGTTAGGGTACGGGTTAGTGTTAGCTTACGGGTTAGGTTTAGGGGACGGGTGAGTGTAAGGCTTCGGGTAAGGGTTAGGGTTAGGGTTAGGGTTAGGGTTAGGGGACGGGGACGGGGACGGTTTAGGGTACAGGTTAGTGTACGTCAACGGTTTAGGGTGAGCGTACGTGTTAGTGTACGGGTGAGTGTTAGCGTACGGGTCAGGATTAGGGGACGGGTGAGGGTAAGGCTTCGGGTAACGGTTAGGGTTAGGGTTAGGGTTAGGGGACGGGGACGGTTTAGGGTACAGGTTAGGGTACGACAACTGTTTAGGGTGAGCGTACGTGTTAGGGTACGGGTTTGTGTTAGCGTACGGTTTAGGATTAGGGGACGGGTTAGGGTAAGGCTTCGGGTAAGGGTTAGGGTTAGGGTTAGGGTTAGGGGACAGGGACGGGGACGGTTTAGGGTACAGGTTAGGGTACGACAACAGTTTAGGGTGAGCGTACGTGTTAGGGTACGGGTTAGTGTTAGCGTACGGGTTAGGATTAGTGGACGGGTGAGGGTAAGGCTTCGGGTAAGGTTTAGGGTTAGGGTTAGGGTTAGGGTTAGGGTTAGGGGACGGGGACGGTTTAGGGTACAGATTAGGGTACGACAACGGTTTAGGGTGAGCGTACGTGTCAGGGTACGGACTAGTGTTAGCGTACGGGTTAGGATTAGGGGAAGGGTGAGGGTAAGGCTTCGGGTAAGGGTTAGGGTTAGGGTTAGGGTTAGGGGACGGGCACGGGGACGGTTTACGGTACAGGTTAGGGTATGACAACGGTTTAGGGTGAGCGTATGTGTTAGGGTACGGGTTAGTGTTAGCGTACGGGTTAGGATTAGGGGAAGGGTGAGGGTAAGGCTTCGGGTAAGGGTTAGGGTTAGGGTTAGGTTTAGGGTTAGGGGACGGGGACGGTTTATGGTACAGGTTAGGGTACGACAACGGTTTAGGGTGAGCGTACGTGTTAGGGTACGGGTTAGTGTTAGCGTATGGGTTAGGGTTAGGGGACGGGTGAGTGTAAGGCTTCGGGTAAGGGTTAGGGCTAGGGTTAGGGTTAGGGTTAGGGTTAGGGGACGGGGATGGTTTAGGGTACAGGTTAGGGTACGACAACGGTTTAGGGTGAGCGTACGTGTTAGGGTACGGGTTAGTGTTAGCGTACGGGTTAGGATTAGGGGACGGGTGAGGGTAAGGCTTCGGGTAAGGGTTAGGGTTAGGGTTAGGGTTAGGGTTAGGGGACGGGGACGGTTTAGGGTACAGGTTAGGGTACGACAACGATTTAGGGTGAGCGTACGTGTTAGGGTACGGGTTAGTGTTAGCGTACGGGTTAGGATAAGGGGATGGGTGAGGCTAAGGCTTCGGGTAAGGGTTAGGTTTAGGGTTAGGGTTAGGGGACGGGGACGGTTTAGGGTACAGGTTAGGGTACGACAACGGTTTAGGGTGAGCGTACGTGTTAGGGTACGGGTTAGTGTTAGCGTACGGGTTAGGATTAGGGGACGGGTGAGGGTAAGGCTTCGGGTAAGTGTTAGGGTTAGGGTTAGGGTTAGGGTTAAGGTTAGGGTACGGGGACGGTTTAGGGTACAGTTTAGAGTACGACAATGATTTAGGGTGAGTGTACGTGTTAGGGTACGGGTTAGTGTTAGCGTACGGGTTAGGATTAGGGGACGGGTGAGGGTAAGGCTTCGGGTAAGGGTTAGGTTTAGGGTTAGGGTTAGGGTTAGGGGACGGGGATGGTTTAGGGTACAGGTTAGGCTACGACAACGGTTCAGGGTGAGCGTACGTGTTAGGGTACTGGTTAGTGTTAGCGTACGGGTTAGGATTAGGGGACGGGTGAGGGTAAGGCTTCGGGTAAGGGTTAGGGTTAGGGTTAGGGTTAGGGTTAGTGTTAGGGGACGGGGACGGGGACGGGGACGGGGACGGGGACGGTTCAGGGTCCAGGTTAGGGTACGACAAGGGTTTAGGGTGAGCGTACGTGTTAGGGTACGGGTTAGTGTTAGCGTACGGGTTAGGATTAGGGGACGTGTGAGGGTAAGGCTTCGGGTAAAGGTTAGGGTTAGGGCTTGGGTTAGGGGACGGGGACGGGGACGGTTTAGGGTATAGGTTAGGGTACGACAACGGTTTTGGGTGAGCGTACGTGTTAGGATACGGGTTAGTGTTAGTGTACGGGTTAGGATTAGGGGACGGGTGAGTGTAAGGCTTCGGGTAAGGCTTCGGGTAAGGGTTAGGGTTAGGGTTAGGGGACGGGGACGGGGACGGGGACGGTTTAGGGTACAGGTTAGGGTACGACAACAGTTTAGGGTGAGCGTACGTGTTAGGGTACGTGTTAGTGTTAGCGTACGGGTTAGGATTAGGGGACGGGTGAGCGTAAGGCTTTGGGTAAGAGTTAGGGTTAGGGTTAGGGTTAGGGTTAGGGGACGGGGACGGTTTAGGGTACAGGTTAGGGTACGACAACTGTTTAGGGTGAGCGTACGTGTTAGGGTACGGGTTAGTGTTATCGTACGGGTGAGGATTAGGGGACGGGTGAGGGTAAGGCTTCGGGTAAGGGTTAGGGTTAGGGTTAGGGTTAGGGTTAGGGGACGGGGACGGTTTAGGGTACAGGTTAGGGTACGACAACGGTTTAGGGTGAGCGTACGTGTTAGGGTACGGGTTAGTGTTAGTGTACGGGTTAGGATTAGGGGACGGGTGAGGGTAAGGCTTCGGGTAAGTGTTAGGGTTAGGGTTAGGGTTAGGGTTAGGGTTAGGGGACGGGGACGGTTTAGGGTACAGGTTAGGGTACGACAACGATTTAGGGTGAGCGTACGTGTTAGGGTACGGGTTAGTGTTAGCGTACGGGTTAGGATTAGGGGACGGGTGAGGGTAAGGCTTCGGGTAAGGGATAGGGTTAGGGTTAGGGTTACGGTTAGGGGACGGGGACGGTTTAGGGTACAGGTTAGGGTACGACAACGGTTTAGGGTGAGCGTACGTGTTAGGGTACGGGTTAGTGTTAGCGTACGGGTTAGGATTAGGGGACGGGTGAGGGTAAGGCTTCGGGTAAGGGTTAGGGTTAGGGTTAGGGTTAGGGTTAGGGTTAGGGTTACGGGAAGGGGAAAGGGACGGTTTAGGGTACAGGTTAGGGTACGACAACAGTTTAGGGTGAGCGTACGTGTTAGGGTACGGGTTAGTGTTAGCGTACGGGTTAGGATTAGGGGACGGGTGAGGGTAAGGCTTCGGGTAAGGGTTAGGGTTAGGGTTAGGGTTAGGGGACGGGGACGGGGACGGCGCCGGTTTAGGGTACAGGTTAGTGTACGACAACGATTTAGGGTGACCGTACGTGTTAGGGTACGGGTTAGTGTTAGCGTACGGGTTAGGATTAGGGGACGGGTGAGGGTAAGGCTTCGGGTAAGCGTTAGGGTTAGGGTTAGGATTAGGGTTAGGGTTAGGGAACAGGGACGGTTTAGGGTACAGGTTAGGGTACGACAACGGTTTAGGGTGAGCGTAAGTTTTAGGGTACGGGTTAGTGTTAGCGTACGGGTTAGGATTAGGGGACGGGTGAGGGTAAGGCTTCGGGTAAGGGTTAGGTTAGGGTTAGGGTTAGGGGACGGGGACGGTTTAGGGTACAAGTTAGGGTACGACAACAGTTTAGGGTGAGCGTACGTGTTAGGTTACGGGTTAGTGTTAGCGTACGGGTTAGGATTAGGGAACGGGTGAGGGTAAGGCTTCGGGTAAGGGTTAGGGTTAGGGATAGGGGACGGGGACGGTTTAGGGTACAGGTTAGTGTACGACAACGGTTTAGGGTGAGCGTACGTGTTAGGATACGGTTTAGTGTTAGCGTACGGGTTAGAATTATGGGACGGGTGAGGGTAAGGCTTCGGGTAAGGGTTAGGGTTAGGCTTAGGGTTAGGGTTAGTGGACGCGGACGGTTTAGGGTACAGGTTAGGGTACGACAAAGGTTTAGGGTGAGCGTACGTGTTAGGGTACAGGTTAGTGTTAGCGTACGGGTAAGGATTAGGGGACGGGTGAGGGTAAGGCTTCGGGTAAGGGTTAGGGTTAGGGTTAGGGTTAGGGTTAGGGTTAGGGGACGGGGACGGTTTAGGGTACAGGTTAGGGTACGACAACGATTTAGGGTGAGCGTACGTGTTAGGGTACGGGTTAGTGTTAGCGTACGGGTTAGGATTAGGGGACGGGTGAGGGTAAGGCTTCGGGTAAGGGTTAGGGTTAGGGTTAGGGGACGGGGACAGGGACGGGGACGGTTTAGGGTACAGGTTAGGGTACGAGAACGGTTTAAGTTGAGTGTACGTGTTAGGGTATGGGTTAGTGTTAGCGTACGGGTTAGGATTAGGGGACGGGTGAGGGTAAGGCTTCGGGTAAGTTTTAGGGTTAGGGTTAGGGTTAGGGTTAGGGTTAGGGTACGGGGACGCTTTAGGGTACAGGTTAGTGTACGACAACGATTTAGGGTGAGCGTACGTGTTAGGGTATGGGTTAGTGTTAGCGTACGGCTTAGGATTATGGTACAGGTGAGGGTAAGGCTTCGGGTAACGGTTAGGGTTAGGGTTAGGGTTAGTGGACAGTACGGTTTAGGGTAGATGTTAGGCTATGACAACGGTTTAGGGTGAGCGTACGTGTTAGGGTACGGGTTAGTGTTAGCGTACGGGTTAGGATTAGGGGACGGGTGAGTGTAAGTCTTCGGGTAAGTGTTAGGGTTAGGGTTAGGGTTAGGGTTAGTGTTCGGGGACGGTTTAGGGTACAGGTTAGGGTACGACAACGATTTAGGGTGAGCGTACGTGTTAGGGTACGGGTTAGTGTTAGCGTACGAGTTAGGATTAGGGGACGGATGAGGGTAAGGCTTCGGGTAAGGGTTAGGGATAGGGTTAGGCTTAGGGTTAGGGGACGGGGACGGTTTAGGGTACAGGTTAGGCTACGACAACGGTTTAGGGTGAGCGTACGTGTTAGGGTACGGGTTAGTGTTAGCGTACGGGTTAGGATTAGGGCACGGGTGAGGGTAAGGCTTCGGGTAAGGGTTAGGGTTAGGGTTAGGGTTAGGGTTAGGGTTAGGGGACGGGGACAGGGACGGTTTAGGGTACAGGTTAGGGTACGACAACGGTTTAGGCTGAGCGTACATGTTAGGGTATGGGTTAGTGTTAGCATACGGGTTAGGATTATGGTACAGGTGAGGGTAAGGCTTCGGGTAAGGGTTAGGGTTAGGGTTAGGGTTAGTGGACAGTACGGTTTAGGGTAGATGTTAGGCTATGACAACGGTTTAGGGTGAGCGTACGTGTTAGGTTACGGGTTAGTGTTAGCGTACGGGTTAGGATTAGGGGACGGGTGAGGGTAAGGCTTCGGGTAAGGGTTAGGATTAGGGTTAGGGTAAGGGTTAGGGGCCGGGGACGGTTTAGGGTACAGGTTAGGGTACGACAACGGTTTATGGTGAGCGTACGTGTTAAGGTACGGGTTAGTGTTAGAGTACGGGTTAGGATTAGGGGACGGGTGAGGGTAAGGCTTTGGGTAAGTGTTAGGGTTAGGGTTAGGGTTAGGGTTAGGGTTAGGGTTCGGGTACGGTTTAGGGTACAGGTTAGGGTACGACAACGATTTAGGGTGAGCGTACGTGTTAGGGTACGGGTTAGTGTTAGCGTACGAGTTAGGATTAGGGGACGGGTGAGGGTAAGGCTTTGGGTAAGGGTTAGGGTTAGGGTTAGGGTTAGGGGACGGGGACGGTTTAGGGTACAGGTTAGGCTGCGACAACGGTTTAGGGTGAGCGTACGTGTTAGGGTACGGGATAGTGTTAGCGTACGGGTTAGGATTAGGGGACGGGTGAGGGTAAGGCTTCGGGTAAGGGTTAGGGTTAGGGTTAGGGTTAGGGTTAGGGGACGGGGACAGGGACGGTTTAGGGTACAGGTTAGGGTACGACAACGTTTTAGGGTGAGCGTACATGTTAGGGTATGGGTTAGTGTTGCGTACGGGTTAGGATTAGGGGACGGGTGAGGGTAAGGCTTCGGGTAAGGGTTAGGGTTAGGGTTAGGGGACGGGGACGGGGACGGCGACGGTATAGGGTACAGGTTAGGGTACGACAAGAGTTTAGGGTGAGCGTACGTGTTAGGGTACGTGTTAGTGTTAGCGTACGGGTTAGGATTAGGGGACGGGTGAGCGTAAGGCTTTGGGTAAGAGTTAGGGTTAGGGTTAGGGTTAGGGTTAGGGGACGGGGACGGTTTAGGGTACAGGTTAGGGTACGACAACTGTTTAGGGTGAGCGTACGTGTTAGGGTACGGGTTAGTGTTATCGTACGGGTGAGGATTAGGGGACGGGTGAGGGTAAGGCTTCGGGTAAGGGTTAGGGTTAGGGTTAGGGTTAGGGTTAGGGGACGGGGACGGTTTAGGGTACAGGTTAGGGTACGACAACGGTTTAGGGTGAGCGTACGTGTTAGGGTACAGGTTAGTGTTAGCGTACGGGTAAGGATTAGGGGACGGGTGAGGGTAAGGCTTCGGGTAAGGGTTAGGGTTAGGGTTAGGGTTAGGGTTAGGGGACGGGGACGGTTTAGGGTACAGGTTAGGGTACGACAACGATTTAGGGTGAGCGTACGTGTTAGGGTACGGGTTAGTGTTAGCGTACGGGTTAGGATTAGGGGACGGGTGAGGGTAAGGCTTCGGGTAAGGGTTAGGGTTAGGGTTAGGGGACGGGGACAGGGACGGGGACGGTTTAGGGTACAGGTTAGGGTACGAGAACGGTTTAAGTTGAGTGTACGTGTTAGGGTATGGGTTAGTGTTAGCGTACGGGTTAGGATTAGGGGACGGGTGAGGGTAAGGCTTCGGGTTAGTTTTAGGGTTAGGGTTAGGGTTAGGGTTAGGGTTAGGGTACGGGGACGCTTTAGGGTACAGGTTAGTGTACGACAACGATTTAGGGTGAGCGTACGTGTTAGGGTATGGGTTAGTGTTAGCGTACGGCTTAGGATTATGGTACAGGTGAGGGTAAGGCTTCGGGTAACGGTTAGGGTTAGGGTTAGGGTTAGTGGACAGTACGGTTTAGGGTAGATGTTAGGCTATGACAACGGTTTAGGGTGAGCGTACGTGTTAGGGTACGGGTTAGTGTTAGCGTACGGGTTAGGATTAGGGGACGGGTGAGTGTAAGTCTTCGGGTAAGTGTTAGGGTTAGGGTTAGGGTTAGGGTTAGTGTTCGGGGACGGTTTAGGGTACAGGTTAGGGTACGACAACGATTTAGGGTGAGCGTACGTGTTAGGGTACGGGTTAGTGTTAGCGTACGAGTTAGGATTAGGGGACGGATGAGGGTAAGGCTTCGGGTAAGGGTTAGGGATAGGGTTAGGCTTAGGGTTAGGGGACGGGGACGGTTTAGGGTACAGGTTAGGCTACGACAACGGTTTAGGGTGAGCGTACGTGTTAGGGTACGGGTTAGTGTTAGCGTACGGGTTAGGATTAGGGCACGGGTGAGGGTAAGGCTTCGGGTAAGGGTTAGGGTTAGGGTTAGGGTTAGGGTTAGGGTTAGGGGACGGGGACAGGGACGGTTTAGGGTACAGGTTAGGGTACGACAACGGTTTAGGCTGAGCGTACATGTTAGGGTATGGGTTAGTGTTAGCATACGGGTTAGGATTATGGTACAGGTGAGGGTAAGGCTTCGGGTAAGGGTTAGGGTTAGGGTTAGGGTTAGTGGACAGTACGGTTTAGGGTAGATGTTAGGCTATGACAACGGTTTAGGGTGAGCGTACGTGTTAGGTTACGGGTTAGTGTTAGCGTACGGGTTAGGATTAGGGGACGGGTGAGGGTAAGGCTTCGGGTAAGGGTTAGGATTAGGGTTAGGGTAAGGGTTAGGGGACGGGGACGGTTTAGGGTACAGGTTAGGGTACGACAACGGTTTATGGTGAGCGTACGTGTTAAGGTACGGGTTAGTGTTAGAGTACGGGTTAGGATTAGGGGACGGGTGAGGGTAAGGCTTTGGGTAAGTGTTAGGGTTAGGGTTAGGGTTAGGGTTAGGGTTAGGGTTCGGGTACGGTTTAGGGTACAGGTTAGGGTACGACAACGATTTAGGGTGAGCGTACGTGTTAGGGTACGGGTTAGTGTTAGCGTACGAGTTAGGATTAGGGGACGGGTGAGGGTAAGGCTTTGGGTAAGGGTTAGGGTTAGGGTTAGGGTTAGGGGACGGGGACGGTTTAGGGTACAGGTTAGGCTGCGACAACGGTTTAGGGTGAGCGTACGTGTTAGGGTACGGGATAGTGTTAGCGTACGGGTTAGGATTAGGGGACGGGTGAGGGTAAGGCTTCGGGTAAGGGTTAGGGTTAGGGTTAGGGTTAGGGTTAGGGGACGGGGACAGGGACGGTTTAGGGTACAGGTTAGGGTACGACAACGTTTTAGGGTGAGCGTACATGTTAGGGTATGGGTTAGTGTTGCGTACGGGTTAGGATTAGGGGACGGGTGAGGGTAAGGCTTCGGGTAAGGGTTAGGGTTAGGGTTAGGGGACGGGGACGGGGACGGCGACGGTATAGGGTACAGGTTAGGGTACGACAAGAGTTTAGGGTGAGCGTACGTGTTAGGGTACGTGTTAGTGTTAGCGTACGGGTTAGGATTAGGGGACGGGTGAGCGTAAGGCTTTGGGTAAGAGTTAGGGTTAGGGTTAGGGTTAGGGTTAGGGGACGGGGACGGTTTAGGGTACAGGTTAGGGTACGACAACTGTTTAGGGTGAGCGTACGTGTTAGGGTACGGGTTAGTGTTATCGTACGGGTGAGGATTAGGGGACGGGTGAGGGTAAGGCTTCGGGTAAGGGTTAGGGTTAGGGTTAGGGTTAGGGTTAGGGGACGGGGACGGTTTAGGGTACAGGTTAGGGTACGACAACGGTTTAGGGTGAGCGTACGTGTTAGGGTACGGGTTAGTGTTAGTGTAAGGGTTAGGATTAGGGGACGGGTGAGGGTAAGGCTTCGGGTAAGTGTTAGGGTTAGGGTTAGGGTTAGGGTTAGGGTTAGGGTACGGGGACGGTTTAGGGTACAGGTTAGTGTACGACAACGATTTAGGGTGAGCGTACGTGTTAGGGTACGGGTTAGTGTTAGCGTACGGGTTAGGATTAGGGGACGGGTGAGGGTAAGGCTTCGGGTAAGGGATAGGGTTAGGGTTAGGGTTACGGTTAGGGGACGGGGACGGTTTAGGGTACAGGTTAGGGTACGACAACGGTTTAGGGTGAGCGTACGTGTTAGGGTACGGGTTAGTGTTAGCGTACGGGTTAGGATTAGGGGACGGGTGAGGGTAAGGCTTCGGGTAAGGGTTAGGGTTAGGGTTAGGGTCAGGGTTAGGGTTACGGGAAGGGGAAAGGGACGGTTTAGGGTACAGGTTAGGGTACGACAACAGTTTAGGGTGAGCGTACGTGTTAGGGTACGGGTTAGTGTTAGCGTACGGGTTAGGATTAGGGGACGGGTGAGGGTAAGGCTTCGGGTAAGGGTTAGGGTTAGGGTTAGGGTTAGGGGACGGGGACGGGGACGGCGCCGGTTTAGGTTACAGGTTAGTGTACGACAACGATTTAGGGTGACCGTACGTGTTAGGGTACGGGTTAGTGTTAGCGTACGGGTTAGGATTAGGGGACGGGTGAGGGTAAGGCTTCGGGTAAGCGTTAGGGTTAGGGTTAGGATTAGGGTTAGGGTTAGGGAACGGGGACGGTTTAGGGTACAGGTTAGGGTACGACAACGGTTTAGGGTGAGCGTAAGTTTTAGGGTACGGGTTAGTGTTAGCGTACGGGTTAGGATTAGGGGACGGGTGAGGGTAAGGCTTCGGGTAAGGGTTAGGTTAGGGTTAGGGTTAGGGGACGGGGACGGTTTAGGGTACAAGTTAGGGTACGACAACAGTTTAGGGTGAGCGTACGTGTTAGGTTACGGGTTAGTGTTAGCGTACGGGTTAGGATTAGGGAACGGGTGAGGGTAAGGCTTCGGGTAAGGGTTAGGGTTAGGGATAGGGGACGGGGACGGTTTAGGGTACAGGTTAGTGTACGACAACGGTTTAGGGTGAGCGTACGTGTTAGGATACGGTTTAGTGTTAGCGTACGGGTTAGAATTATGGGACGGGTGAGGGTAAGGCTTCGGGTAAGGGTTAGGGTTAGGGTTAGGGTTAGGGTTAGGGGACGCGGACGGTTTAGGGTACAGGTTAGGGTACGACAAAGGTTTAGGGTTAGCGTACGTGTTAGGGTACAGGTTAGTGTTAGCGTACGGGTTAGGATTAGGGGACGGGTGAGGGTAAGGCTTCGGGTAAGGGTTAGGGTTAGGGTTAGGGTTAGGGTTAGGGGACGGGGACGGTTTAGGGTACAGGTTAGGGTACGAAAACGGTTTAGGGTGAGCGTACGTGTTAGGGTACGGGTTAGTGTTAGCGTACGGGTTAGGATAAGGGGACGGGTGAGGGTAAGGTTTCGGGTAAGAGTTAGGGTTAGGGTTAGGGTTAGGGGACGGGGAAGGTTTAGGGTACAGGTTAGGGTACGACAATGGTTTAAGGTGAGCGTACGTGTTAGGGTACGTGTTAGTGTTAGCGTACGGGTTAGGATTAGGGGACGGGTGAGGGTAAGGCTTCGGGTAAGTGTTAGGGTTAGGGTTAGGGTTAGGGTTAGGGTTAGGGTACGGGGACGGTTTAGGGTACAGGTTAGGGTACGACAACGATTTAGGGTGAGCGTACGTGTTAGGGTACGGGTTAGTGTTAGCGTACGGGTTAGGATTAGGGGACGGGTGAGGGTAAGGCTTCGGGTAAGGGTTAGGGTTAGGGTTAGGGGACGGGGACAGGGACGGGGACGGTTTAGGGTACAGGTTAGGGTACGAGAACGGTTTAAGGTGAGTGTACGTGTTAGGGTATGGGTTAGTGTTAGCGTACGGGTTAGGATTAGGGGACGGGTGAGGGTAAGGCTTCGGGTAAGTTTTAGGGTTAGGGTTAGGGTTAGGGTTAGGGTTAGGGTACGGGGACGCTTTAGGGTACAGGTTAGTGTACGACAACGATTTAGGGTGAGCGTACGTGTTAGGGTATGGGTTAGTGTTAGCGTACGGCTTAGGATTATGGTACAGGTGAGGGTAAGGCTTCGGGTAAGGGTTAGGGTTAGGGTTAGGGTTAGTGGACAGTACGGTTTAGGGTAGATGTTAGGCTATGACAACGGTTTAGGGTGAGCGTACGTGTTAGGGTACGGGTTAGTGTTAGCGTACGGGTTAGGATTAGGGGACGGGTGAGTGTAAGTCTTCGGGTAAGTGTTAGGGTTAGGGTTAGGGTTAGGGTTAGTGTTCGGGGACGGTTTAGGGTACAGGTTAGGGTACGACAACGATTTAGGGTGAGCGTACGTGTTAGGGTACGGGTTAGTGTTAGCGTACGAGTTAGGATTAGGGGACGGATGAGGGTAAGGCTTCGGGTAAGGGTTAGGGATAGGGTTAGGTTTAGGGTTAGGGGACGGGGACGGTTTAGGGTACAGGTTAGGCTGCGACAACGTTTTAGGGTGAGCGTACGTGTTAGGGTACGGGTTAGTGTTAGCGTACGGTTTAGGATTAGGGGACGGGTGAGGGTAAGGCTTCGGGTAAGGGTTAGGGTTAGGGTTAGGGCTAGGGTTAGGGTTAGGGGACGGGGACAGGGACGGTTTAGGGTACAGGTTAGGGTATGGGTTAGTGTTAGCGTACGGGTTAGGATTAGGGGACGGGTGAGGGTAAGGCTTCGGGTAAGGGTTAGGGTTAGGGTTAGGGTTAGGTTTAGGGGACGGGGACGGGGACGGGGACGGTTTAGGGTACAGGTTAGTGTAGGACTACGGTTTAGGGTGAGCGTACGTGTTAGGGTACGGGTTAGTGTTAGCGTACGGGTTAGGATTAGGGGACGGGTGAGGGTAAGGCTTCGGGTAAGGGTTAGGGTTAGGGTTAGGGGACGGGGACGGGGACTGGGACGGTTTAGGGTACAGGTTAGGGTACAACAACGGTTTAGCGTGAGCTTACGTGTTAGGGTACGAGTTAGTGTTAGCGTACAGGTTAGGAATAGGGGATGGGTGAGGGTAAGGGTTAGGGTTGGGGCTAGGGTTAGGGTTAGGGTTAGGGTTAGGGGACGGGGACAGTTTAGGGTACAGGTTAGGGTACGACAACGGTTTAGGGTGAGCGTACGTGTTAGGGTACGGGTTAGTGTTAGCGTACGGGTTAGGATTAGGGGACGGGTGAGGATAAGGCTTCGGGTAAGGGTTAGGGTTAGGGTTAGGTTTAGGGGACGGGGACGGGGACGGGGACGGTTTAGGGTACAGGTTAGTGTAGGACTACGGTTTAGGGTGAGCGTACGTGTTAGGGTACGGGTTAGTGTTAGCGTACGGGTTAGGATTAGGGGACGGGTGAGGGTAAGGCTTCGGGTAAGGGTTAGGGTTAGGGTTAGGGTTACGTTTAGGGGACGGGGACGGGGACGGGGACGGTTTAGGGTACAGGTTAGTGTATGACAAAAGTTTAGGGTGAGCGTACGTGCTAGGGTACGGGTTAGTGTTAGCGTACGGGTTAGGATTAGGGGACGGGTGAGGGTAAGGCTTCGGGTAAGCGTTAGGGTTAGGGTTAGGGGCGGGGACGGTTTAGGGTACAGTTTAGGGTACGACAACAGTTTAGGGTGAGCGTACGTGTTAGGGTGCGGGTTAGTGTTAGTGCACGGGTTAGGATTAGGGGACGGGTGAGGGTAAGGCTTTGGATAAGGGTTAGGGTTAGGGTTAGGGTTAGGGGACGGGGACGGGGACGGGGACGGTTTAGGGTACAGGTTAGGGTACGACAACGGTTTAGGGTGAGCGTACGTGTTAGGGTACGGTTTAGTGTTAGCGTACGGTTTAGGATTAGGGGACGGGTGAGGGTAAGGCTTCGGGTAAGGGTTAGGGTTAGGGTTAGGGTTAGGGGACGGGGACGGGGACGGTTTAGGGTACAGGTTAGGGTACAACAACAGTTTAGTTTGAGCGTACGTGTTAGGGTACGGGTTATTGTTAGCGTACGGGTTAGGATTAATGGACGGGTGAGGGTAAGGCTTCGGGTAAGTGTTAGGGTTAGGGTTAGGGTTAGGGTTAGGGGAGGGGACGGTTTAGGGTACAGGTTAAGGTACGACAACGGTTTAGGGTGAGCGTACGTGTTAGGGTACGGGCTAGTGTTAGCGTACGGGTTAGGATTAGGGGAAGGGTGAGGGTAAGGCTTCGGGTAAGTGTTAGGGTTAGGGTTAGGGTTAGGGTTAGGGGACGGGCACGGGGACGGTTTAGGGTACAGGTTAGGGTATGACAACCGTTTAGGGTGAGCGTACGTGTTAGGGTACGGGTTAGTGTTAGCTTACGGGTTAGGATTAGGGGACGGGTGAGTGTTAGGCTTCGGGTAAGGGTTAGGGTTAGGGTTAGGGTTAGGGTTAGGGGACGGGGACGTTTTAGGGTACAGGTTAGTGTACGACAACGATTTAGGGTGAGCGTACGTGTTAGGGTACGGGTTAGCGTTAGCGTTAGGGTTAGGATTAGGGGACGGGTGAGGGTAAGGCTTCTGGTAAGGGTTAGGGTTAGGGTTAGGGTTCGGGTTAGGTTTAGGGGACGGGGACGGGGACGGGGACGGTTTAGGGTACAGGATAATGTAGGACTACGGTTTAGGGTGAGCGTACGTGTTAGGGTACGGGTTAGTGTTAGCGTACGGGTTAGGATTAGGGGACGGGTGAGGGTAAGGCTTCGGGTAAGGGTTAGGGTTAGGGTTAGGGTTAGGTTTAGGGGACGGGGACGGGGACGGGGACGGTTTAGGGTACAGGTTAGTGTATGACAATGGTTTAGGGTGAGCTTACGTGCTAGGGTACGGGTTAGTGTTAGCGTACGGGTTAGGATTAGGGGACGGGTGAGGGTAAGGCTTCGGGTAAGGGTTAGGGTTAGGGTTAGGGTTAGGGGACGGGGACGGGGACGGTTTAGGGTACAGGTTAGGGTACAACAACAGTTTAGGTTGAGCGTACGTGTTAGGGTACGGGTTAGTGTTAGCGTACGGGTTAGGATTAGTGGAGGGGTGAGGGTAAGGCTTCGGGTAAGGGTTAGGGTTAGGGTTAGGGTTAGGGTTAGGGGACGGGGACGGTTTAGGGTACAGGTTAAGGTACGACAACGGTTTAGGGTGAGCGTACGTGTTAGGGTACGGGCTAGTGTTAGCGTACGGGTTAGGATTAGGGGAAGAGTGAGGGTAAGGCTTCGGGTAAGTGTTAGGGTTAGGGTTAGGGTTAGGGTTAGGGGACGGGCACGGGGACGGTTTAGGGTACAGGTTAGGGTATGACAACGGTTTAGGGTGAGCGTATGTGTTAGGGTACGGGTTAGTGTTAGCGTACGGTTTAGGATTAAGGGACGGGTGAGTGTAAGGCTTCGGGTAAGGGTTAGGGTTAGGGTTAGGTTTAGGGTTAGGGTTAGGGGACGGGGACGGTTTAGGGTACAGGTTAGGGTACGACAACGGTTTACGGTGAGCGTACGTGTTAGGGTACGGGTTAGTGTTAGCGTACGGGTGAGGATTATGGGACGGGTGAGTGTAAGTTTTCGGGGAAGGGTTAGGGTTAGGGTTAGGGTTAGGGTTAGCGTTAGGGGACGGGGACGGTTTAGGGTACAGGTTAGGGTACGACAACGATTTAGGGTGAGCGTACGTGTTAGGGTACGGGATAGTGTTAGCGTACGGGTTAGCATTAAGGGACGGGTGAGGTTAAGGCTTCGGGTAAGGGTTAGGGTTAGGGTTAGGGTTAGGGGACGGGGACGGTTTAGTGTACAGGTTAGGGTACGACAACGGTTTAAGGTGAGCGTACGTGTTAGGGTACGGGTTAGTGTTAGCGTACGGGTCAGGATAAGGGGATGGGTGAGGCTAAGGCTTCGGGTAAGGGTTAGGGTTAGGGTTAGGGTTAGGGTTAGGGGACGGGGAGGGTTTAGGGTACAGGTTAGGGTACGACAACGGTTTAGGGTGAGCGTACGTGTTAGGGTACGGGTTAGTGTTAGCGTACGGGTTAGGATTCGGGGACGGGTGAGGGTAAGGCTTCGGGTAAGTGTTAGGTTTAGGGTTAGGGTTAGGATTAGGGGACGGGGATGGTTTAGGGTACAGGTTAGGGTACGACAACGGTTTAGGGTGAGCGTACGTGTTAGGGTACGGGTTAGTGTTAGCGTACGGGTTAGGATAAGGGGACGGGTGAGCGTAAGGCTTCGGGTAAGGGTTAGGGTTAGGGTTAGGGTTAGGGGACGGGGACGGTTTAGGGTACCGGTTAGGGTACGTCAATGGTTTAGGGTGAGCGTACGTGTTAGGGTACGGGTTAGTGTTAGTGTACGGGTTAGGATTAAGGGACGGGTGAGGGTAAGGCTTCGGGTAAGGGTTAGGGTTAGGGTTAGGGTTAGGGTTAGGGGACGGGGACGGTTTAGGGTACAGGTTAGGGTACGACAACGGTTTAGGGTGAGCGTACGTGTTAGGGTACGGGTTAGTGTTAGCGTACGGGTGAGGATTAGGGGACGGGTGAGTGTAAGGCTTCGGGTAAGGGTTAGGGTTAGGGTTAGGTTAGGGTTAGGGTTAGGGAACGGGGACGGTTTAGGGTACAGCTTAGGGTACGACAACGGTTTAGGGTGAGCGTACGTGTTAGGGTACGGGTTAGTGTTAGCGTACGGGTTAGGATTAGGGGACGGGTGAGGGTAAGGCTTCGGGTAAGTGTTAGGTTTACGGTTAGGGTTAGGATTAGGGGACGGGGACGGTTTAGGGTACAGGTTAGGGTACGACAACGGTTTAGGGTGAGCGTACGTGTTAGGGTACGGGTTAGTGTTAGCGTACGGGTTAGGATAAGGGGACGGGTGAGGGTAAGGCTTCGGGTAAGGGTTAGTGTTAGGGTTAGGGGACGGGGACGGTTTAGGGTACCGGTTAGGGTACGTCAACGGTTTAGGGTGAGCGTACGTGTTAGGGTACGGGTTAATGTTAGCGTACGGGTTAGGATTAGGGGACGGGTGAGGGTAATGCTTCGGGTAAGTGTTATGGTTAGGGTTAGGGTTAGGGTTAGGGTTAGGGTACAGGGACGGTTTAGGGTACAGGTTAGGGTACGACAATGTTTTAGGGTGAGCGTACGTGTTAGGGTACGGGTTAGTGTTAGCGTACGGGTTAGGATTAGGGGACGGGTGAGGGTAAGGCTTCGGGTAAGGGTTAGGGTTAGGGTTAGGGTTAGGGTTAGGGGACGGGGACGGTTTAAGGTACAGGTTAGGCTACGACAACGGTTTAGGGTGAGCGTACGTGTTAGGGTAGGGGTTAGTGTTAGCGTACGGTTTAGGATTAGGGGACGGGTGAGGGTAAGGCTTCGGGTAAGGGTTAGGGTTAGGGTTAGGGTTAGGGTTAGGGTTAGGGGACGGGGACATGGACGGTTTAGGGTACAGGTTAGGGTACGACAACAGTTTAGCGTGAGCGTACATGTTAGGGTATGGGTTAGTGTTAGCGTACGGGTTAGGATTAGGGGACGGGTGAGGGTAAGGCTTCGGGTAAAGGTTAGAGTTAGGGTTAGGGTTAGGGTTGGGGACGGGGACGTGGACGGTTTAGGGTACAGGTTAGGGTACGACAACAGTTTAGGGTGAGCGTACGTGTTAGGGTACGTGTTAGTGTTAGCTTACGGGTTAGGATTAGGGGACGGGTGAGTGTAAGACTTCGGGTAAGGGTTAGGGTTAGGGTTAGGGTTAGGGGACGGGGACGGTTTAGGGTACAGGTTAGTGTACGTCAACGGTTTAGGGTGAGCGTACGTGTTAGGGTACGGGTTAGTGTTAGCGTACGGGTCAGGATTAGGGGACGGGTGAGGGTAAGGCTTCGGGAAAGGGTTAGGGTTAGGGTTAGGGTTAGGGTTAGGGAACGGGGACGGTTTAGGGTACAGGTTAGGGTACGACAACGGTTTAGGGTGAGCGTACGTGTTAGGGTATGGTTTAATGTTAGCGTACGGGTGAGGATTAGGGGACGGGTGAGTGTAAGGCTTCGGGTAAGGGTTAGGGTTAGATTTAGTGTTAGGGTTAGGGGACGGGGACGGTTTAGGGTACAGTTTAGGGTACGACAACGGTTTAGGGTGAGCGTACGTGTTAGGGTACTGGTTAGTGTTAGCGTACGGGTTAGGATTAGGGGACGGGTGAGGGTAAGGCTTCGGGTAAGGTTTAGTGTTAGGGTTAGGGTTAGGGTTAGTTGACGGGGACGGTTTAGGGTACAGGTTAGGGTACGACAACGGTTTAGGGTGAGCGTAAGTGTTAGGGTAGGGGTTAGTGTTAGCGTACGAGTTAGGTTTAGGGGACGGGTGAGGGTAAGGCTTCGGGTAAGGGTTAGGGTTAGTGTTAGGGTTAGGGTTAGGGGACGGGGATGGTTTAGGGTACAGGTTAGGCTACGACAACAGTTTAGGGTGAGCGTACGTGTTAGGGTACGGGTTAGTGTTAGCGTACGGGTTAGGATTAGGGGACGGGTGAGGGTAAGGCTTCAGGTAAGGGTTAGGGTTAGGGTTAGTGGACGGGGATGGGGACGGGGACGGGGACGGTTTAGGGTACAGGTGAGGGTACGACAACGATTTAGGGTAAGCGTACGTGTTAGGGTACGGGTTAGTGTTAGCGTACGGGTTAGGATTAGGGGACGGGTGAGGGCAAGGCTTCGGGTAAAGGTTAGGGTTAGGGTTAGGGGACGGTGACGGGGACGGCTTAGGGTACAGGTTAGGGTACGACAACGGTTTAGTGTGAGCGTACGTGTTAGGGTACGGGTTAGTGTTAGCGTACGGGTTAGGATTAGGGGACGGGTCAGGGTAAGGCTTCGGGTAAGGGTTAGGGTTAGGGTTAGGGTTAGTGTTAGGGGACGGGGACGGTTTAGGGTACAGGTTAGGGTACGACAACGGTTTAGGGTGAGCGTACGTGTTAGGGTACGGGTTAGTGTTAGCATACGGGTTAGGATAAGGGGACGGGTGAGTGTAAGGCTTCGGGTAAGGGTTAGGGTTAGGGTTAGGGTTAGTGTTAGGGGACGGGGACGGTTTAGGGTACAGGTTAGGGTACGACAACGGTTTAGGGTGAGCGTACGTGTTAGGGTACGGGTTAGTGTTGGCGTACGGGTTCGGATTATGGGACGGGTGAGGGTAAGGCTTCGGGTAAGTGTTAGGGTTAGGGTTAGGGTTAGGGTTAGGGTACGGGGACGGTTTAGGGTACAGGTTAGGGTACGACAACGATTTAGGGTGAGCGTACGTGTTAGGGTACGGGTTAGTGTTAGCGTACGGGTTAGGATTAGGGGACGGGTGAGGGTAAGGCTTCGGGTAAGGGTTAGGGTTAGGGTTAGGGTTAGGGGACGGTGACGGTTTAGGGTACAGGTTAGGCTACGACAACGGTTTAGGGTGAGCGTACGTGTTAGGGTACGGGTTAGTGTTAGCGTACGGGTTAGGATTAGGGCACGGGTGAGGGTAAGGCTTCGGGTAAGGGTTAGGGTTAGGGTTAGGGTTAGGGTTAGGGTTAGGGGACGGGCACAGGGACGGTTTAGGGTACAGGTTAGGGTACAACAACGGTTTAGGCTGATCGTACATGTTAGGGTATGGGTTAGTGTTAGCATACGGGTTCGGATTAGGGGACGGGTGAGGGTAAGGCTTCGGGTAAGGGTTAGGGTTAGGGTTAGGGGACGGGGACAGGGACGGGGACGGTTTAGGGTACAGGTTAGGGTACGACAACGATTTAGGGTGAGCGTACGTGTTAGGGTACGAGTTAGTGTTAGCGTACGGGTTAGGATAAAGGGACGGGTGAGGGTAAGGCTTCGGGTAAGGGTTAGGGTTAGGGTTAGGGTTAGGGTTAGGGGACGGGGACGGTTTAGGGTACAGGTTAGGGTACGAGAACGGTTTAAGGTGAGTGTACGTGTTAGGGTATGGGTTAGTGTTAGCGTACGGGTTAGGATTAGGGGACGGGTGAGGGTAAGGCTTCGGGTGAGTTTTAGGGTTAGGGTTAGGGTTAGGGTTAGGGTTAGGGTACGGGGACGGTTTAGGGTACAGGTTAGTGTACGACAACGATTTAGGGTGAGCGTACGTGTTAGGGTATGTGTTAGTGTTAGCGTACGGGTTAGGATTATGGTACAGGTGAGGGTAAGGCTTCGGGTAAGGGTTAGGGTTAGGGTTAGGGTTAGTGGACAGTACGGTTTAGGGTAGATGTTAGGCTATGACAACGGTTTAGGGTGAGCGTACGTGTTAGGTTACGGGTTAGTGTTAGCGTACGGGTTAGGATTAGGGGACGGGTGAGGGTAAGGCTTCGGGTAAGGGTTAGGATTAGGGTTAGGGTAAGGGTTAGGGGACGGGGACGGTTTAGGGTACAGGTTAGGGTACGACAACGGTTTATGGTGAGCGTACGTGTTAAGGTACGGGTTAGTGTTAGAGTACGGGTTAGGATTAGGGGACGGGTGAGGGTAAGGCTTCGGGTAAGTGTTAGGGTTAGGGTTAGGGTTAGGGTTAGGGTTAGGGTTCGGGTACGGTTTAGGGTACAGGTTAGGGTACGACAACGATTTAGGGTGAGCGTACGTGTTAGGGTACGGGTTAGTGTTAGCGTACGAGTTAGGATTATGGGACGGGTGAGGGTAAGGCTTCGGGTAAGGGTTAGGGTTAGGGTTAGGGTTAGGGGACGGGGACGGTTTAGGGTACAGGTTAGGCTGCGACAACGGTTTAGGGTGAGCGTACGTGTTAGGGTACGGGATAGTGTTAGCGTACGGGTTAGGATTAGGGGACGGGTGAGGGTAAGGCTTCGGGTAAGGGTTAGGGTTAAGGTTAGGGTTAGGGTTAGGGGACGGGGACAGGGATGGTTTAGGGTACAGGTTAGGGTACGACAACGTTTTAGGGTGAGCGTACATGTTAGGGTATGGGTTAGTGTTGCGTACGGGTTAGGATTAGGGGACGGGTGAGGGTAAGGCTTCGGGTAAGGGTTAGGGTTAGGGTTAGGGGACGGGGACGGGGACGGGGACGGTTTAGGGTACAGGTTAGGGTACGACAACAGTTTAGGGTGAGCGTACGTGTTAGGGTACGTGTTAGTGTTAGCGTACGGGTTAGGATTAGGGGACGGGTGAGCGTAAGGCTTTGGGTAAGAGTTAGGGTTAGGGTTAGGGTTAGGGTTAGGGGACGGGGACGGTTTAGGGTACAGGTTAGGGTACGACAACTGTTTAGGGTGAGCGTACGTGTTAGGGTACGGGTTAGTGTTATCGTACGGGTGAGGATTAGGGGACGGGTGAGGGTAAGGCTTCGGGTAAGGGTTAGGGTTAGGGTTAGGGTTAGGGTTAGGGGACGGGGACGGTTTAGGGTACAGGTTAGGGTACGACAACGGTTTAGGGTGAGCGTACGTGTTAGGGTATGGGTTAGTGTTAGCGTACGGGTTAGGATTAGGGGACGGGTGAGGGTAAGGCTTCGGGTAAGTGTTAGGGTTAGGGTTAGGGTTAGGGTTAGGGTTAGGGTACGGGGACGGTTTAGGGTACAGGTTAGTGTACGACAACGGTTTAGGGTGAGGGTACGTGTTAGGGTACGGGTTAGTGTTAGCGTACGGGTTAGGATAAGGGGACGGGTGAGGGTAAGGCTTCGGGTAAGGGTTAGGGTTAGGGTTAGGGTTAGGGTTAGGGTTACGGGAAGGGGAAAGGGACGGTTTAGGGTACAGGTTAGGGTACGACAACAGTTTAGGGTGAGCGTACGTGTTAGGGTACGGGTTAGTGTTAGCGTACGGGTTAGGATTAGGGGACGGGTGAGGGTAAGGCTTCGGGTAAGGGTTAGGGTTAGGGTTAGGGTTAGGGGACGGGGACGGGGACGGCGCCGGTTTAGGGTACAGGTTAGTGTACGACAACGATTTAGGGTGACCGTACCTGTTAGGGTACGGGTTAGTGTTAGCGTACGGGTTAGGATTAGGGGACGGGTGAGGGTAAGGCTTCGGGTAAGCGTTAGGGTTAGGGTTAGGATTAGGGTTAGGGTTAGGGAACGGGGACGGTTTAGGGTACAGGTTAGGGTACGACAACGGTTTAGGGTGAGCGTAAGTTTTAGGGTACGGGTTAGTGTTAGCGTACGGGTTAGGATTAGGGGACGGGTGAGGGTAAGGCTTCGGGTAAGGGTTAGGTTAGGGTTAGGGTTAGGGGACGGGGACGGTTTAGGGTACAAGTTAGGGTACGACAACAGTTTAGGGTGAGCGTACGTGTTAGGTTACGGGTTAGTGTTAGCGTACGGGTTAGGATTAGGGAACGGGTGAGGGTAAGGCTTCGGGTAAGGGTTAGGGTTAGGGATAGGGGACGGGGACGGTTTAGGGTACAGGTTAGTGTACGACAACGGTTTAGGGTGAGCGTACGTGTTAGGATACGGTTTAGTGTTAGCGTACGGGTTAGAATTATGGGACGGGTGAGGGTAAGGCTTCGGGTAAGTGTTAGGGTTAGGGTTAGGGTTAGGGTTAGGGTTAGGGGACGGGGACGGTTTAGGGTACACGTTAGGGTACGACAACGGTTTAGGGTGAGCGTACGTGTTAGGGTACGGGTTAGTGTTAGCGTACGGGTTAGGATTAGGGGACGGGTGAGTGTAAGTCTTCGGGTAAGTGTTAGGGTTAGGGTTAGGGTTAGGGTTAGTGTTCGGGGACGGTTTAGGGTACAGGTTAGGGTACGACAACGATTTAGGATGAGCGTACGTGTTAGGGTACGGGTTAGTGTTAGCGTACGAGTTAGGATTAGGGGACGGATGAGGGTAAGGCTTCGGGTAAGGGTTAGGGATAGGGTTAGGGTTAGGGTTAGGGGACGGGGACGGTTTAGGGTACAGGTTAGGCTGCGACAACGTTTTAGGGTGAGCGTACGTGTTAGGGTACGGGTTAGTGTTAGCGTACGGGTTAGGATTAGGGCACGGGTGAGGGTAAGGCTTCGGGTAAGGGTTAGGGTTAGGGTTAGGGTTAGGGTTAGGGTTAGGGGACGGGGACAGGGACGGTTTAGGGTACAGGTTAGGGTACGACAACGGTTTAGGGTGAGCGTACGTTTTAGGGTATGGGTTAGTGTTAGCATACGGGTTCGGATTAGGGGACGGGTGAGGGTAAGGCTTCGGGTAAGGGTTAGGGTTAGGGTTAGGGGACGGGGACAGGGACGGGGACGGTTTAGGGTACAGGTTAGGGTACGACAACGATTTAGGGTGAGCGTACGTGTTAGGGTACGAGTTAGTGTTAGCGTACGGGTTAGGATAAAGGGACGGGTGAGGGTAAGGCTTCGGGTAAGGGTTAGGGTTAGGGTTAGGGTTAGGGTTAGGGGACGGGGACGGTTTAGGGTACAGGTTAGGGTACGAGAACGGTTTAAGTTGAGTGTACGTGTTAGGGTATGGGTTAGTGTTAGCGTACGGGTTAGGATTAGGGGACGGGTGAGGGTAAGGCTTCGGGTAAGTTTTAGGGTTAGGGTTAGGGTTAGGGTTAGGGTTAGGGTACGGGGACGGTTTAGGGTACAGGTTAGTGTACGACAACGATTTAGGGTGAGCGTACGTGTTAGGGTATGGGTTAGTGTTAGCGTACGGGTTAGGATTATGGTACAGGTGAGGGTAAGGCTTCGGGTAAGGGTTAGGGTTAGGGTTAGGGTTAGTGGACAGTACGGTTTAGGGTAGATGTTAGGCTATGACAACGGTTTAGGGTGAGCGTACGTGTTAGGTTACGGGTTAGTGTTAGCGTGCGGGTTAGGATTAGGGGACGGGTGAGGGTAAGGCTTCGGGTAAGGGTTAGGATTAGGGTTAGGGTAAGGGTTAGGGGACGGGGACGGTTTAGGGTACAGGTTAGGGTACGACAACGGTTTATGGTGAGCGTACGTGTTAAGGTACGGGTTAGTGTTAGAGTACGGGTTAGGATTAGGGGACGGGTGAGGGTAAGGCTTCGGGTAAGTGTTAGGGTTAGGGTTAGGGTTAGGGTTAGGGTTAGGGTTCGGGTACGGTTTAGGGTACAGGTTAGGGTACGACAACGATTTAGGGTGAGCGTACGTGTTAGGGTACGGGTTAGTGTTAGCGTACGAGTTAGGATTAGGGGACGGGTGAGGGTAAGGCTTCGGGTAAGGGTTAGGGTTAGGGTTAGGGTTAGGGGACGGGGACGGTTTAGGGTACAGGTTAGGCTGCGACAACGGTTTAGGGTGAGCGTACGTGTTAGGGTACGGGATAGTGTTAACGTACGGGTTAGGATTAGGGGACGGGTGAGGGTAAGGCTTCGGGTAAGGGTTAGGGTTAGGGTTAGGGTTAGGGTTAGTGTTCGGGGACGGTTTAGGGTACAGGTTAGGGTACGACAACGATTTAGGGTGAGCGTACGTGTTAGGGTACGGGTTAGTGTTAGCGTACGAGTTAGGATTAGGGGACGGATGAGGGTAAGGCTTCGGGTAAGGGTTAGGGATAGGGTTAGGGTTAGGGTTAGGGGACGGGGACGGTTTAGGGTACAGGTTAGGCTGCGACAACGTTTTAGGGTGAGCGTACGTGTTAGGGTACGGGTTAGTGTTAGCGTACGGTTTAGGATTAGGGGACGGGTGAGGGTAAGGCTTCGGGTAAGGGTTAGGGTTAGGGTTAGGGCTAGGGTTAGGGTTAGGGGACGGGGACAGGGACGGTTTAGGGTACAGGTTAGGGTATGGGTTAGTGTTAGCGTACGGGTTAGGATTAGGGGACGGGTGAGGGTAAGGCTTCGGGTAAGGGTTAGGGTTAGGGTTAGGGGACGGGGACGGGGACTGGGACGGTTTAGGGTACAGGTTAGGGTACAACAACGGTTTAGGGTGAGCTTACGTGTTAGGGTACGAGTTAGTGTTAGCGTACAGGTTAGGAATAGGGGATGGGTGAGGGTAAGTGTTAGGGTTGGGGCTAGGGTTAGGGTTAGGGTTAGGGTTAGGGGACGGTGACGGTTTAGGGTACAGGTTAGGGTACGACAACGGTTTAGGGTGAGTGTACGTGTTAGGGTACGGGTTAGTGTTAGCGTACGGGTTAGGATTAGGGGACGGGTGAGGGTAAGGCTTCGGGTAAGGGTTAGGGTTAGGGTTAGGGTTAGGTTTAGGGGATGGGGACGGGGACGGGGACGGTTTAGGGTACAGGTTAGTGTAGGACTACGGTTTAGCGTGAGCGTACGTGTTAGGGTACGGGTTAGTGTTAGCGTACGGGTTAGGATTAGGGGACGGGTGAGGGTAAGGCTTCGGGTAAGGGTTAGGGTTAGGGTTAGGGGACGGGGACGGGGACTGGGACGGTTTAGGGTACAGGTTAGGGTACAACAACGGTTTAGGGTGAGCTTACGTGTTAGGGTACGAGTTAGTGTTAGCGTACAGGTTAGGAATAGGGGATGGGTGAGGGTAAGGGTTAGGGTTGGGGCTAGGGTTAGGGTTAGGGTTAGGGTTAGGGGACGGGGACGGTTTAGGGTACAGGTTAGGGTACGACAACGGTTTAGGGTGAGCGTACGTGTTAGGGTACGGGTTAGTGTTAGCGTACGGGTTAGGTTTAGGGGACGGGTGAGTGTAAGGCTTCGGGTAAGGGTTAGGGTTAGGGTTAGGGTTAGGTTTAGGGGACGGGGACGGGGACGGGGACGGTTTAGGGTACAGGTTAGTGTAGGACTACGGTTTAGGTTGAGCGTACGTGTTAGGGTACGGGTTAGTGTTAGCGTACGGGTTAGGATTAGGGGACGGGTGAGGGTAAGGCTTCGGGTAAGGGTTAGGGTTAGGGTTAGGGTTAGGTTTAGGGGACGGGGACGGGGACGGGGACGGTTTAGGGTACAGGATAGTGTATGACAAAAGTTTAGGGTTAGCGTACGTGCTAGGGTACGGGTTAGTGTTAGCGTACGGGTTAGGATTAGGGGACGGGTGAGGGTAAGGCTTCGGGTAAGCGTTAGGGTTAGGGTTAGGGGCGGGGACGGTTTAGGGTACAGTTTAGGGTACGACAACTGTTTAGGGTGAGCGTACGTGTTACGGTGCGGGTTAGTGTTAGTGCATGGGTTAGGATTAGGGGACGGGTGAGGGTAAGGCTTCGGGTAAGGGTTAGGGTTAGGGTTAGGGTTAGGGGACGGGGACGGGGACGGGGACGGTTTAGGGTACAGGTTAGGGTACGACAACGGTTTAGGGTGAGCGTACGTGTTAGGGTACGGTTTAGTGTTAGCGTACGGTTTAGGATTAGGGGACGGGTGAGGGTAAGGCTTCGGGTAAGGGTTAGGGTTAGGGTTAGGGTTAGGGGACGGGGACGGGGACGGTTTAGGGTACAGGTTAGGGTACAACAACAGTTTAGGTTGAGCGTACGTGTTAGGGTACGGGTTATTGTTAGCGTACGGGTTAGGATTAATGGACGGGTGAGGGTAAGGCTTCGGGTAAGGGTTAGGGTTAGGGTTAGGGTTAGGGTTAGGGGACGGGGACGGTTTAGGGTACAGGTTAAGGTACGACAACGGTTTAGGGTGAGCGTACGTGTTAGGGTACGGGCTAGTGTTAGCGTACGGGTTAGGATTAGGGGAAGGGTGAGGGTAAGGCTTCGGGTAAGTGTTAGGGTTAGGGTTAGGGTTAGGGTTAGGGGACGGGCACGGGGACGGTTTAGGGTACAGGTTAGGGTATGACAACCGTTTAGGGTGAGCGTACGTGTTAGGGTACGGGTTAGTGTTAGCTTACGGGTTAGGATTAGGGGACGGGTGAGTGTTAGGCTTCGGGTAAGGGTTAGGGTTAGGGTTAGGGTTAGGGTTAGGGGACGGGGACGTTTTAGGGTACAGGTTAGTGTACGACAACGGTTTAGGGTGAGCGTACGTGTTAGGGTACGGGTTAGCGTTAGCGTTAGGGTTAGGATTAGGGGACGGGTGAGGGTAAGGCTTCTGGTAAGGGTTAGGGTTAGGGTTAGGGTTCGGGTTAGGTTTAGGGGACGGGGACGGGGACGGGGACGGTTTAGGGTACAGGATAGTGTAGGACTACGGTTTAGGGTGAGCGTACGTGTTAGGGTACGGGTTAGTGTTAGCGTACGGGTTAGGATTAGGGGACGGGTGAGGGTAAGGCTTCGGGTAAGGGTTAGGGTTAGGGTTAGGGTTAGGTTTAGGGGACGGGGACAGGGACGGTTTAGGGTACAGGTTAGTGTATGACAATGGTTTAGGGTGAGCTTACGTGCTAGGGTACGGGTTAGTGTTAGCGTACGGGTTAGGATTAGGGGACGGGTGAGGGTAAGGCTTCGGGTAAGCGTTAGGGTTAGGGTTAGGTGCGGGGACGGTTTAGGGTACAGTTTAGGGTACGACAACAGTTTAGGTTGAGTGTACGTGTTAGGGTGCGGGTTAGTGTTAGCGCACGGGTTAGGATTAGGGGACGGGTGAGGGTAAGGCTTCGGGTAAGGGTTAGGGTTAGGGTTAGGGTTAGGGTTAGGGGACGGGGACGGGGACGGTTTAGGGTACAGGTTAGGGTACGACAACGGTTTAGGGTGAGCGTACGTGTTAGGGTACGGTTTAGTGTTAGCGTACGGTTTAGGATTTGGGGACGGGTGAGGGTAAGGCTTCGGGTAAGGGTTAGGGTTAGGGTTAGGGTTAGGGGACGGGGACGGGGACGGTTTAGGGTACAGGTTAGGGTACAACAACAGTTTAGGTTGAGCGTACGTGTTAGGGTACGGGATAGTGTTAGCGTACGGGTTAGGATTAGTGGACGGGTGAGGGTAAGGCTTCGGGTAAGGGTTAGGGTTAGGGTTAGGTTTAGGGTTAGGGGACGGGGACGGTTTAGGGTACAGGGTAAGGTACGACAACGGTTTAGGGTGAGCGTACGTGTTAGGGTACGGGCTAGTGTTAGCGTACGGGTTAGGATTAGGGTAAGGGTGAGGGTAAGGCTTCGGGTAAGTGTTAGGGTTAGGGTTAGGGTTAGGGTTAGGGGACGGGCACGGGGACGGTTTAGGGTACAGGTTAGGGTATGACAACGGTTTAGGGTGAGCGTATGTGTTAGGGTACGGGTTAGTGTTAGCGTACGGTTTAGGATTAAGGGACGGGTGAGGGTAAGGCTTCGGGTAAGAGTTACGGTTAGGGTTAGGTTTAGGGTTAGGGTTAGGGGACGGGGACGGTTTAGGGTACAGGTTAGGGTACGACAACGGTTTAGGGTGAGCGTACGTGTTAGGGTACGGGTTAGTGTTAGCGTACGGGTGAGGATTATGGGACGGGTGAGTGTAAGTTTTCGGGGAAGGGTTAGGGTTAGGGTTAGGGTTAGGGTTAGCGTTAGGGGACGGGGACGGTATAGGGTACAGGTTAGGGTACGACAACGATTTAGGGTGAGCGTACGTGTTAGGGTACGGGATAGTGTTAGCGTACGGGTTAGCATTAGGGGGCGGGTGAGGGTAATGCTTCGGGTAAGGGTTAGGGTTAGGGTTAGGGTTAGGGTTAGGGGACGGGGACGGTTTAGTGTACAGGTTAGGGTACGACAACCGTTTAGGGTGAGCGTACGTGTTAGGGTACGGGTTAGTGTTAGCGTACGGGTTAGGATAAGGGGATGGGTGAGGCTAAGGCTTCGGGTAAGGGTTAGGGTTAGGGTTAGGGTTAGGGTTAGGGGACGGGGACGGTTTAGGGTACAGGTTAGGGTACGACAACGGTTTAGGGTGAGCGTACGTGTTAGGGTAAGGGTTAGTGTTAGCGTACGGGTTAGGATTCGGGGACGGGTGAGGGTAAGGCTTCGGGTAAGTGTTAGGTTTAGGGTTAGGGTTAGGATTAGGGGACGGGGATGGTTTAGGGTACAGGTTAGGGTACGACAACGGTTTAGGGTGAGCGTACGTTTTAGGGTACGGGTTAGTGTTAGCGTACGGGTTAGGATAAGGGGACGGGTGAGGGTAAGGCTTCGGGTAAGGGTTAGGGTTAGGGTTAGGGTTAGGGGACGGGGACGGTTTAGGGTACCGGTTAGGGTACGTCAACGGTTTAGGGTGAGCGTACGTGTTAGGGTACGGGTTAGTGTTAGTGTACGGGTTAGCATTAAGGGACGGGTGAGGGTAAGGCTTCGGGTAAGGGTTAGGGTTAGGGTTAGGGTTAGGGGACGGGGACGGTTTAGGGTACAGGTTAGGGTACGACAACGGTTTAGGGTGAGCGTACGTGTTAGTGTACGGGTTAGTGTTAGCGTACGGGTGAGGATTAGGGGACGGGTGAGTGTAAGGCTTCGGGTAAGGGTTAGGGTTAGGGTTAGGTTAGGGTTAGGGTTAGGGAACGGGGACGGTTTAGGGTACAGCTTAGGGTACGACAACGGTTTAGGGTGAGCGTACGTGTTAGGGTACGGGTTAGTGTTAGCGTACGGGTTAGGATTAGGGGACGGGTGAGGGTAAGGCTTCGGGTAAGTGTTAGGTTTACGGTTAGGGTTAGGATTAGGGGACGGGGACGGTTTAGGGTACAGGTTAGGGTACGACAACGGTTTAGGGTGAGCGTACGTGTTAGGGTACGGGTTAGTGTTAGCGTACGGGTTAGGATAAGGGGACGGGTGAGGGTAAGGCTTCGGGTAAGGGTTAGGGTTAGGGTTAGGGTTAGGGGACGGGGACGGTTTAGGGTACCGGTTAGGGTACGTCAACGGTTTAGGGTGAGCGTACGTGTTAGGGTACGGGTTAATGTTAGCGTACGGGTTAGGATTAGGGGACGGGTGAGGGTAAGGCTTCGGGTAAGGGTTAGGGTTAGGGTTAGGGTTAGGGTTAGGGGACGGGGACGGTTTAGGGTACAGGTTAGGCTACGACAACGGTTTAGGGTGAGCGTACGTGTTAGGGTAGGGGTTAGTGTTAGCGTACGGTTTAGGATTAGGGGACGGGTGAGGGTAAGGCTTCGGGTAAGGGTTAGGGTTAGGGTTAGGGTTAGGGGACGGGGACGGGGACAGGGACGGTTTAGGGTACAGGTTAGGGTACGACAACGGTTTAGCGTGAGCGTACATGTTAGGGTATGGGTTAGTGTTAGCGTATGGGTTAGGATTAGGGGACGGGTGAGGGTAAGGCTTCGGGTACGGGTTAGGGTTAGGGTTAGGGGACGGGGACGGTTTAGGGTACAGGTTAGGGTACGACAACGATTTAGGGTGAGCGTACGTGTTAGGGTAGGGGTTAGTGTTAGCGTACGGGTTAGGATTAGGGAACGGGTGAGGGTAAGGCTTCGGGTAAGGGATAGGGTTAGGGTTAGGGTTAGGGGACGGGGACGGTTTAGGGTACAGGTTAGGATATGACAACGGTTTAGGGTGAGCGTACGTGTTAGGGTACGGGTTAGTGTTAGCGTACGGGTTAGGATTAGGGGACGGGTGAGGGTAAGGCTTCGGGTAAGGGTTAGGGTTAGGGTTAGGGTTAGGGTTAGGGGACGGGGACGGGGACGGTTTAGGGTACAGGTTAGGGTACGACAACAGTTTAGGGTGAGCGTACGTGTTAGGGTACGGGTTAGTGTTAGCGTACGGTTTAGGATTAGGGGACGGGTAAGAGTAAGGCTTCGGGTAAGGGTTAGGGTTAAGGTTAGGGTTAGGGGATGGGGACGGTTTAGGGTACAGGTTAGTGTACGACAACGGTTTAGGGTGAGCGTACGTGTAAGGGTACGTGTTAGTGTTGGCGTACGGGTTAGTATTAGGGGACGGGTGAGGGTAAGGCTTCGGGTAAGGGTTAGGGTTAGGGTTAGGGTTAGGGGACGGGGACGGGGACGGTTTAGGGTACAGGTTAGGGTACGAAGACGGTTTAGGGTGAGCTTACGTCTTAGGGTACGATTTAGTATTAGCGTAAGTGTTAGGATTAGGGGACGGGTGAGGGTAAGTCTTCGGGTAAGGGTTAGGGTTAGGCTTAGGGTTAGGGTTAGGGTTAGGGGACGGGGACGGTTTAGGGTACAGGTTAGTGTACGACAACGGTTTAGGGTGAGCGTACGTGTTAGGGTACGGGTTAGTGTTAGCGTACGGGTTAGGATTAGGGCACGGGTGAGGGTAAGGCTTCGGGTAAGGGTTAGGGTTAGGGTTAGGGTTAGGGTTAGGGTTAGGGGACGGGGACAGGGACGGTTTAGGGTACAGGTTAGGGTACGACAACGGTTTAGGCTGAGCGTACATGTTAGGGTACGGGTTAGTGTTAGCATACGGGTTCGGATTAGGGGACGGGTGAGGGTAAGGCTTCGGGTAAGGGTTAGGGTTAGGGTTAGGGGACGGGGACAGGGACGGGGACGGTTTAGGGTACAGGTTAGGGTACGACAACGATTTAGGGTGAGCGTACGTGTTAGGGTACGAGTTAGTGTTAGCGTACGGGTTAGGATAAAGGGACGGGCGAGGGTAAGGCTTCGGGTAAGGGTTAGGGTTAGGGTTAGGGTTAGGGTTAGGGGACGGGGACGGTTTAGGGTACAGGTTAGGGTACGAGAACGGTTTAAGGTGAGTGTACGTGTTAGGGTATGGGTTAGTGTTAGCGTACGGGTTAGGATTAGGGGACGGGTGAGGGTAAGGCTTCGGGTAAGTTTTAGGGTTAGGGTTAGGGTTAGGGTTAGGGTTAGGGTACGGGGACGGTTTAGGGTACAGGTTAGTGTACGACAACGATTTAGGGTGAGCGTACGTGTTAGGGTATGGGTTAGTGTTAGCGTACGGGTTAGGATTATGGTACAGGTGAGGGTAAGGCTTCGGGTAAGGGTTAGGGTTAGGGTTAGGGTTACTGGACAGTACGGTTTAGGGTAGATGTTAGGCTATGACAACGGTTTAGGGTGAGCGTACGTGTTAGGTTACGGGTTAGTGTTAGCGTACGGGTTAGGATTAGGGGACGGGTGAGGGTAAGGCTTCGGGTAAGGGTTAGGATTAGGGTTAGGGTAAGGGTTAGGGGACGGGGACGGTTTAGGGTACAGGTTAGGGTACGACAACGGTTTATGGTGAGCGTACGTGTTAAGGTACGGGTTAGTGTTAGAGTACGGGTTAGGATTAGGGGACGGGTGAGGGTAAGGCTTCGGGTAAGTGTTAGGGTTAGGGTTAGGGTTAGGGTTAGGGTTAGGGTTCGGGTACGGTTTAGGGTACAGGTTAGGGTACGACAACGATTTAGGGTGAGCGTACGTGTTAGGGTACGGGTTAGTGTTAGCGTACGAGTTAGGATTATGGGACGGGTGAGGGTAAGGCTTCGGGTAAGGGTTAGGGTTAGGGTTAGGGTTAGGGGACGGGGACGGTTTAGGGTACAGGTTAGGCTGCGACAACGTTTTAGGGTGAGCGTACGTGTTAGGGTACGGGATAGTGTTGCGTACGGGTTAGGATTAGGGGACGGGTGAGGGTAAGGCTTCGGGTAAGGGTTAGGGTTAGGGTTAGGGGACGGGGACGGGGACGGGGACGGTTTAGGGTACAGGTTAGGGTACGACAACAGTTTAGGGTGAGCGTACGTGTTAGGGTACGTGTTAGTGTTAGCGTACGGGTTAGGATTAGGGGACGGGTGAGCGTAAGGCTTTGGGTAAGAGTTAGGGTTAGGGTTAGGGTTAGGGTTAGGGGACGGGGACGGTTTAGGGTACAGGTTAGGGTACGACAACGGTTTAGGGTGAGCGTACGTGTTAGGGTACGGGTTAGTGTTATCGTACGGGTGAGGATTAGGGGACGGGTGAGGGTAAGGCTTCGGGTAAGGGTTAGGGTTAGGGTTAGGGTTAGGGTTAGGGGACGGGGACGGTTTAGGGTACAGGTTAGGGTACGACAATGGTTTAGGGTGAGCGTACGTGTTAGGGTACGGGTTAGTGTTAGCGTACGGGTTAGGATTAGGGGACGGGTGAGGGTAAGGCTTCGGGTAAGTGTTAGGGTTAGGGTTAGGGTTAGGGTTAGGGTTAGGGTACGGGGACGGTTTAGGGTACAGGTTAGTGTACGACAACGGTTTAGGGTGAGGGTACGTGTTAGGGTACGGGTTAGTGTTAGCGTACGGGTTAGGATTAGGGGACGGGTGAGGGTAAAGCTTCGGGTAAGGGTTAGGGTTAGGGTTAGGGTTAGGGTTAGGGTTACGGGAAGGGGAAAGGGACGGTTTAGGGTACAGGTTAGTGTACGACAACAGTTTAGGGTGAGCGTACGTGTTAGGGTACGGGTTAGGGTTAGCGTACGGGTTAGGATTAGGGGACGGGTGAGGGTAAGGCTTCGGGTAAGGGTTAGGGTTAGGGTTAGGGTTAGGGGACGGGGACGGGGACGGCGCCGGTTTAGGGTACAGGTTAGTGTACGACAACGATTTAGGGTGACCGTACGTGTTAGGGTACGGGTTAGTGTTAGCGTACGGGTTAGGATTAGGGGACGGGTGAGGGTAAGGCTTCGGGTAAGCGTTAGGGTTAGGGTTAGGATTAGGGTTAGGGTTAGGGAACGGGGACGGTTTATGGTACAGGTTAGGGTACGACAACGGTTTAGGGTGAGCGTAAGTTTTAGGGTACGGGTTAGTGTTAGCGTACGGGTTAGGATTAGGGGACGGGTGAGGGTAAGGCTTCGGGTAAGGGTTAGGTTAGGGTTAGGGTTAGGGGACGGGGACGGTTTAGGGTACAAGTTAGGGTACGACAACAGTTTAGGGTGAGCGTACGTGTTAGGTTACGGGTTAGTGTTAGCGTACGGGTTAGGATTAGGGAACGGGTGAGGGTAAGGCTTCGGGTAAGGGTTAGGGTTAGGGATAGGGGACGGGGACGGTTTAGGGTACAGGTTAGTGTACGACAACGGTTTAGGGTGAGCGTACGTGTTAGGATACGGTTTAGTGTTAGCGTACGGGTTAGAATTATGGGACGGGTGAGGGTAAGGCTTCGGGTAAGGGTTAGGGTTAGGGTTAGGGTTAGGGTTAGGGTTAGGGTTAGGGGACGGGGACGGTTTAGGGTACAGGTTAGGGTACGAAAACGGTTTAGGGTGAGCGTACGTGTTAGGGTACGGGTTAGTGTTAGCGTACGGGTTAGGATAAGGGGACGGGTGAGGGTAAGGTTTCGGGTAAGAGTTAGGGTTAGGGTTAGGGTTAGGGGACGGGGACGGTTTAGGGTACAGGTTAGGGTACGACAATGGTTTAAGGTGAGCGTACGTGTTAGGGTACGGGTTAGTGTTAGCGTACGGGTTAGGATTAGGGGACGGGTGAGGGTAAGGCTTCGGGTAAGTGTTAGGGTTAGGGTTAGGGTTAGGGTTAGGGTTAGGGTACGGGGACGGTTTAGGGTACAGTTTAGGGTACGACAACGATTTAGGGTGAGCGTACGTGTTAGGGTACGGGTTAGTGTTAGCGTACGGGTTAGGATTAGGGGACGGGTGAGGGTAAGACTTCGGGTAAGGGTTAGGGTTAGGGTTACGGTTAGGGGACGGGACGGTTTAGGGTACAGGTTAGGCTACGACAACGGTTTAGGGTGAGCGTACGTGTTAGGTTACGGGTTAGTGTTAGCGTACGGGTTAGGATTAGGGGACAGGTGAGGGTAAGTCTTCGGGTAAGGGTTAGGGTTAGGATTAGGGTTAGGTTTAGGGGACGGGGACGGTTTAGGGTACACGTTAGGGTACGACAACGGTTTAGGGTGAGCGTACGTGTTAGGGTACGGGTTAGTGTTAGCGTACGGGTTAGGATTAGGGGACGGGTGAGTGTAAGTCTTCGGGTAAGTGTTAGGGTTAGGGTTAGGGTTAGGGTTAGTGTTCGGGGACGGTTTAGGGTACAGGTTAGGGTACGACAACGATTTAGGGTGAGCGTACGTGTTAGGGTACGGGTTAGTGTTAGCGTACGAGTTAGGATTAGGGGACGGATGAGGGTAAGGCTTCGGGTAAGGGTTAGGGATAGGGTTAGGGTTAGGGTTAGGGGACGGGGACGGTTTAGGGTACAGGTTAGGCTGCGACAACGTTTTAGGGTGAGCGTACGTGTTAGGGTACGGGTTAGTGTTAGCGTACGGGTTAGGATTAGGGCACGGGTGAGGGTAAGGCTTCGGGTAAGGGTTAGGGTTAGGGTTAGGGTTAGGGTTAGGGTTAGGGGACGGGGACAGGGACGGTTTAGGGTACAGGTTAGGGTACGACAACGGTTTAGGGTGAGCGTACATGTTAGGGTATGGGTTAGTGTTAGCATACGGGTTCGGATTAGGGGACGGGTGAGGGTAAGGCTTCGGGTAAGGGTTAGGGTTAGGGTTAGGGGACGGGGACAGGGACGGGGACGGTTTAGGGTACAGGTTAGGGTACGACAACGATTTAGGGTGACCGTACGTGTTAGGGTACGAGTTAGTGTTAGCGTACGGGTTAGGATAAAGGGACGGGTGAGGGTAAGGCTTCGGGTAAGGGTTAGGGTTAGGGTTAGGGTTAGGGTTAGGGGACGGGGACGGTTTAGGGTACAGGTTAGGGTACGAGAACGGTTTAAGGAGAGTGTACGTGTTAGGGTATGGGTTAGTGTTAGCGTACGGGTTAGGATTAGGGGACGGGTGAGGGTAAGGCTTCGGGTAAGTTTTAGGGTTAGGGTTAGGGTTAGGGTTAGGGTTAGGGTACGGGGACGGTTTAGGGTACAGGTTAGTGTACGACAACGATTTAGGGTGAGCGTACGTGTTAGGGTATGGGTTAGTGTTAGCGTACGGGTTAGGATTATGGTACAGGTGAGGGTAAGGCTTCGGGTAAGGGTTAGGGTTAGGGTTAGGGTTAGTGGACAGTACGGTTTAGGGTAGATGTTAGGCTATGACAACGGTTTAGGGTGAGCGTACGTGTTAGGTTACGGGTTAGTGTTAGCGTACGGGTTAGGATTAGGGGACGGGTGAGGGTAAGGCTTCGGGTAAGGGTTAGGATTAGGGTTAGGGTTAGGGTTAGGGTTAGGGGACGGGGACGGTTTAGGGTACAGGTTAGGCTGCGACAACGGTTTAGGGTGAGTGTACGTGTTAGGGTACGGGATAGTGTTAACGTACGGGTTAGGATTAGGGGACGGGTGAGGGTAAGGCTTCGGGTAAGGGTTAGGGTTAGGGTTAGGGTTAGGGTTAGTGTTCGGGGACGGTTTAGGGTACAGGTTAGGGTACGACAACGATTTAGGGTGAGCGTACGTGTTAGGGTACGGGTTAGTGTTAGCGTACGAGTTAGGATTAGGGGACGGATGAGGGTAAGGCTTCGGGTAAGGGTTAGGGATAGGGTTAGGGTTAGGGGACGGGGACGGGGACGGTTTAGGGTACAGGTTAGGCTGCGACAACGTTTTAGGGTGAGCGTACGTGTTAGGGTACGGGTTAGTGTTAGCGTACGGTTTAGGATTAGGGGACGGGTGAGGGTAAGGCTTCGGGTAAGGGTTAGGGTTAGGGTTAGGGCTAGGGTTAGGGTTAGGGGACGGGGACAGGGACGGTTTAGGGTACAGGTTAGGGTATGGGTTAGTGTTAGCGTACGGGTTAGGATTAGGGGACGGGTGAGGGTAAGGCTTCGGGTAAGGGTTAGGGTTAGGGTTAGGGGACGGGGACGGGGACTGGGACGGTTTAGGGTACAGGTTAGGGTACGACAACGGTTTAGGGTGAGCTTACGTGTTAGGGTACGAGTTAGTGTTAGCGTACAGGTTAGGAATAGGGGATGGATGAGGGTAAGTGTTAGGGTTGGGGCTAGGGTTAGGGTTAGGGTTAGGGTTAGGGGACGGGGACGGTTTAGGGTACAGGTTAGGGTACGACAACGGTTTAGGGTGAGCGTACGTGTTAGGGTACGGGTTAGTGTTAGCGTACGGGTTAGGATTAGGGGACGGGTGAGGGTAAGGCTTCGGGTAAGGGTTAGGGTTAGGGTTAGGGTTAGGTTTAGGGGACGGGGACGGGGACGGGGACGGTTTAGGGTACAGGTTAGTGTAGGACTACGCTTTAGGGTGAGCGTACGTGTTAGGGTACGGGTTAGTGTTAGCGTACGGGTTAGGATTAGGGGACGGGTGAGGGTAAGGCTTCGGGTAAGGGTTAGGGTTAGGGTTAGGGGACGGGGACGGGGACTGGGACGGTTTAGGGTACAGGTTAGGGTACAACAACGGTTTAGGGTGAGCTTACGTGTTAGGGTACGAGTTAGTGTTAGCGTACAGGTTAGGAATAGGGGATGGGTGAGGGTAAGGGTTAGGGTTGGGGCTAGGGTTAGTGTTAGGGTTAGGGTTAGGGGACGGGGACGGTTTAGGGTACAGGTTAGGGTACGACAACGGTTTAGGGTGAGAGTACGTGTTAGGGTACGGGTTAGTGTTAGCGTACGGGTTAGGATTAGGGGACGGGTGAGGGTAAGGCTTCGGGTAAGGGTTAGGGTTAGGGTTAGGGTTAGGTTTAGGGGACGGGGACGGGGACGGGGACGGTTTAGGGTACAGGTTAGTGTAGGACTACGGTTTAGGGTGAGCGTACGTGTTAGGGTACGGGTTAGTGTTAGCGTACGGGTTAGGATTAGGGGACGGGTGAGGGTAAGGCTTCGGGTAAGGGTTAGGGTTAGGGTTAGGGTTAGGTTTAGGGGACGGGGACGGGGACGGGGACGGTTTAGGGTACAGGATAGTGTATGACAAAAGTTTAGGGTTAGCGTACGTGCTAGGGTACGGGTTAGTGTTAGCGTACGGGTTAGGATTAGGGGACGGGTGAGGGTAAGGCTTCGGGTAAGCGTTAGGGTTAGGGTTAGGGGCGGGGACGGTTTAGGGTACAGTTTAGGGTACGACAACTGTTTAGGGTGAGCGTACGTGTTACGGTGCGGGTTAGTGTTAGTGCATGGGTTAGGATTAGGGGACGGGTGACGGTAAGGCTTCGGGTAAGGGTTAGGGTTAGGGTTAGGGTTAGGGGACGGGGACGGGGACGGGGACGGTTTAGGGTACAGGTTAGGGTACGACAACGGTTTAGGGTGAGCGTACGTGTTAGGGTACGGTTTAGTGTTAGCGTACGGTTTAGGATTAGGGGACGGGTGAGGGTAAGGCTTCGGGTAAGGGTTAGGGTTAGGGTTAGGGTTAGGGGACGGGGACGGGGACGGTTTAGGGTACAGGTTAGGGTACAACAACAATTTAGGTTGAGCGTACGTGTTAGGGTACGGGTTATTGTTAGCGTACGGGTTAGGATTAATGGACGGGTGAGGGTAAGGCTTCGGGTAAGGGTTAGGGTTAGGGTTAGGGTTAGGGGACGGGGACGGTTTAGGGTACAGGTTAAGGTACGACAACGGTTTAGGGTGAGCGTACGTGTTAGGGTACGGGCTAGTGTTAGCGTACGGGTTAGGATTAGGGGAAGGGTGAGGGTAAGGCTTCGGGTAAGTGTTAGGGTTAGGGTTAGGGTTAGGGTTAGGGGACGGGGACGGGGACGGGGACGGCGCCGGTTTAGGGTACAGGTTAGTGTACGACAACGGTTTAGGGTGAGCGTACGTGTTAGGGTACGGTTTAGTGTTAGCGTACGGGTTAGGATTAGGGGACGGGTGAGGGTAAGGTTTCGGGTAAGCGTTAGGGTTAGGGTTAGGGTTAGGGGACGGGGACGGTTTAGGGTACAGGTTAGTGTACGACAAAGGTTTAGGTTGAGCGTACGTTTTAGGGTACGGGTTAGTGTTAGCGTACGGGTTAGGATTAGGGGACGGGTGAGGGTAAGGCTTCGGGTAAGGGTTAGGGTTAGGGTTAGGGTTAGGGGACGGGGATGGTTTAGGGTACAAGTTATGGTACGACAACGGTTTAGGGTGAGCGTACGTGTTAGGGTACGGGTTAGTGTTAGCGTACGGGTTAGGATTAGGGAACGGGTGAGGGTAAGGCTTCGGGTAAGGGTTAGGGTTAGGGTTTGGGGACGGGGACGGTTTAGGGTACAGGTTAGGGTACGACAACGGTTTAGGGTGAGCGTACGTGTTAGGGTACGGGTTAGTGTTAGCGTACGGGTTAGGATTAGGGGACGGGTGAGGGTAAGGCTTCGGGTAAGGGTTAGGGTTAGGGTTAGGGTTAGGGTTAGGGGACGGGGACGGTTTAGGGTACAGGTTAGGGTACGACAACGGTTTAGGGTGAGCGTACGTGTTAGGGTACGGGTTAGTGTTCGCGTACGGGTTAGGATTAGGGGACGGGTAAGGGTAAGGCTACGGGTAAGGGTTAGGGTTAGGGTTAGGGTTAGGGTTAGTGTTAGGGGACGGTTTAGGGTACAGGTTAGGGTACGACAACGGTTTAGGGTGAGCGTACGTGTTAGGGTACGGGTTAGTGTTAGCGTACAGGTGAGGATTAGGTGACGGGTGAGTGTAAAGCTTCGGGTAAGGGTTAGGTTTAGGGTTAGGGTTAGGGTTAGGGAACGGGGACGGTTTAGGGTACAGCTTAGGGTACGACAACGGTTTAGGGTGAGCGTACGTGTTAGGGTACGGGTTAGTGTTAGCGTACGGGTTAGGATTAAGGGACGGGTGAGGGTAAGGCTTCGGGTAAGTGTTAGGTTTACGGTTAGGGTTAGGATTAGGGGACGGGGACGGTTTAGGGTACAGGTTAGGGTACGACAACGGTTTAGGGTGAGCGTACGTGTTAGGGTACGGGTTAGTGTTAGCGTACGGGTTAGGATAAGGGGACGGGTGAGGGTAAGGCTTCGGGTAAGGGTTAGGGTTAGGGTTAGGGGACGGGGACGGTTTAGGGTACCGGTTAGGGTACGTCAACGGTTTAGGGTGAGCGTACGTGTTAGGGTACGGGTTAATGTTAGCGTACGGGTTAGGATTAGGGGACGGGTGAGGGTAAGGCTTCGGGTAAGGGTTAGGGTTAGGGTTAGGGTTAGGGGACGGGGACGGGGACGGTTTAGGGTACAGGTTAGGCTACGACAACGGTTTAGGGTGAGCGTACGTGTTAGGGTAGGGGTTAGTGTTAGCGTACGGTTTAGGATTAGGGGACGGGTGAGGGTAAGGCTTCGGGTAAGGGTTAGGGTTAGGGTTAGGGTTAGGGTTAGGGGAAGGGGACAGGGACGGTTTAGGGTACAGGTTAGGGTACGACAACGGTTTAGCGTGAGCGTACATGTTAGGGTATGGGTTAGTGTTAGCGTACGGGTTAGGATTAGGGGACGGGTGAGGGTAAGGCTTCGGGTAAGGGTTAGGGTTAGGGTTAGGGGACGGGGACGGGGACGGGGATGGTTTAGGGTACAGGTTAGGGTACGACAACGGTTTAGGGTGAGCGTACGTGATAGGGTACGGGTTAGTGTTAGCGTACGGGTTAGGATTAGGGGACGGGTGAGGGTAAGGCTTCGGGTAAAGGATAGGGTTAGGGTTAGGGTTAGGGTTGGGGACGGGGACGGGGACGGTTTAGGGTACAGGTTAGGGTACGACAACAGTTTAGGGTGAGCGTACGTGTTAGGGTACGGGTTAGTGTTAGCTTACGGGTTAGGATTAGGGGACGGGTGAGTGTAAGGCTTCGGGTAAGGGTTAGGGTTAGGGTTAGGGTTAGGGTTAGGGTTAGGGGACGGGGACGGTTTAGGGTACAGGTTAGGGTACGACAAGGGTTTAGGGTGAGCGTAAGTGTTAGGGTACGGGTTAGTGTTAGCGTACGGGTTAGGATTAGGGGACGGGTGAGGGTAAGGCTTCGGGTAAGGGTTAGGGTTAGGGTTAGGGGACGGGGACGGGGACAGGGACGGGGACGGTTTAGGGTACAGGTTAAGGTACGACAACGATTTAGGGTGAGCGTACGTGTTAGGGTACGGGTTAGTGTTAGCGTACGGGTTAGGATTAGGGGACGGGTGAGGGTAAGGCTTCGGGTAAAGGTTAGGTTTAGGGTTAGGGTTACGGTTAGGGGACGGGGACGGGGACGGTTTAGGGTACAGTTTAGGGTACGACAACGGTTTAGGGTGAGCGTACGTGTTAGGGTATGGGTTAGTGTTAGCGTACGGGTTAGGATTAGGGGACGGGTGAGGGTAAGGCTTCGGGTAAGGGTTAGGGTTAGGGTTAGGGTTAGGGTTAGGGTACAGGGACGGTTTAGGGTACAGGGACGGTTTAGGGTACAGGTTAGGTTACGACAACAGTTTAGGGTGAGCGTACGTGTTAGGGTACGGGTTAGTGTTAGCGTACGAGTTAGGTTTAGGGGACGGGTGAGGGTAAGGCTTCGGGTAAGGGTTAGGGTTAGGGTTAGGGGACGGGGACGGGGACGGTTTAGGGTACAGGTTAGGGTACGACAACCGTTTAGGGTGAGCATACGTGTTAGGGTACGGGTTAGTGTTAGCGTACGGGTTAGGATTAAGGGACGGGTGAGTGTAAGGCTTCGGGTAAGGGTTAGGGTTAGGGTTAGGGTTAGGGGTCGGGCACGGGGACGGTTTAGGGTACAAGTTAGGGTACGACAACGGTTTAGGGTGAGGGTACGTGTTAGGGTACGGGTTAGTGTTAGCGTATGGGTTAGGATTAGGGGACGGGTTAGGGTAAGGCTTCGGGTAAGGGTTAGGGTTAGGGTTAGGGTTAGGGTTAGGGGACGGGGACGGTTTAGGGTACAGGTTAGGGTACGACAACCGTTTAGGGTGAGCATACGTGTTAGGGTACGGGTTAGTGTTAGCGTACGGGTTAGGATTAAGGGACGGGTGAGTGTAAGGCTTCGGGTAAGGGTTAGGGTTAGTGTTAGGGTTAGGGTTAGGGGACGGGGACGGGGACGGTTTAGGGTACAGGTTAGGGTACGACAACGGTTTAGGGTGAGCGTACGTGTTAGGGTACGGGTTAGTGTTAGCATACGGGTTAGAATTAGGGGACGGGTGAGGGTAAGGCTTCGGGTAAGGGTTAGGATTAGGGTTAGGGTTAGGGTTAGGGTTAGGGGACGGGGACGGTTTAGGGTACAGGTTAGGGTACGACAACGGTTTAGGGTGAGCGTACGTGTTTGGGTACGGGTTAGTGTTAGCGTACGGTTTAGGATTAGGGGACGGGTGAGGGTAAGGCTTCGGGTAAGGGTTAGGGTTAGGGGACGGGGACGGTTTAGGGTACAGGTTAGGGTACGACAAAGGTTTAGGGTGAGCGTCCGTGTTAGGGTACGGGTTAGTGTTAGCGTACGGGTTAGGATTAGGGGACGGGTGAGGGTAAGGCTTCGGGTAAGGGTTAGGGTTAGGGTTAGGGTTAGGGTTAGGGGACGGGGACGGTTTAGGGTACAGGTTAGGGTACGACAACGGTTTAGGGTGAGCGTATGTGTTAGGGTACGGGTTAGTGTTAGCGTACGGGTTAGGATAAGGGGACGGGTGAGGGTAAGGCTTCGGGTAAGGGTTAGGGTTAGGGTTAGGGTTAGGGTTAGGGTACGGGGATGGTTTAGTGTACAGGTTAGGTTAGGACAACGGTTTAGGGTGAGCGTACATGTTAGGGTACGGGTTAGTGTTAGCTTACGGGTTAGGATTAGGGGACGGGTGAGTGTAAGGCTTCGGGTAAGGGTTAGGGTTAGGGTTAGGGTTAGGGTTAGGGTTAGGGGACGGGGACGGTTTAGGGTACAGGTTAGGGTACGACAAGGGTTTAGGGTGAGCGTAAGTGTTAGGGTACGGGTTAGTGTTAGCGTACGGGTTAGGATTAGGGGACGGGTGAGGGTAAGGCTTCGGGTAAGGGTTAGGGTTAGGGTTAGGGGACGGGGACGGGGACAGGGACGGGGACGGTTTAGGGTACAGGTTAAGGTACGACAACGATTTAGGGTGAGCGTACGTGTTAGGGTACGGGTTAGTGTTAGCGTACGGGTTAGGATTAGGGGACGGGTGAGGGTAAGGCTTCGGGTAAAGGTTAGGTTTAGGGTTAGGGTTACGGTTAGGGGACGGGGACGGGGACGGTTTAGGGTACAGTTTAGGGTACGACAACGGTTTAGGGTGAGCGTACGTGTTAGGGTACGGGTTAGTGTTAGCGTACGGGTTAGGATTAGGGGACGGGTGAGGGTAAGGCTTCGGGTAAGGGTTAGGGTTAGGGTTAGGGTTAGGGTTAGGGTACAGGGACGGTTTAGGGTACAGGGACGGTTTAGGGTACAGGTTAGGTTACGACAACAGTTTAGGGTGAGCGTACGTGTTAGGGTACGGGTTAGTGTTAGCGTACGAGTTAGGTTTAGGGGACGGGTGAGGGTAAGGCTTCGGGTAAGGGTTAGGGTTAGGGTTAGGGGACGGGGACGGGGACGGTTTAGGGTACAGGTTAGGGTACGACAACCGTTTAGGGTGAGCATACGTGTTAGGGTACGGGTTAGTGTTAGCGTACGGGTTAGGATTAAGGGACGGGTGAGTGTAAGGCTTCGGGTAAGGGTTAGGGTTAGGGTTAGGGTTAGGGGTCGGGCACGGGGACGGTTTAGGGTACAAGTTAGGGTACGACAACGGTTTAGGGTGAGGGTACGTGTTAGGGTACGGGTTAGTGTTAGCGTATGGGTTAGGATTAGGGGACGGGTTAGGGTAAGGCTTCGGGTAAGGGTTAGGGTTAGGGTTAGGGTTAGGGTTAGGGGACGGGGACGGTTTAGGGTACAGGTTAGGGTACGACAACCGTTTAGGGTGAGCATACGTGTTAGGGTACGGGTTAGTGTTAGCGTACGGGTTAGGATTAAGGGACGGGTGAGTGTAAGGCTTCGGGTAAGGGTTAGGGTTAGTGTTAGGGTTAGGGTTAGGGGACGGGGACGGGGACGGTTTAGGGTACAGGTTAGGGTACGACAACGGTTTAGGGTGAGCGTACGTGTTAGGGTACGGGTTAGTGTTAGCATACGGGTTAGAATTAGGGGACGGGTGAGGGTAAGGCTTCGGGTAAGGGTTAGGATTAGGGTTAGGGTTAGGGTTAGGGTTAGGGGACGGGGACGGTTTAGGGTACAGGTTAGGGTACGACAACGGTTTAGGGTGAGCGTACGTGTTTGGGTACGGGTTAGTGTTAGCGTACGGTTTAGGATTAGGGGACGGGTGAGGGTAAGGCTTCGGGTAAGGGTTAGGGTTAGGGGACGGGGACGGTTTAGGGTACAGGTTAGGGTACGACAAAGGTTTAGGGTGAGCGTCCGTGTTAGGGTACGGGTTAGTGTTAGCGTACGGGTTAGGATTAGGGGACGGGTGAGGGTAAGGCTTCGGGTAAGGGTTAGGGTTAGGGTTAGGGTTAGGGTTAGGGGACGGGGACGGTTTAGGGTACAGGTTAGGGTACGACAACGGTTTAGGGTGAGCGTATGTGTTAGGGTACGGGTTAGTGTTAGCGTACGGGTTAGGATAAGGGGACGGGTGAGGGTAAGGCTTCGGGTAAGTGTTAGGGTTAGGGTTAGGGTTAGGGTTAGGGGACGGGGACGGGGACGGGGACGGCGCCGGTTTAGGGTACAGGTTAGTGTACGACAAAGGTTTAGGTTGAGCGTACGTTTTAGGGTACGGGTTAGTGTTAGCGTACGGGTTAGGATTAGGGGACGGGTGAGGGTAAGGCTTCGGGTAAGGGTTAGGGTTAGGGTTAGGGTTAGGGGACGGGGATGGTTTAGGGTACAAGTTATGGTACGACAACGGTTTAGGGTGAGCGTACGTGTTAGGGTACGGGTTAGTGTTAGCGTACGGGTTAGGATTAGGGAACGGGTGAGGGTAAGGCTTCGGGTAAGGGTTAGGGTTAGGGTTCGGGGACGGGGACGGTTTAGGGTACAGGTTAGGGTACGACAACGGATTAGGGTGAGCGTACGTGTTAGGGTACGGGTTAGTGTTAGCGTACGGGTTAGGATTAGGGGACGGGTGAGGGTAAGGCTTCGGGTAAGGGTTAGGGTTAGGGTTAGGGTTAGGGTTAGGGGACGGGGACGGTTTAGGGTACAGGTTAGGGTACGACAACGGTTTAGGGTGAGCGTACGTGTTAGGGTACGGGTTAGTGTTCGCGTACGGGTTAGGATTAGGGGACGGGTAAGGGTAAGGCTACGGGTAAGGGTTAGGGTTAGGGTTAGGGTTAGGGTTAGTGTTAGGGGACGGTTTAGGGTACAGGTTAGGGTACGACAACGGTTTAGGGTGAGCGTACGTGTTAGGGTACGGGTTAGTGTTAGCGTACAGGTGAGGATTAGGTGACGGGTGAGTGTAAAGCTTCGGGTAAGGGTTAGGTTTAGGGTTAGGGTTAGGGTTAGGGAACGGGGACGGTTTAGGGTACAGCTTAGGGTACGACAACGGTTTAGGGTGAGCGTACGTGTTAGGGTACGGGTTAGTGTTAGCGTACGGGTTAGGATTAGGGGACGGGTGAGGGTAAGGCTTCGGGTAAGTGTTAGGTTTACGGTTAGGGTTAGGATTAGGGGACGGGGACGGTTTAGGGTACAGGTTAGGGTACGACAACGGTTTAGGGTGAGCGTACGTGTTAGGGTACGGGTTAGTGTTAGCGTACGGGTTAGGATAAGGGGACGGGTGAGGGTAAGGCTTCGGGTAAGGGTTAGGGTTAGGGTTAGGGGACGGGGACGGTTTAGGGTACCGGTTAGGGTACGTCAACGGTTTAGGGTGAGCGTACGTGTTAGGGTACGGGTTAATGTTAGCGTACGGGTTAGGATTAGGGGACGGGTGAGGGTAAGGCTTCGGGTAAGGGTTAGGGTTAGGGTTAGGGTTAGGGGACGGGGACGGGGACGGTTTAGGGTACAGGTTAGGCTACGACAACGGTTTAGGGTGAGCGTACGTGTTAGGGTAGGGGTTAGTGTTAGCGTACGGTTTAGGATTAGGGGACGGGTGAGGGTAAGGCTTCGGGTAAGGGTTAGGGTTAGGGTTAGGGTTAGGGTTAGGGGAAGGGGACAGGGACGGTTTAGGGTACAGGTTAGGGTACGACAACGGTTTAGCGTGAGCGTACATGTTAGGGTATGGGTTAGTGTTAGCGTACGGGTTAGGATTAGGGGACGGGTGAGGGTAAGGCTTCGGGTAAGGGTTAGGGTTAGGGTTAGGGGACGGGGACGGGGACGGGGATGGTTTAGGGTACAGGTTAGGGTACGACAACGGTTTAGGGTGAGCGTACGTGATAGGGTACGGGTTAGTGTTAGCGTACGGGTTAGGATTAGGGGACGGGTGAGGGTAAGGCTTCGGGTAAAGGATAGGGTTAGGGTTAGGGTTAGGGTTGGGGACGGGGACGGGGACGGTTTAGGGTACAGGTTAGGGTACGACAACAGTTTAGGGTGAGCGTACGTGTTAGGGTACGGGTTAGTGTTAGCTTACGGGTTAGGATTAGGGGACGGGTGAGTGTAAGGCTTCGGGTAAGGGTTAGGGTTAGGGTTAGGGTTAGGGTTAGGGTTAGGGGACGGGGACGGTTTAGGGTACAGGTTAGGGTACGACAAGGGTTTAGGGTGAGCGTAAGTGTTAGGGTACGGGTTAGTGTTAGCGTACGGGTTAGGATTAGGGGACGGGTGAGGGTAAGGCTTCGGGTAAGGGTTAGGGTTAGGGTTAGGGGACGGGGACGGGGACAGGGACGGGGACGGTTTAGGGTACAGGTTAAGGTACGACAACGATTTAGGGTGAGCGTACGTGTTAGGGTACGGGTTAGTGTTAGCGTACGGGTTAGGATTAGGGGACGGGTGAGGGTAAGGCTTCGGGTAAAGGTTAGGTTTAGGGTTAGGGTTACGGTTAGGGGACGGGGACGGGGACGGTTTAGGGTACAGTTTAGGGTACGACAACGGTTTAGGGTGAGCGTACGTGTTAGGGTACGGGTTAGTGTTAGCGTACGGGTTAGGATTAGGGGACGGGTGAGGGTAAGGCTTCGGGTAAGGGTTAGGGTTAGGGTTAGGGTTAGGGTTAGGGTACAGGGACGGTTTAGGGTACAGGGACGGTTTAGGGTACAGGTTAGGTTACGACAACAGTTTAGGGTGAGCGTACGTGTTAGGGTACGGGTTAGTGTTAGCGTACGAGTTAGGTTTAGGGGACGGGTGAGGGTAAGGCTTCGGGTAAGGGTTAGGGTTAGGGTTAGGGGACGGGGACGGGGACGGTTTAGGGTACAGGTTAGGGTACGACAACCGTTTAGGGTGAGCATACGTGTTAGGGTACGGGTTAGTGTTAGCGTACGGGTTAGGATTAAGGGACGGGTGAGTGTAAGGCTTCGGGTAAGGGTTAGGGTTAGGGTTAGGGTTAGGGGTCGGGCACGGGGACGGTTTAGGGTACAAGTTAGGGTACGACAACGGTTTAGGGTGAGGGTACGTGTTAGGGTACGGGTTAGTGTTAGCGTATGGGTTAGGATTAGGGGACGGGTTAGGGTAAGGCTTCGGGTAAGGGTTAGGGTTAGGGTTAGGGTTAGGGTTAGGGGACGGGGACGGTTTAGGGTACAGGTTAGGGTACGACAACCGTTTAGGGTGAGCATACGTGTTAGGGTACGGGTTAGTGTTAGCGTACGGGTTAGGATTAAGGGACGGGTGAGTGTAAGGCTTCGGGTAAGGGTTAGGGTTAGTGTTAGGGTTAGGGTTAGGGGACGGGGACGGGGACGGTTTAGGGTACAGGTTAGGGTACGACAACGGTTTAGGGTGAGCGTACGTGTTAGGGTACGGGTTAGTGTTAGCATACGGGTTAGAATTAGGGGACGGGTGAGGGTAAGGCTTCGGGTAAGGGTTAGGATTAGGGTTAGGGTTAGGGTTAGGGTTAGGGGACGGGGACGGTTTAGGGTACAGGTTAGGGTACGACAACGGTTTAGGGTGAGCGTACGTGTTTGGGTACGGGTTAGTGTTAGCGTACGGTTTAGGATTAGGGGACGGGTGAGGGTAAGGCTTCGGGTAAGGGTTAGGGTTAGGGGACGGGGACGGTTTAGGGTACAGGTTAGGGTACGACAAAGGTTTAGGGTGAGCGTCCGTGTTAGGGTACGGGTTAGTGTTAGCGTACGGGTTAGGATTAGGGGACGGGTGAGGGTAAGGCTTCGGGTAAGGGTTAGGGTTAGGGTTAGGGTTAGGGTTAGGGGACGGGGACGGTTTAGGGTACAGGTTAGGGTACGACAACGGTTTAGGGTGAGCGTATGTGTTAGGGTACGGGTTAGTGTTAGCGTACGGGTTAGGATAAGGGGACGGGTGAGGGTAAGGCTTCGGGTAAGGGTTAGGGTTAGGGTTAGGGTTAGGGTTAGGGTACGGGGATGGTTTAGTGTACAGGTTAGGTTAGGACAACGGTTTAGGGTGAGCGTACATGTTAGGGTACGGGTTAGTGTTAGCTTACGGGTTAGGATTAGGGGACGGGTGAGTGTAAGGCTTCGGGTAAGGGTTAGGGTTAGGGTTAGGGTTAGGGTTAGGGTTAGGGGACGGGGACGGTTTAGGGTACAGGTTAGGGTACGACAAGGGTTTAGGGTGAGCGTAAGTGTTAGGGTACGGGTTAGTGTTAGCGTACGGGTTAGGATTAGGGGACGGGTGAGGGTAAGGCTTCGGGTAAGGGTTAGGGTTAGGGTTAGGGGACGGGGACGGGGACAGGGACGGGGACGGTTTAGGGTACAGGTTAAGGTACGACAACGATTTAGGGTGAGCGTACGTGTTAGGGTACGGGTTAGTGTTAGCGTACGGGTTAGGATTAGGGGACGGGTGAGGGTAAGGCTTCGGGTAAAGGTTAGGTTTAGGGTTAGGGTTACGGTTAGGGGACGGGGACGGGGACGGTTTAGGGTACAGTTTAGGGTACGACAACGGTTTAGGGTGAGCGTACGTGTTAGGGTACGGGTTAGTGTTAGCGTACGGGTTAGGATTAGGGGACGGGTGAGGGTAAGGCTTCGGGTAAGGGTTAGGGTTAGGGTTAGGGTTAGGGTTAGGGTACAGGGACGGTTTAGGGTACAGGGACGGTTTAGGGTACAGGTTAGGTTACGACAACAGTTTAGGGTGAGCGTACGTGTTAGGGTACGGGTTAGTGTTAGCGTACGAGTTAGGTTTAGGGGACGGGTGAGGGTAAGGCTTCGGGTAAGGGTTAGGGTTAGGGTTAGGGGACGGGGACGGGGACGGTTTAGGGTACAGGTTAGGGTACGACAACCGTTTAGGGTGAGCATACGTGTTAGGGTACGGGTTAGTGTTAGCGTACGGGTTAGGATTAAGGGACGGGTGAGTGTAAGGCTTCGGGTAAGGGTTAGGGTTAGGGTTAGGGTTAGGGGTCGGGCACGGGGACGGTTTAGGGTACAAGTTAGGGTACGACAACGGTTTAGGGTGAGGGTACGTGTTAGGGTACGGGTTAGTGTTAGCGTATGGGTTAGGATTAGGGGACGGGTTAGGGTAAGGCTTCGGGTAAGGGTTAGGGTTAGGGTTAGGGTTAGGGTTAGGGGACGGGGACGGTTTAGGGTACAGGTTAGGGTACGACAACCGTTTAGGGTGAGCATACGTGTTAGGGTACGGGTTAGTGTTAGCGTACGGGTTAGGATTAAGGGACGGGTGAGTGTAAGGCTTCGGGTAAGGGTTAGGGTTAGTGTTAGGGTTAGGGTTAGGGGACGGGGACGGGGACGGTTTAGGGTACAGGTTAGGGTACGACAACGGTTTAGGGTGAGCGTACGTGTTAGGGTACGGGTTAGTGTTAGCATACGGGTTAGAATTAGGGGACGGGTGAGGGTAAGGCTTCGGGTAAGGGTTAGGATTAGGGTTAGGGTTAGGGTTAGGGTTAGGGGACGGGGACGGTTTAGGGTACAGGTTAGGGTACGACAACGGTTTAGGGTGAGCGTACGTGTTTGGGTACGGGTTAGTGTTAGCGTACGGTTTAGGATTAGGGGACGGGTGAGGGTAAGGCTTCGGGTAAGGGTTAGGGTTAGGGGACGGGGACGGTTTAGGGTACAGGTTAGGGTACGACAAAGGTTTAGGGTGAGCGTCCGTGTTAGGGTACGGGTTAGTGTTAGCGTACGGGTTAGGATTAGGGGACGGGTGAGGGTAAGGCTTCGGGTAAGGTTTAGGGTTAGGGTTAGGGTTAGGGTTAGGGGACGGGGACGGTTTAGGGTACAGGTTAGGGTACGACAACGGTTTAGGGTGAGCGTATGTGTTAGGGTACGGGTTAGTGTTAGCGTACGGGTTAGGATAAGGGGACGGGTGAGGGTAAGGCTTCGGGTAAGGGTTAGGGTTAGGGTTAGGGTTAGGGTTAGGGTACGGGGATGGTTTAGTGTACAGGTTAGGTTAGGACAACGGTTTAGGGTGAGCGTACATGTTAGGGTACGGGTTAGTGTTATAGTACGGGTGAGGATTAGGGGACGGGTGAGGGTAAGGCTTCGGGTAAGGGTTAGGGTTAGGGTTAGGGGACGGGGATGGTTTAGGGTACAGGTTAGGGTACGACAACGGTTTAAGGTGAGCGTACGTGTTAGGGTACGGGTTAGTGTTAGCGTACGGGTTAGGATTAGGGGATGGGTGAGGGTAAGGCTTCGGGTAAGTGTTAGGGTTAGGGTTAGGGTTAGGGTACGGGGACGGCTTAGGGTACAGGTTAGGGTACGACAACGATTTAGGGTGAGCGTACGTGTTAGGGTACGGGTTAGTGATAGCGAACGGGTTAGGATTAGGGGACGGGTGAGGGTAAGGCTTCGGGTAAGGGTTAGGGTTAGGGTTAGTTGACGGGACGGTTTAGGGTACAGGTTAGGCTACGACAACGGTTTAGGGTGAGCGTACGTGTTAGGTTACGGGTTAGTGTTAGCGTACAGGTTAGGATTAGGGGATGGGTGAGGGTAAGGCTTCGGGTAAGTGTTAGGGTTTGGGTTAGGGTTAGGGTTAGGGTTAGGGTTCAGGGACGGTTTAGGGTACAGGTTAGGGTACGACAACAATTTAGGGTGAGCGTACGTGTTAGGGTACGGGTTAGTGTTAGCGTACGAGTTAGGATTAGGGGACGGGTGAGGGTAAGGCTTCGTGTAAGGGTTAGGGTTAGGGTTAGGGTTATGGGACGGGGATGGTTTAGGGTACAGGTTAGGCTGCGTCAACGGTTTAGGGTGTGCGTACGTGTTAGGGTACGGGTTAGTGTTAGCGTACGGGTTAGGATTAGGGGACGGGTGAGGGTAAGGCTTCGGGTAAGGGTTAGGGTTAGGGTTAGGGTTAGGGTTAGGGTTAGGGGACGGGGACAGGGACGGTTTAGGGTACATTTTAGGGTATGACAACGGTTTAGGGTGAGCGTACATGTTAGGGTATGGGTTAGTTTTAGCGTACGGGTTAGGATTAGGGGACGGGTGAGGGTAAGGCTTCGGGTAAGGGTTAGGGTTAGGGTTAGGGTTAGGGATAGGGTTAGGGGAAGGGGACGGTTTAGGGTACAGGTTAGGGTACGACAACGGTTTAGGGTGAGCGTACGTGTTAGGGTACGGGTTAGTGTTATCGTACGGGTGAGGATTAGGGGACGGGTGAGGGTAAGGCTTCGGGTAAGGGTTACGGTTAGGGTTAGGTGACGGGGACGGTTTAGGGTACAGGTTAGGGTACGACAACGGTTTAGGGTGAGCGTACGTGTTAGGGTACGGGTTAGTGTTAGCGCACGGGTTAGGATAACGGGACGGGTGAGGTTAAGGCTTCGGGTAAGGGTTAGTGATAGGGTTAGGGTTAGGGGACGGGGACGGTTTAGGGTACAGGTTAGGGTACGACAACGGTTTAGGGTGAGCGTACGTGTTAGGGTACGGGTTAGTGTTAGCGTACGGATTAGGATTAGGGGACGGGTGAGGGTAAGGCTTCGGGTAAGTGTTAGGGTTAGGGTTAGGGTTAGGGTTAGGGTACGGGGACGGTTTAGGGTACAGGTTAGGGTACGACAACGGTTTAGGGTGAGCGTACATGTTAGGGTAGGGGTTAGTGTTAGCGTACGGGTTAGGATTAGGGGACGGGTGAGGGTAAGGCTTCGGGTAAGGGATAGGGTTAGGGTTAGGGTTAGGGTTAGGGGACGGGGACGGGGACGGTTTAGGGTACAGGTTAGGGTACGACAACGGTTTAGGATGAGCGTACGTGTTAGGGTACGGGTTAGTGTTAGCGTACGGTTTAGGATTAGGGGACGGGTAAGAGTAAGGCTTCGGGTAAGGGTTAGGGTTAAGGTTAGGGTTAGGGGATGGGGACGGTTTAGGGTACAGGTTAGTGTACGACAACGGTTTAGGGTGAGCGTACGTGTAAGGGTACGTGTTAGTGTTGGCGTACGGGTTAGTATTAGGGGACGGGTGAGGGTAAGGCTTCGGGTAAGGGTTAGGGTTAGGGTTAGGGTTAGGGGACGGGGACGGGGACGGTTTAGGGTACAGGTTAGGGTACGAAGACGGTTTAGGGTGAGCTTACGTGTTAGGGTACGATTTAGTGTTAGCGTAAGTGTTAGGATTAGGGGACGGGTGAGGGTAAGTCTTCGGGTAAGGGTTAGGGTTAGGCTTAGGGTTAGGGTTAGGGTTAGGGGACGGGGACGGTTTAGGGTACAGGTTAGTGTACGACAACGGTTTAGGGTGAGCGTACGTGTTAGGGTACGGGTTAGTGTTAGCGTACGTGTTAGGATTAGGGGACGGGTGAGGGTAAGGCTTCGGGTAAGGGTTAGGGTTAGTGTTAGGGTTAGGGTTAGGGTTACGGGACGGGAACAGGGACGGTTTAGGGTACAGGTTAGGGTACGACAACAGTTTAGGGTGAGCGTACGTGTTAGGGTACGGGTTAGTGTTAGAGTACGGGTTAGGATTAGGGGACGGGTGAGGGTAAGGCTTCGGGTAAGGGTTAGGGTTAGGGTTAGGGGACGGGGACGGGGACGGGGACGGCGCCGGTTTAGGGTACAGGTTAGTGTACGACAACGGTTTAGGGTGAGCGTACGTGTTAGGGTACGGTTTAGTGTTAGCGTACGGGTTAGGATTAGGGGACGGGTGAGGGTAAGGCTTCGGGTAAGCGTTAGGGTTAGGGTTAGGGTTGGGGACGGGGACGGTTTAGGGTACAGGTTAGTGTACGACAAAGTTTTAGGTTGAGCGTACGTTTTAGGGTACGGGTTAGTGTTAGCGTACGGGTTAGGATTAGGGGACGGGTGAGGGTAAGGCTTCGGGTAAGGGTTAGGGTTAGGGGACGGGGATGGTTTAGGGTACAAGTTATGGTACGACAACGGTTTAGGGTGAGCGTACGTGTTAGGGTACGGGTTAGTGTTAGCGTACGGGTTAGGATTAGGGAACGGGTGAGGGTAAGGCTTCGGGTAAGGGTTAGGGTTAGGGTTAGGGGACGGGGACGGTTTAGGGTACAGGTTAGGGTACGACAACGGTTTAGGGTGAGCGTACGTGTTAGGGTACGGGTTAGTGTTAGCGTACGGGTTAGGATTAGGGGACGGGTGAGGGTAAGGCTTCGGGTAAGGGTTAGGGTTAGGGTTAGGGTTAGGGTTAGGGTTAGGGGACGGGGACGGTTTAGGGTACAGGTTAGGGTACGACAACGGTTTAGGGTGAGCGTACGTGTTAGGGTACGGGTTAGTGTTCGCGTACGGGTTAGGATTAGGGGACGGGTAAGGGTAAGGCTACGGGTAAGGGTTAGGGTTAGGGTTAGGGTTAGGGTTAGTGTTAGGGGACGGTTTAGGGTACAGGTTAGGGTACGACAACGGTTTAGGGTGAGCGTACGTGTTAGGGTACGGGTTAGTGTTAGCGTACAGGTGAGGATTAGGTGACGGGTGAGTGTAAGGCTTCGGGTAAGGGTTAGGTTTAGGGTTAGGGTTAGGGTTAGGGGACGCGGACGGTTTAGGGTACAGGTTAGGGTAGGACAAAGGTTTAGGGTGAGCGTACGTGTTAGGGTACGGGTTAGTGTTAGCGTACGGGTTAGGATTAGGGGACGGGTGAGGGTAAGGCTTCGGGTAAGGGTTAGGGTTAGGGTTAGGGTTAGGGGACGGGGACGGTTTAGGGTACAGGTTAGTGTACGACAAGGGTTTAGGGTGAGCGTACGTGTTAGGATACGGGTTAGTGTTAGCGTACGGGTTAGGATAAGGGGACGGGTGAGCGTAAGGCTTCGGGTAAGGGTTAGGGTTAGGATTAGGGTTAGGGGACGGGGACGGTTTAGGGTACAGGTTAGGGTACGACAACGGTTTAAGGTGAGCGTACGTGTTAGGGTACGGGTTAGTGTTAGCGTACGGGTTAGGATTAGGGGAAGGGTGAGGTTAAGGCTTCGGGTAAGTTTTAGTGTTAGGGTTAGGGTTAGGGTTAGGGTTAGGGTACGGGGACGGTTTAGGGTACAGGTTAGGGTACGACAACGATTTAGGGTGAGCGTACGTGTTAGGGTACGGGTTAGTGTTAGCGTACGGGTTAGGATTAGGGTAAGGGTGAGGGTAAGACTTCGGGTAAGGGTTAGGGTTAGGGTTAGGGTTAGGGGACTGGACGGTTTAGGGTACAGGTTAGGCTACGACAACGGTTTAGGGTGAGCGTACGTGTTAGGTTACGGGTTAGTGTTAGCGTACGGGTTAGGATTGGGGGACGAGTGAGGGTAAGGCTTCGGGTAAGGGTTAGGGTTAGGTTTAGGGTTAGGGTTAGGGGACGGGGACGGTTTAGGGTACAGGTTAGGGTACGACAACGGTTTAGTGTGAGCGTACGTGTTAGGGTACGGGTTAGTGTTAGCGTACGGGTTAGGATTAGGGGACGGGTGAGGGTAAGGCTTCGGGTAAGTGTTAGGGTTAGGGTTAGGGTTAGGGTAAGGGTTAGTGTTCGGGGACGGTTTAGGGTACAGGTTAGGGTACGACAACGATTTAGGGTGAGCGTACGTGTTAGGGTACGGTTTAGTGTTAGCGTACGTGTTAGGATTAGGGGACGGGTGAGGGTAAGGCTTCGGGTAAGGGTTAGGGTTAGTGTTAGGGTTAGGGTTAGGGTTACGGGACGGGAACAGGGACGGTTTAGGGTACAGGTTAGGGTACGACAACAGTTTAGGGTGAGCGTACGTGTTAGGGTACGGGTTAGTGTTAGCGTACGGGTTAGGATTAGGGGACGGGTGAGGGTAAGGCTTCGGGTAAGGGTTAGGGTTAGGGTTAGGGGACGGGGACGGGGACGGGGACGGCGCCGGTTTAGGGTACAGGTTAGTGTACGACAACGGTTTAGGGTGAGCGTACGTGTTAGGGTACGGTTTAGTGTTAGCGTACGGGTTAGGATTAGGGGACAGGTGAGGGTAAGGCTTCGGGTAAGCGTTAGGGTTAGGGTTAGGGTTAGGGGACGGGGACGGTTTAGGATACAGGTTAGTGTACGACAACGGTTTAGGTTGAGCGTACGTTTTAGGGTACGGGTTAGTGTTAGCGTACGGGTTAGGATTAGGGGACGGGTGAGGGTAAGGCTTCGGGTAAGGGTTAGGGTTAGGGTTAGGGTTAGGGGACGGGGATGGTTTAGGGTACAAGTTATGATACGACAACGGTTTATGGTGAGCGTACGTGTTAGGGTACGGGTTAGTGTTAGCGTACGGGTTAGGATTAGGGAACGGGTGAGGGTAAGGCTTCGGGTAAGGGTTAGGGTTAGGATTAGGGGACGGGGACGGTTTAGGGTACAGGTTAGGGTACGACAACGGTTTAGGGTGAGCGTACGTGTTAGGGTACGGGTTAGTGTTAGCGTACGGGTTAGGATTAGGGGACGGGTGAGGGTAAGGCTTCGGGTAAGGGTTAGGGTTAGGGTTAGGGTTAGGGTTAGGGTTAGGGGACGGGGACGGTTTAGGGTACAGGTTAGGGTACGACAACGGTTTAGGGTGAGCGTACGTGTTAGGTTACGGGTTAGTGTTCGCGTACGGGTTAGGATTAGGGGACGGGTAAGGGTAAGGCTACGGGTAAGGGTTAGGGTTAGGGTTAGGGTTAGGGTTAGGGTTAGGGGACGGTTTAGGGTACAGGTTAGGGTACGACAACGGTTTAGGGTGAGCGTACGTGTTAGGGTACGGGTTAGTGTTAGCGTACAGGTGAGGATTAGGTGACGGGTGAGTGTAAGGCTTCGGGTAAGGGTTAGGTTTAGGGTTAGGGTTAGGGTTAGGGGACGCGGACGGTTTAGGGTACAGGTTAGGGTACGACAAAGGTTTAGGGTGAGCGTACGTGTTAGGGTACGGGTTAGTGTTAGCGTACGGGTTAGGATTAGGGGACGGGTGAGGGTAAGGCTTCGGGTAAGGGTTAGTGTTAGGGTTAGGGTTAGGGGACGGGAACGGATTAGGGTACAGGTTAGTGTACGACAAGGGTTTAGGGTGAGCGTACGTGTTAGGATACGGGTTAGTGTTAGCGTACGGGTTAGGATAAGGGGACGGGTGAGCGTAAGGCTTCGGGTAAGGGTTAGGGTTAGGATTAGGGTTAGGGGACGGGGACGGTTTAGGGTACAGGTTAGGGTACGACAACGGTTTAAGGTGAGCGTACGTGTTAGGGTACGGGTTAGTGTTAGAGTACGGGTGAGGATTAGGGGACGGGTTAGGGTAAGGCTTCGGGTAAGTTTTAGTGTTAGGGTTAGGGTTAGGGTTATGGTTAGGGTACGGGGACAGTTTAGGGTACAGGTTAGGGTACGACAACGATTTAGGGTGAGCGTACGTGTTAGGGTACGGGTTAGTGTTAGCGTACGGGTTAGGATTAGGGGACGGGTGAGGGTAAGGCTTCGGGTAAGGGTTAGGGTTAGGGTTAGGGTTAGGGGACGGGGACGGTTTAGGGTACAGGTTAGGGTACGACAACGGTTTAGGGTGAGCGTACGTGTTAGGGTATGGGTTAGTGTTAGCGTACGGGTTAGGATTAGGGGACGGGTGAGGGTAAGGCTTCGGGTAAGTGTTAGGGTTAGGCTTAGGGTTAGGGTAAGCGTTAGTGTTCGGGGACAGTTTAGGGTACAGGTTAGGGTACGACAACGATTTAGGGTGAGCGTACGTGTTAGGGTACGGGTTAGTGTTAGCGTACGAGTTAGGATTAGGGGACGGGTGAGGGTAAGGCTTCGGATAAGGGTTAGGGTTAGGGTTAGGGTTAGGGTTAGGGTTAGGGGACGGGGACGGTTTAGGGTACAGGTTAGGCTGCGACAACGGTTTAGGGTGAGCGTACGTGTTAGGGTACAGGTTAGTGTTAGCGTACGGGTTAGGATTAGTGGACGGGTGAGGGTAAGGCTTCGGGTAAGGGATAGGGTTAGGGTTAGGGTTAGGGGACGGGGACGGGGACGGTTTAGGGTACAGGTTAGTGTACGACAACGGTTTAGGGTGAGCGTACGTGTTAGGGTACGGGTTAGTGTTGGCGTACGGGTTAGGATTAGGGGACGGGTGAGGGTAAGGCTTCGGGTAAGGTTTAGGGTTAGGGTTAGGTTTAGGGGACGGGGACGGGGACGGTTTAGGGTACAGGTTAGGGTACGAAAACCGTTTAGGGTGAGCTTACGTGTTAGGGTACGGGTTAGTGTTAGCGTAAGGGTTAGGATTAGGGGACGGGTGAGGGTAAGTCTTCGGGTAAGGGTTAGGGTTAGGGTTAGGGTTAGGGTTAGGGTTAGGGGACGGGGACGGTTTAGGGTACAGGTTAGGGTACGACAACGGTTTAGGGTGAGCGTACGTGTTAGGGTACGGGTTAGTGTTAGCGTACGGGTTAGGATTAGGGGACGGGTGAGGGTAAGGCTTCGGGTAAGGGTTAGGGTTAGGGTTAGGGTTAGGGTTAGGGGACGCAGACGGTTTATGGTACAGGTTAGGGTACGACAAAGGTTTAGGGTGAGCGTACGTGTTAGGGTACGGGTTAGTGTTAGCGTACGGGTTAGGATTGGGGACGGGTGAGGGTAAGGCTTCGGGTAAGGGTTAGGGTTAGGGTTAGGGCTAGTGTTAGGGTTAGGGGACGGGGACAGGGACGGTTTAGGGTACAGGTTAGGGTACGACAACGGTTTAGGGTGAGCGTACATGTTAGGGTATGGGTTAGTGTTAGCGTACGGGTTAGGAATAGGGGATGGGTGAGGGTAATTCTTCGGGTAAGGGTTAGGGTTAGGGTTAGGGGACGGGGACGGGGACGGGGACGGTTTAGGGTACAGGTTAGGGTACGACAACGGTTTAGGGTGAGCGTACGTGTTAGGGTACGGGTTAGTGTTAGCGTACGGGTTAGGATGAGGGGACGGGTGAATGTAAGGCTTCGGGTAAGGGTTAGGGATAGGGTTAGGGTTAGGTTTAGGGTTAGGGGACGGGGACGGTTTAGGGTACAGGTTAGGGTACGTCAACCGTTTAGGGTGAGCGTACGTGTTAGGGTACGGGTTAGTGTTAGTGTACGGGTTGGGCTTAGGGGACGGGTGAGGGTAAGGCTTCTGGTAAGGGTTAGGGTTAGGGTTAGGGTTAGGGTTAGGTTTAGGGGACGGGGACGGTTTAGGGTACAAGTTAGGGTACGACAACGGTTTAGGGTGAGCGTACGTGTTAGGGTATGGGTTAGTGTTAGCGTACGGGTTAGGATTAGGGGACGGGTGAGGGTAAGGCTTCGGGTAAGGGTTAGGGTTAGGGTTAGGGTTAGGGTTAGGGTTAGGGGACGGGGACGGTTTAGGGTACAGGTTAGTGTACGACAAAGTTTTAGGGTGAGCGTACGTGTTAGGGTATGGGTTAGTGTTAGCGTACGGGTTAGGATTAGGGGACGGGTGAGGGTAAGGCTTCGGGAAAGTGTTAGGGTTAGGGTTAGGGTTAGGGTTAGGGGACGGGCACAGGGACGGTTTAGTGTACAAGTTAGGGTACGACAACGGTTTAGGGTGAGGGTACGTGTTAGGGTACGGGTTAGTGTTAACTTACGGGTTAGGATTAGGGGACGGGTTAGGGTAAGGCTTCGGGTAAGGGTTAGGGTTAGGGTTAGGGTTAGGGTTAGGGGACGTGGACGGTTTAGGGTACAGGTTAGGGTACGACAACCGTTTAGGGTGAGCATACGTGTTAGGGTACGGGTTAGTGTTAGCGTACGGGTTAGGATTTGGGGACGGGTGAGGGTAAGGCTTCGGGTAAGGGTTAGGGTTAGGGTTAGGGTTAGGGTTAGGGTTAAGGGACGGGGACAGGGACGGTTTAGGGTACAGGTTAGGGTACGACAACAGTTTAGGATGAGCGTACGTGTTAGGGTACGGGTTAGTGTTAGCGTACGGGTTAGGATTAGGGGACGGGTGAGGGTAAGGCTTCGGGTAAGGGTTAGGGTTAGGGTTAGGGTTAGGGGACGGGGACGGGGACGGCGACGGTTTAGGGTACAGGTTAGTGTACGACAACGATTTAGGGTGAGCGTACGTGTTAGGGTACGGGTTAGTGTTAGCGTACGGGTTAGGATTAGGGGACGGGTGAGGGTAAGGCTTCGGGTAAGCGTTAGGGTTAGAGTTAGGGTTAGGGTTAGGGTTAGGGGACGGGGACGGTTTAGGGTACAGGTTAGGGTACGACAATGGTTTAGGGTGAGCGTACGTTTTAGAGTACGGGTTAGTGTTAGTGTACGGGTTAGAATTAGGGGACGGGTGAGGGTAAGGCTTCGGGTAAGGTTTAGGGTTAGGGTTAGGGTTAGGGGACGGGGACGGTTTAGGGTACAAGTTAGGGTACGACAACGGTTTAGGGTGAGCGTACGTGTTAGGGTACGGTTTAGTGTTAGCGTACGGGTTAGGATTAGGGAACGGGTGAGGGTAAGGCTTCGGGTAAGGGTTAGGGTTAGGGTTAGGGGACGGGGACGGTTTAGGGTACAGGTTAGGATACGACAACGGTTTAGGGTGAGCGTACGTGTTAGGGTACGGGTTAGTGTTAGCGTAAGGGTTAGGATTAGAGGACGGGTGAGGGTAAGGCTTCGCGTAAGGGTTAGGGTTAGGGTTAGGGTTAGGGTTAGGGTTAGGGGACTGGGACGGTTTAGGGTACAGGTTAGGGTACGACAACGGTTTAGGGTGAGCGTACGTGTTAGGGTACGGGTTAGTGTTTGCGTACAGGTTAGGATTAGCGGACGGGTGAGGGTAAGGCTTCGGGTAAGGGTTAGGGTTAGGGTTAGGGTTAGGTTTAGGGTTAGGGTTAGGGGACGGTTTAGAGTACAGGTTAGGGTACGACAACGGTTTATGGTGAGCGTACGTGTTAGGGTACGGGTTAGTGTTAGCGTACGGGTGACGATTAGGTGACGGGTGAGTGTAAGGATTCGGGTAAGTGTTAGGGTTAGGGTTAGGGTTAGGGTTAGGGGACGGGGACGGTTTAGGGTACAGGTTAGGGTACGACAAAGGTTTAGCGTGAACGTACGTGTTAAGGTACGGGTTAGTGTTAGCGTACGGGTTAGGATTAGGGGACGGGTGAGGGTAAGGCTTCGGGTAAGGGTTAGGGTTAGGGTTAATGTTAGGGTTAGGGGACGGGGACGGTTTAGGGTACAGGTTCGTCTGCGACAATGGTTTAGGGTGAGCGTACGTGTTAGGGTACGGGTTAGTGTTAGCGTACGGGTTAGGATTAGCGGACGGGTGAGGGTAAGGCTTCGGGTAAGTGTTAGGGTTAGGGTTAGGGCTAGGGTTAGGGTTAGGGGACGGGGACAGGGACGGTTAAGGGTACAGGTTAGGGTACGACAACGGTTTAGGGTGAGCGTACATGTTAGGGTATGTGTTAGTGTTAGCGTACGGGTTAGGATTAGGGGACGGGTGAGGGTAAGGCTTCGGGTAAGGGTTAGGGTTAGGATTAGGGGACGGGGACGGGGACGGGGACGGTTTAGGGTACAGGTTAGGGTACGACAACGATTTAGGGTGAGCGTACATGTTAGGGTACGGGTTAGTGTTAGCGTACGGGTTAGGATTAGAGGACGGCTGAGGGTAAGGCTTCGGGTAAATATTAGGGTTAGGGTTATGGTTAGGGTTAGGGGACGGGGACGGGGACGGTTTAGGGTACAGGTTAGGGTACGACAACGGTTTAGGGTGAGCGTACGTGTTAGGGTACGGGTTAGTGTTAGCGTACGGGTTAGGATTAGGGGACGGGTGAGTGTAAGGCTTCGGGTAAGGGTTAGGGATAGAGTTAGGGTTAGGTTTAGGGTTAGGGGACGGGGACGGTTTAGGGTACAGGTTAGGGTACGTCAACGGTTTAGGGTGAGCGTACGTGTTAGGGTACGGGTTAGTGTTAGTGTACGGGTTAGGATTAGGGGATGGGTGAGGGTAAGGCTTCGGGTAAGGGTTAGGGTTAGTGTTAGGGTTAGGGTTAGGGTTAGGGGACGGGGACGGTTTAGGGTACAAGTTAGTGTATGACAACGGTTTAGGGTGAGCGTACGTGTTAGGGTATGGGTTAGTGTTAGCGTACGGGTTAGGATTAGGGGACGGGTGAGTGTAAGGCTTCGGGTAAGGGTTAGGGTTAGGGTTAGGGTTAGGGTTAGGGGACGGGGACGAGGACGGTTTAGGGTACAGGTTAGTGTACGACAAAGGTTTAGGGTGAGCGTACGTGTTAGGGTACGGGTTAGTGTTAGCGTACGGGTGAGGATTAGGGGACGGGTTTGTGTAAGGCTTCGGGTAAGGGTTAGGGTTAGGGTTAGGGTTAGGGTTAGGGTTAGGGGACGGGGACGGTTTAGGGTACAGGTTAGGATACGACAACGGTTTAGGGTGAGCGTACGTGTTAGGGTATGGGTTAGTGTTAGCGTACGGGTTAGGATTAGGGGACGGGTGAGGTTAAGGCTTCGGGAAAGGGTTAGGGTTAGGGTTAGGGGACGGGCACAGGGACGGTTTAGGGTACAAGTTAGGGTACGACAACGGTTTAGAGTGAGGGTACGTGTTAGGGTACGGGTTAGTGGTAACGTACGGGTTAGGATTAGGGGACGTGTTAGGGTAAGGCTTCGGGTAAGGGGTAGGGTTAGGGTTAGGGTTAGGGTTAGGGGACGTGGACGGTTTAGGGTACAGGTTAGGGTACGACAACCGTTTAGGGTGAGCGTACGTGTTAGGGTACGGGTTAGTGTTAGCGTACGGGTTAGGATTAGGGGACGGATGAGGGTAAGGCTTCGGGTAAGGGTTAGGGTTAGGGTTAGGGTTAGGGTTAGGTTTAGGGCACGGGGACGGTTTAGGGTACAGGTTAGGGTACGACAACGGTTTAGGGTGAGCGTACGTGTTAGGGTATGGGTTAGTGTTAGCGTACGGGTGAGGATTAGGGGACGGGTGAGGGTAAGGCTTCGGGTAAGGGTTAGGGTTAGGGTTAGGGTTAGGTTTAGGTTTAGGGGACGGGGACGGTTTAGAGTACAGGTTAGGGTACGACAACGGTTTAGGGTGAGCGTACGTGTTAGGGTACGGGTTAGTGTTAGCGTACGGGTTAGGATTAGGGGACGGGTGAGGGTAAGTCTTCGGGTAAGGGTTAGGGTTAGGGTTAGGGTTAGGGTTAGGGTTAGGGGACGGGGACGGTTTAGGGTACAGGTTAGTGTACGACAACGTTTTAGGGTGAGCGTACGTGTTAGGGTACGGGTTAGTGTTAGCGTACGGGTGAGGATTAGGGGACGGGTTAGGGTAAGGCTTCGGGTAAGGGTTAGGGTTAGGGGACGGGGACGGTTTAGGGTACAGGTTAGGGTACGACAACGGTTTAGGGTGAGCGTACGTGTTAGGGTACGGGTTAGTGTTAGCGTACGGGTTAGGATTAGGGGACGGGTGAGGGTAAGGCTTCGGGTAAGGGATAGGGTTAGGGTTAGGGTTAGGGTTAGGGGACGGGGACGGTTTAGGGTACAGGTTAGGGTATGACAACGGTTTAGGGTGAGCGTACGTGTTAGGGTACGGGTTAGTGTTAGCGTACGGGTTAGGATTAGGGGACGGGTGAGGGTAAGGCTTCGGGTAAGGGTTAGGGTTAGGGTTAGGGTTAGGGTTAGGGGATGGGGACGGTTTAGGGAACAGGTTAGTGTACGACAACGGTTTAGGGTGAGCGTACGTGTTAGGGTACGGGTTAGTGTTGGCGTACGGGTTAGGATTAGGGGACGGGTGAGTGTAAGGCTTCGGGTAAGGGTTAGGGTTAGTGTTAGGGTTAGGGTTAGGGTTACCGGACGGGGACAGGGACGGTTTAGGGTACAGGTTAGGGTACAACAGCAGTTTAGGGTGAGCGTACGTGTTAGGGTACGGGATAGTGTTAGCGTACGGGTTAGGATTAGGGGACGGGTGAGGGTAAGGCTTCAGTTAAGGGTTAGGGTTAGGGTTAGGGTTAGGGGACGGGGACGGTTTAGGGTACAGGTTAGGGTACGACAACGGTTTAGGGTGAGCGTACGTTTTAGGGTACGGGTTAGTGTTAGCGTACGGGTTAGGATTAGGGGACGGGTGAGGGTAAGGCTTCGGGTAAGGGTTAGGGTTAGGGTTAGGGTTAGGGTACGGGGACGGTTTAGGGTACAAGTTAGGGTACGACAACGGTTTAGGTTGAGCGTACGTGTTAGGGTACTGGTTAGTGTTAGCGTACGGGTTAGGATTAGGGAACGTGTGAGGGTAAGGCTTCGGGTAAGGGTTAGGGTTAGGGTTAGGGGACGGGGACGGTTTAGGGTACAGGTTAGGGTACGACAAAGCTTTAGGGTGAGCGTACGTGTTAGGGTACGGGTTAGTGTTAGCGTACGGTTTAGGATTAGCGGACGGGTGAGGGTAAGGCTTCGGGTAAGTGTTAGGGTTAGGGTTAGGGCTAGGGTTAGGGTTAGGGGACGGGGACAGGGACGGTTTAGGGTACAGGTTAGGGTACGACAACGGTTTAGGGTGAGCGTACATGTTAGGGTATGGGTTAGTGTTAGCGTATGGGTTAGGATTAGGGGACGGGTGAGGGTAAGGCTTCGGGTAAGGGTTAGGATTAGGGTTAGGGTACGGGGACGGGAACGGGGACGGGGATGGTTTAGGGTACAGGTTAGGGTACGACAAAGATTTAGGGTGAGCGTACGTGTTAGGGTACGGGTTAGTGTTTGCGTACGGGTTAGGATTAGAGGACGGCTGAGGGTAAGGCTTCGGGTAAAGGTTAGGGTTAGGGTTAGGGTTAGGGTTAGGGGACGGGGACGGGGACGGTTTAGGGTACAGGTTAGGGTACGACAACGGTTTAGGGTGAGCGTACGTGTTAGGGTACGGGTTAGTGTTAGCGTACGGGTTAGGATTAGGGGACGGGTGAGTGTAAGGCTTCGGGTAAGGGTTAGGGTTAGGGTTAGGGTTAGGGTTAGGGGACGGGGACGGTATAGGGTACAGGTTAGGGTACGTCAATGGTTTAGGGTGAGCGTACGTGTTAGGGTACGGGTTAGTGTTAGTGTACGGGTTAGGATTAGGGGACGGGTGAGGGTAAGGCTTCGGGTAAGGGTTAGGGTTAGGGTTAGGGTTAGGGTTAGGGTTAGGGGACGGGGACGGTTTAGGGTACAAGTTAGGGTACGACAACGGTTTAGGGTGAGCGTACGTGTTAGGGTATGGGTTAGTGTTAGCGTACGGGTTAGGATTAGGGGACGGGTGACGGTAAGGCTTCGGGTAAGGGTTATGGTTAGGGTTAGGGTTAGGGTTAGGGGATGGGGATGGTTTAGGGTACAGGTTAGTGTACGACAAAATTTAGGTGAGCGTACGTGTTAGGGTACGGGTTAGTGTTAGCGTACGAGTGAGGATTAGGGGACGGGTGAGTGTAAGGCTTCGGGTAAGGGTTAGGGTTAGGGTTAGGGTTAGGGTTAGGATTAGGGGACGGGGACGGTTTAGGGTACAGGTTAGGGTACGACAACGGTTTAGGGTGAGCGTACGTGTTAGGGTATGGGTTAGTGTTAGCGTACGGGTTAGGATTAGGGGACGGGTGAGGGTAAGGCTTCGGGAAAGGGTTAGGGTTAGGGTTAGAGTTAGGGTTAGGGGACGGGCACGGGGACGGTTTAGGGTACAAGTTAGGGTACGACAACGGTTTAGGGTGAGGGTACGTGTTAGGGTACGGGTTAGTGTTAACGTACGGGTTAGGATTAGGGGACGGGTTAGGGTAAGGCTTCGGGTAAGTGTTAGGCTTAGGGTTAGGGTTAAGGTTAGGGGACGTGGACGGTTTAGGGTACAGGTTAGGGTACGACAACCGTTTAGGGGGAGCGTACGTGTTAGGGTACGGGTTAGTGTTAGCGTACGGGTTAGGATTAGGGGACGGGTGAGGGTAAGGCTTCGGGTAAGGGTTAGGGTTAGGGTTAGGGTTAGGGTTAGGGTTAGGGGACGGGGACGGGGACGGTTTAGGGTACAGGTTAGGGTACGACAACGGTTTAGGGTGAGCGTACGTGTTAGGGTACGGGTTAGTGTTAGCGTACGGGTGAGGATTAGGGACGGGTGAGGGTAAGGCTTCGGGTAAGGGTTAGGGTTAGGGTTAGGGTTAGGGTTAGGGTTAGGGGACGGGGACGGTTTAGGGTACAGGTTAGGGTACGACAATGTTTTAGGGTGAGCGTACATGTTAGGGTACGGGTTAGTGTTAGCGTACGGGTGAGGATTAGGGGACTGGTGAGGGTAAGGCTTCGGGTAAGGGTTAGGGTAAGGGTTAGGGGACGGGGACGGTTTAGGGTACAGGTTAGGGTACGACAAAGCTTTAGGGTGAGCGTACGTGTTAGGGTACGGGTTAGTGTTAGCGTACGGTTTAGGATTAGCGGACGGGTGAGGGTAAGGATTCGGGTAAGGGTTAGGGTTAGGGTTAGGGCTAGGGTTAGGGTTAGGGGACGGGGACAGGGACGGTTTAGGGTACAGGTTAGGGTACGACAACGGTTTAGGGTGAGCGTACATGTTAGGGTATGGGTTAGTGTTAGCGTATGGGTTAGGATTAGGGGACGGGTGAGGGTAAGGCTTCGGGTAAGGGTTAGGGTTAGGGTTAGGGTTAGGGTTAGGGGATGGGGATGGTTCAGGGTACAGGTTAGTGTACGCCAAAAGTTTAGGTGAGCGTACGTGTTAGGGTACGGGTTAGTGTTAGCGTACGAGTGAGGATTAGGGGACGGGTGAGTGTAAGGCTTCGGGTAAGGGTTAGGGTTAGGGTTAGGGTTTGGGGACGGGGACTTTTTAGGGTACAGTTTAGGGTACGACAACGGTTTAGGGTGAGCGTACGTGTTAGGGTATGGGTTAGTGTTAGCGTACGGGTTAGGATTAGGGGACGGGTGAGGGTAAGGCTTCGGGAAAGGGTTAGGGTTAGGGTTAGAGTTAGGGTTAGGGGACGGGCACGGGGACGGTTTAGGGTACAAGTTAGGGTACGACAACGGTTTAGGGTGAGGGTACGTGTTAGGGTACGGGTTAGTGTTAACGTACGGGTTAGGATTAGGGGACGGGTTAGGGTAAGGCTTCGGGTAAGTGTTAGGGTTAGGGTTAGGGTTAAGGTTAGGGGACGTGGACGGTTTAGGGTACAGGTTAGGGTACGACAACCGTTTAGGGGGAGCGTACGTGTTAGGGTACGGGTTAGTGTTAGCGTACGGGTTAGGATTAGGGGACGGGTGAGGGTAAGGCTTCGGGTAAGGGTTAGGGTTAGGGTTAGAGTTAGGGTTAGGGGACGGGGACGGGGACGGTTTAGGGTACAGGTTAGGGTACGACAACGGTTTAGGGTGAGCGTACGTGTTAGGGTACGGGTTAGTGTTAGCGTACGGGTGAGGATTAGGGACGGGTGAGGGTAAGGCTTCGGGTAAGGGTTAGGGTTAGGACTAGGGTTAGGTTTAGGGTTAGGGGACGGGGACCGTTTAGGGTACAGGTTAGGGTACAACAACGGTTTAGGGGGAGCGTACGTGTTAGGGTACGGGTTAGTGTTAGCGTACGGGTTAGGATTAGGGGATGGGTGAGCGTAAGGCTTCGGGTAAGGGTTAGGGTTAGGGTTAGGGTTAGGGTAGGGTTAGGGGACGGGGACGGTTTAGGGTACAGGTTAGGGTACGACAATGTTTTAGGGTGAGCGTACGTGTTAGGGTACGGGTTAGTGTTAGCGTACGGGTGAGGATTAGGGGACGGGTGAGGGTAAGGCTTCGGGTAAGGGTTAGGGTTAGGCTTAGGGGACGGGGACGGTTTAGGGTACAGGTTAGGGTACGACAACGGTTTAGGGTGAGCGTACGAGTTAGGGTACGGATTAGTGTTAGCGCACGGGTTAGGATAAGGGGACGGGTGAGGGTAAGGCTTCGGGTAAGGGTTAGTGTTAGGGTTAGGGTTAGGGGACGGGGACGGTTTAGGGTACAGGTTAGGGTACGACAACGGTTTAGGGTGAGCGTACGTGTTAGGGTACGGGTTAGTGTTAGCGTACGGCTTAGGATTAGGGGACGGGTGAGGGTAAGGCTTCGGGTAAGTGTTAGGGTTAGGGTTAGGGTTAGGGTTAGGGTTAGGGTACGGGGACGGTTTAGGGTACAGGTTAGGGTACGACAACGATTTAGGGTGAGCGTACGTGTTAGGGTACGGGTTAGTGTTAGCCTACAGGTTAGGATTAGGGGACGGGTGAGGGTAAGGCTTCGGGTAAGGGTTATGGTTAGGGTTAGGGTTAGGGGACGGGGACGGTTTAGGGTACAGATTAGGGTATGACAACGGTTTAGGGTGAGCGTACGTGTTAGGGTACGGGTTAGTGTTAGCGTACGGATTAGGATTAGGGGACGGGTGAGGGTAAGGCTTCGGGTAAGGGTTAGTGTTAGAGTTAGGGTTAGGGTTAGGGGACGGGGACGGGGACGGTTTAGGGTACAGGTTAGCGTACGACAACGGTTTAGGGTGAGCGTACGTGTTAGGGTACGGGTTAGTGTTAGCGTACGGTTTAGGATTCGAGGACAGGTGAGGGTAAGGCTTCGGGTAAGGGTTAGGGTTAGGGTTAGGGTTACGGTTAGGGGATGGGGACGGTTTAGGGTACAGGTTAGTGTACGACAACGGTTTAGGGTGAGCGTACGTGTTAGGGTACGGGTTAGTGTTAGCGTACGGGTTAGGATTAGGGGACGGGTGAGGGTAAGGCTTCGGGTAAGGGTTAGGGTTTGGGTTAGGGTTAGGGGATCGGGACGGGGACGGTTTAGGGTACAGGTTAGGGTACGACAACGGTTTAGGGTGAGCTTACATGTTAGGGTACGGGTTAGTGTTAGCGTAAGGGTTAGGATTAGGGGACGGGTGAGGGTAAGTCTTCGGGTAAGGGTTAGGGTTAGGGTTAGGGTTAGGGTTTGCGTTAGGGGACGGGGACGCTTTAGGGTACAGGTTAGGGTACGACAACGGTTTAGGGTGAGCGTACGTGTTAGGGTACGGGATAGTGTTAGCGTACGGGTTAGGATTATGGGACGGGTGAGGGTAAGGCTTCGGGTAAGGGTTAGGGATAGTGTTAGGGTTAGGGTTAGGGTTATGGGACGGGGACAGGGACGGTTTAGGGTAGAGGTTAGGGTACGACAACAGTTTAGGGTGTGCGTACGTGTTAGGGTACGGGTTAGTGTTAGCGTACGGGTTAGGATTAGGGGACGGGTGAGGGTAAGGCTTCGGGTAAGCGTTAGGGTTAGGGTTAGGGTTAGGGTTAGGGTTAGGGGCCGGGGACGGTTTAGGGTACAGGTTAGGGTACGACAAAGATTTAGGGTGAGCGTACGTTTTAGGGTACGGGTTAGTGTTAGCGTACGGGTTAGGATTAGGGGACGGGTGAGGGTAAGGCTTCGGGTAAGGGTTAGGGTTAGGGTTAGGGTTAGGGGACGGGGACGGTTTAGGGTACAATTTAGGGTACGACAACGGTTTAGCGTGAGCGTACGTCTTAGGGTACTGGTTAGTGTTAGCGTACGGGTTAGGATTACGGAACGGGTGAGGGTAAGGCTTCGGGTAAGGGTTAGGGTTAGGGTTAGGGGACGGGGACGGTTTAGGGTACAGGTTAGGGTACGACAAAGGTTTAGGGTGAGCGTACGTGTTAGGGTACGGGTTAGTGTTAAGGTACGGGTTAGTGTTAGCGTACGGGTTAGGATTAGGTGACGGGTGAGGGTAAGGCTTCGGGTAAGGGTTAGGATTAGGGTTAGGGTACGGGGACGGGGACGGGGACGGGGATGATTTAGGGTACAGGTTAGAGTACGACAAAGATTTAGGGTGAGCGTACGTGTTAGGGTACGGGTTAGTGTTAGCGTACGGGTTAGGATTAGAGGACGGCTGAGGGTAAGGCTTCGGGTAAAGGTTAGGGTTAGGGTTAGGGTTAGGGTTAGGGGACGGGGACGGGGACGGTTTAGGGTACAGGTTAGGGTACGACAAAAGTTTAGGGTGAGCGTATGTGTTAGGGTACGGGTTAGTGTTAGCGTACGAGTGAGGTTTAGGGGACGGGTGAGTGTAAGGCTTCGGGTAAGGGTTAGGGTTAGGGTTAGGGTTAGGGGACGGGGACGGTTTAGGGTACAGGTTAGGGTACGACAATGTTTTAGGGTGAGCGTACGTGTTAGGGTACGGGTTAGTGTTAGCGTACGGGTGAGGATTAGGGGACGGGTGAGGGTAAGGCTTCGGGTAAGGGTTAGGGTTAGGGTTAGGGGACGGGGACGGTTTAGGGTACAGGTTAGGGTACGACAACGGTTTAGGGTGAGCGTACGAGTTAGGGTACGGGTTAGTGTTAGCGCACGGGTTAGGATAAGGGGACGGGTGAGGGTAAGGCTTCGGTTAAGGGTTAGGGTTAGGGTTAGGGGACGGGGACGGTTTAGGGTACAGGTTAGGGTACGACAACGGTTTAGGGTGAGCGTACGTGTTAGGGTACGGGTTAGTGTTAGCGTACGGCTTAGGATTAGGGGACGGGTGAGGGTAAGGCTTCGGGTAAGTGTTAGGGTTAGGGTTAGGGTTAGGGTTAGGGTTAGGGTACGGGGACGGTTTAGGGTACAGGTTAGGGTACGACAACGATTTAGGGTGACCGTACGTGTTAGGGTACGGGTTAGTGTTAGCGTACAGGTTAGGATTAGGGGACGGGTGAGGGTAAGGCTTCGGGTAAGGGTTAGGGTTAGGGTTAGGGTTAGGGGACGGGGACAATTTAGGGTACAGATTAGGATATGACAACGGTTTAGGCTGAGCGTATGTGTTAGGGTACGGGTTAGTGTTAGCGTACGGATTAGGATTAGGGGACGTGTGAGGGTAAGGCTTCGGGTAAGGGTTAGGGTTAGGGTTAGGGTTAGGGTTAGGGGACGGGGACGGGGACGGTTTAGGGTACAGATTAGGGTACGACAACGGTTTAGGGTGAGCGTACGTGTTAGGGTACGGGTTAGTGTTAGCGTACGGTTTAGGATTCGGGGACGGGTGAGGGTAAGGCTTCGGGTAAGGGTTAGGGTTAGGGTTAGGGGACGGGGACGGTTTAGGGTACATGTTAGGGTACGACAACGGTTTAGGGTGAGCGTACGAGTTAGGGTACGGGTTAGTGTTAGCGCACGGGTTAGGATAAGGGGACGGGTGAGGGTAAGGCTTCGGGTAAGGGTTAGGGTTAGGGTTAGGGTTAGGGGACGGGGACGGTTTAGGGTACAGGTTAGGGTACGACAACGGTTTAGTGTGAGCGTACGTGTTAGGGTACGGGTTAGTGTTAGCGTACGGCTTAGGATTAGGGGACGGGTGAGGGTAAGGCTTCGGGTAAGTGTTAGGGTTAGGGTTAGGGTTAGGGTTAGGGTTAGGGTACGGGGACGGTTTAGGGTACAGGTTAGGGTACGACAACGATTTAGGGTGAGCGTACGTGTTAGGGTACGGGTTAGTGTTAGCCTACAGGTTAGGATTAGGGGACGGGTGAGGGTAAGGCTTCGGGTAAGGGTTATGGTTAGGGTTAGGGTTAGGGTTAGGGGACGGGGACGGTTTAGGGTACAGATTAGGGTATGACAACGGTTTAGGGTGAGCGTACGTGTTAGGGTACGGGTTAGTGTTAGCGTACGGATTAGGATTAGGGGACGGGTGAGGGTAAGGCTTCGGGTAAGGGTTAGTGTTAGAGTTAGGGTTAGGGTTAGGGAACGGGGACGGGGACGGTTTAGGGTACAGGTTAGGGTACGACAACGGTTTAGGGTGAGCGTACGTGTTAGGGTACGGGTTAGTGTTAGCGTACGGTTTAGGATTCGAGGACAGGTGAGGGTAAGGCTTCGGGTAAGGGTTAGGGTTAGGGTTAGGGTTACGGTTAGGGGATGGGGACGGTTTAGGGTACAGGTTAGTGTACGACAACGGTTTAGGGTGAGCGTACGTGTTAGGGTACGGGTTAGTGTTGGCGTACGGGTTAGGATTAGGGGACGGGTGAGGGTAAGGCTTCGGGTAAGGGTTAGGGTTTGGGTTAGGGTTAGGGGATCGGGACGGGGACGGTTTAGGGTACAGGTTAGGGTACGACAACGGTTTAGGGTGAGCTTACATGTTAGGGTACGGGTTAGTGTTAGCGTAAGAGTTAGGATTAGGGGACGGGTGAGGGTAAGTCTTCGGGTAAGGGTTAGGGTTAGGGTTAGGGTTAGGGTTTGCGTTAGGGGACGGGGACGCTTTAGGGTACAGGTTAGGGTACGACAACCGTTTAGGGTGAGCGTACGTGTTAGGGTACGGGATAGTGTTAGCGTACGGGTTAGGATTATGGGACGGGTGAGGGTAAGGCTTCGGGTAAGGGTTAGGGATAGTGTTAGGGTTAGGGTTAGGGTTACGGGACGGGGACAGGGACGGTTTAGGGTAGAGGTTAGGGTACGACAACAGTTTAGGGTGAGCGTACGTGTTAGGGTACGGGTTAGTGTTAGCGTACGGGTTAGGATTAGGGGACGGGTGAGGGTAAGGCTTCGGGTAAGCGTTAGGGTTAGGGTTAGGGTTAGGGTTAGGGTTAGGGGACGGGGACGGTTTAGGGTACAGGTTAGGGTACGACAAAAGTTTAGGGTGAGCGTACGTTTTAGGGTACGGGTTAGTGTTAGCGTACGGGTTAGGATTAGGGGACGGATGAGGGTAAGGCTTCGGGTAAGGGTTAGGGTTAGGGTTAGGGTTAGGGGACGGGGACGGTTTAGGGTACAAGTTAGGGTACGACAACGGTTTAGCGTGAGCGTACGTCTTAGGGTACTGGTTAGTGTTAGCGTACGGGTTAGGATTAGGGAACGGGTGAGGGTAAGGCTTCGGGTAAGGGTTAGGGTTAGGGTTAGGGGACGGGGACGGTTTAGGGTACAGGTTAGGGTACGACAAAGGTTTAGGGTGAGCGTACGTGTTAGGGTACGGGTTAGTGTTAAGGTACGGGTTAGGATTAGGGGACGGGTGAGGGTAAGGCTTCGCGTAAGGGTTAGGGTTAGGGTTAGGGTTAGGGTTAGGTTTAGGGTTAGGGTTAGGGGACGGTTTAGGGTACAGGTTAGGGTACGACAACGGTTTAGGGTGAGCGTACGTGTTAGGGTACGGGTTAGTGTTAGCGTACGGGTGAGTATTAGGTGACGGGTGAGTGTAAGGCTTCGGGTAAGGGTTAGGGTTAGGGTTAGGGTTAGGGTTAGGGTTAGGGGACCCGGACGGTTTAGGGTACAGGTTAGGGTTCGACAAAGGTTTAGGGTGAGCGTACGTGTTAAGGTACGGGTTAGTGTTAGCGTACGGGTTAGGATTAGGTGACGGGTGAGGGTAAGGCTTCGGGTAAGGGTTAGGATTAGGGTTAGGGTACGGGGACGGGGACGGGGACGGGGATGATTTAGGGTACAGGTTAGAGTGCGACAAAGATTTAGGGTGAGCGTACGTGTTAGGGTACGGGTTAGTGTTAGCGTACGGGTTAGGATTAGAGGACGGCTGAGGGTAAGGCTTCGGGTAAAGGTTAGGGTTAGGGTTAGGGTTAGGGTTAGGGGACGGGGACGGGGACGGTTTAGGGTACAGGTTAGGGTACGACAAAAGTTTAGGGTGAGCGTATGTGTTAGGGTACGGGTTAGTGTTAGCGTACGAGTGAGGTTTAGGGGACGGGTGAGTGTAAGGCTTCGGGTAAGGGTTAGGGTTAGGGTTAGGGTTAGGGTTAGGGTTAGGGGACGGGGACGGTTTAGGGTACAGGTTAGGGTACGACAATGTTTTAGGGTGAGCGTACGTGTTAGGGTACGGGTTAGTGTTAGCGTACGGGTGAGGATTATGGGACGGGTGAGGGTAAGGCTTTGGGTAAGGGTTAGGGTTAGGGTTAGGGGACGGGGACGGTTTAGGGTACAGGTTAGGGTACGACAACGGTTTAGGGTGAGCGTACGAGTTAGGGTACGGGTTATTTTAGCGTACGGCTTAGGATTAGGGGACGGGTGAGGGTAAGGCTTCGGGTAAGTGTTAGGGTTAGGGTTAGGGTTAGGGTTAGGGTTAGGGTACGGGGACGGTTTAGGGTACAGGTTAGGGTACGACAACGATTTAGGGTGAGCGTACGTGTTAGGGTACGGGTTAGTGTTAGCGTACAGGTTAGGATTAGGGGACGGGTGAGGGTAAGGCTTCGGGTAAGGGTTAGGGTTAGGGTTAGGGTTAGGGGACGGGGACAGTTTAGGGTACAGATTAGGATATGACAACGGTTTAGGCTGAGCGTATGTGTTAGGGTACGGGTTAGTGTTAGCGTACGGATTAGGATTAGGGGACGTGTGAGGGTAAGGCTTCGGGTAAGGGTTAGGGTTAGGGTTAGGGTTAGGGGACGGGGACGGGGACGGGGACGGTTTAGGGTACAGATTAGGGTACGACAACGGTTTAGGGTGAGCGTACGTGTTAGGGTACGGGTTAGTGTTAGCGTACGGTTTAGGATTCGGGGACGGGTGAGGGGAAGGCTTCGGGTAAGGGTTAGGGTTAGGGTTAGGGTTACGGTTAGGGGATGGGGACGGTTTAGGGTACAGGTTAGTGTACGACAACGGTTTAGGGTGAGCGTACGTGTTAGGGTACGGGTTAGTGTTGGCGTACGGGTTAGGATTAGGGGACGGGTGAGGGTAAGGCTTCGGGTAAGGGTTAGGGTTAGGGTTAGGGTTAGGGGATCGGGACGGGCACGGTTTAGGGTACAGGTTAGGGTACGACAACGGTTTAGGGTGAGCTTACGTGTTAGGGTACGGGTTAGTGTTAGCGTAAGGGTTAGGATTAGGGGACGGGTGAGGGTAAGTCTTCGGGTAAGGGTTAGGGTTAGGGTTAGGGTTAGGGTTAACGTTAGGGGACTGGGATGGTTTAGGGTACAGGTTAGGGTACGACAACGGTTTAGGGTGAGCATACGTGTTAGGGTACGGGTTAGAGTTAGCGTACGGGTTAGGATTAGGGGACGGGTGAGGGTAAGGCTTCGGGTAAGGGTTAGGGTTAGTGTTAGGGTTAGGGTTAGGGTTACGGGATGGGGACAGGGACGGTTTAGGGTAGAGGTTAGGGTACGACAACAGTTTAGGGTGAGCGTACGTGTTAGGGTACGGGTTAGTGTTAGCGTACGGGTTAGGATTAGGGGACGGGTGAGGGTAAGGCTTCGGGTAAGGGTTAGGGTTAGGGTTAGGGTTAGGGGACAAGGACGGGGACGGCGACGGTTTAGGGCACAGGTTAGTGTACGACAACGGTTTACGGTGAGCGTACGTGTTAGGGTATGGGTTAGTGTTAGCGTACGGGTTAGGATTAGGGGACGGGTGAGGGTAAGGCTTCGGGTAAGCGTTAGGGTTAGGGTTAGGGTTAGGGTTAGGGTTAGTGGACGGGGACGGTTAGGGTACAGGTTAGGGTACGACAACGGTTTAGGGTGAGCGTACGTGTTAGGGTATGGGTTCGTGTTAGCGTACGGGTTAGGTTTAGGGGACGGGTGAGGGTAAGGCTTCGGATAAGGGTTAGGGTTAGGTTTAGGGGACGGGGACGGTTTAGGGTACAGGTTAGGGTAGGACAACGGTTTAGGGTGAGCTTACATTTTAGTGTATGGTTTAGAGTTAGCGTACGGGTTAGGATTATGGGACGGGTGAGGGTAAGGCTTCGGGTAAGGGTTAGGGTTAGGGTTAGGGTTAGGGGACGGGGACGGGGACGGTTTAGGGTACAGGTTAGGGTACGACAACGGTTTAGGGTGAGCGTACGTGTTAGGGTACGGGTTAGTGTTAGCGTACGGTTTAGGATTAGGGGACGGGTGAGGGTAAGGCTTCGGGTAAGGGTTAGGGTTAGGGTTAGGGTTAGGGGACGGGGACGGTTTAGGGTACAGGTTAGGGTACGACAACGGTTTAGGGTGAGCGTACGTGTTAGGGTACGGGTTAGTGTTAGCGTACGGGTTAGGATTAGCGGACGGGTGAGGGTAAGGCTTCAGGTAAGGGTTAGGATTAGGGTTAGGGTTAGGGTTAGAGTTAAGGGATGGAGACGGTTTAGGGTACAGGTTAAGGTACGACAACGGTTTAGGGTGAGCGTACGTGTTAGGTTACGGGTTAGTGTTAGCGTACGGGTTAGGATTAGGGGACGGGTGAGGGTAAGGCTTCGGGAAAGGGTTAGGGTTAGGGTTAGGTTTAGGGTTAGGGGACGGGCACGGGGACGGTTTAGGGTACAGGTTAGGGTACGACAACGGTTTAGGGTGAGGGTACGTGTTAGGGTACGGGTTAGTGTTAGCGTACGGGTTAGGATTAGAGGACGGGTGAGGGTAAGGCTTCGGGTAAGGGTTAGGGTTAGGGTTAGGGTTAGGGGACGGGGACGGTTTAGGGTACAAGTTAGGGTACGACAACGGTTTAGGGTGAGCGTACGTGTTAGGGTATGGGTTAGTGTTAGCGTACGGGTTAGGATTAGGGGACGGGTGAGTGTTAGGCTTCGGGTAAGGGTTAGGGTTAGGGTTAGGGTTAGGGGATGGGGACAGTTTAGGGTACAGGTTAGGGTACGACAACGGTTTAGGGTGAGCGTACGTGTTAGGGTACGGGTTAGTGTTAGCGTACGGGTGAGGATTAGGTGACGGGTGAGTGTAAGGCTTCGGGTAAGGGTTAGGGTTAGGGTTAGGGTTAGGGTTAGTGTTAGGGGATGGGGACGGTTTAGGGTACATCTTAGGGTACGACAACGATTTAGGGTGAGTGTAGGTGTTAGGGTACGGATTAGTGTTAGCGTACGGGTTAGGATTAGGGGACGGGTGAGGTTAAGGCTTCGGGTAAGGGTTATGGTTAGGGTTAGGGTTAGGGGACGGGGACGGGGACGGTTTAGGGTACAGGTTACTGTACGACAACGGTTTATGGTGAGCGTACGTGTTAGGGTACGGGTTAGTGTTAGCGTACGGGTTAGGATTAGGGGACGGGTGAGGGTAAGGCTTCGGGTAAGGGTTAGGTTTAGGGTTAGGGTTAGGGGACGGGGATGGGGACGGGGACGGTTTAGGGTACAGGTAAGCGTACGACAATGGTTTAGGGTGAGCGTACGTGTTAGGGTACCGGTTAGTGTTAGCGTACGGGTTAGGATTAGGGGATGGGTGAGGGTAAGGCTTGGGGTAAAGGTTAGGGTTAGGGTTAGGGTTAGGGTTAGGGTTAGGGTTAGGGGACGGGGACGGTTTAGGGTACAGGTTAGGGTACGACAACGGTTTAGGGTGAGCGTACGTGTTAGGGTACGGGTTAGTGTTAGCGTACGGGTTAGGATTAGGGGACGGGTGAGGGGAAGGCTTCGGGTAAGGGATAGGGTTAGGGTTAGGGTTAGGGGTAGGATTAGGGGACAGGGACGTTTTAGGGTACAGGTTAGTGTACGTCAACGGTTTAGGGTGAGCGTATATGTTAGGGTATGGGTTAGTGTTAGTGTAGGGGTTAGGATTAGGGGACGGGTGAGGGTAAGGCTTCGGGTAAGGGTTAGGTTTAGGGTTAGGGTTAGGGTTAGGGTTAGGGGACGGGGACGGATTAGGGTACAGGTTAGGGTACGACAACGATTTAGGGTGAGCGTACGTGTTAGGGTACGGGTTAGTGTTAGCGTACGGGTGAGGATTAGGGGGCGGGTGAGTGTAAGGCTTCGGGTAAGGGTTACGGTTAGGATTAGGGTTAGGGTTAGGGTTAGGGGACGGGGACAGTTTAGGGTACAGGTTAGGGTACGACAACGATTTAGGGTGAGCGTACGTGTTAGGTTACGGGTTAGTGTTAGCGTACGGGTTAGGATTAGGGGACGGGTGAGGGTAAGGCTTCGGGAAAGGGTTAGGGTTAGGGTTAGGTTTAGGGTTAGGGGACGGGCACGGGGACGTTTTAGGGTACAGGTTAGGGTACGACAACGGTTTAGGGTGAGGGTACGTGTTAGGGTACGGGTTAGTGTTAGCGTACGGGTTAGGATTAGAGGACGGGTGAGGGTAAGGCTTCGGGTAAGGGTTAGGGTTAGGGTTAGGGTTAGGGGACGGGGACGGCTTAGTGTACAGGTTAGGGTACGACAACGGTTTAGAGTGAGTGTAAGTGTTAGGGTACGGATTAGTGTTAGCGTTCGGGTTAGGATTAGGGGACGGGTGAGTGTAAGGCTTCGGGTAAGGGTTAGGGTTAGGGTTAGGGTTAGGGTTAGGGTTAGGGGACGGGGACGGTTTAGGGTACAGTTTAGGGTACGACAACGGTTTAGGGTGAGCGTACGTGTTAGGGTACCGGTTAGTGTTAGCATACGGGTTAGGATTAGGGTACGGGTGAGGGTAAGGCTACAGGTAAGGGTTAGGGTTAGGGTTAGGGTTAGGGTTAGGGTTAGGGTTAGGGGACGGGGACGGTTTAGGGTACAGGTTAGGGTACGACAACGATTTAGGGTGAGCGTACGTGTTAGGTTACGGGTTTGTGTTAGCGTACGGGTTAGGATTAGGGAACGGGTGAGGGTAAGGCTTCGGGTAAGGGTTACGGTTAGGGTTAGGGTTAGGGTTAGGGGACGGGGACAGTTTAGAGTACAGGTTAGGCTACGACAACGGTTTAGGGTGAGCGTACGTGTTAGGGTACGGGTTAGTGTTAGCGTACGGGTTAGAATTAGGGGACGGGTGAGGGTAGGGCTTCGGGTAAGGTTTAGGGTTAGTGTTAGGGTTAGGGGATGGGGACGGTTTAGGGTACAGGTTAGGGTACGACAACGGTTTAGGGTGAGCGTACGTGTTAGGGTACGGGTTAGTGTTAGCGTACGGGTTAGGATTAGGGGACGGGTGAAGGTAAGGCTTCGAGTAAGGGTTAGGGTTAGGGTTAGGGTTAGGGTTAGGCTTAGGGGACGGGGACGGTTTAGGGTACAGGTTAGTGTACGACAACGGTTTAGGGTGAGCGTACGTGTTAGGGTACGGGTTAGTGTTAGCGTACGGGTTAGGATTAGGGTACGGGTGAGGGTAAGGCTTCGGGTAAGGGTTAGGGTTAGGGTTAGGGTTAGGGTTAGGGGACGGGGACGGTTTAGGGTACAGGTTAGGGTACGACAACGGTTTAGGGTGAGCGTACGTGTTAGGGTATGGGTTAGTGTTAGCGTACGGGTTCGGATTAGGGGACGGGTGATGTTAAGGCTTCGGGTAAGGGTTAGGGTTTGGGTTAGAGTTAGGTTTAGGGTTATGGTTAGGGGACGGGGACGGTTTAGGGTACAGGTTAGGGTACGACAACGGTTTAGGGTGAGCGTACGTGTTAGGGTACGGGTTAGTGTTAGCGTACGGGTTAGGATTAGGGGACGGTTGAGGGTAAGACTTCGGGTAAGGTTTAGGGTTAGGGTTAGGGTTAGGGTTAGGGTTAGGGGCCGGGGACAGTTATGATTCAGGGTACAGGTTAGGGTACGACCACTGTATAGGGTGAGCGTACGTGTTAGGGTATGGGTTAGAGTTAGCGTACGGGTTAGGATTAGGGGACGGGTGAGGGTAAGGCTTCGGGTAAGGGTTAGGGTTAGGGTTAGGTTTAGGGTTAGGGGACGGGGACGGTTTAGGGTACAGGTTAGTGTACGACAACGGTTTACGGTGAGCGTACGTGTTAGGGTACGGGTTAGTGTTAGCGTACGGGTTAGGATTAGGGGACGGGTGAGGGTAAGGCTTCGGGTAAGGGTTATGGTTAGGGTTAGGGTTAGGGGACGGGGACAGGGACGGTTTAGGGTACAGGTTAGGGTAGGACAACGGTTTAGGGTGAGCGTACATGTTAGGGTATGTGTTAGTGTTAGCGTACGGGTTAGGATTAGAGGACGGGTGAGGGTAAGGCTTTGGGTAAGGGTTAGGTTTAGGGTTAGGGTTAGGGGACGGGGACGGGGACGGGGACGGTTTAGGGTACAGGTAAGGGTACGACAATGGTTTAGGGTGAGCGTACGTGTTAGGGTACTGGTTAGTGTTAGCGTACGGGTTAGGATTAGGGGATGGGTGAGGGTAAGGCTTCGGGTAAAGGTTAGGGTTAGGGTTAGGGTTAGGGTTAGGGTTAGGGGACGGGGAGGGTTTAGGGTACAGTTTAGTGTACGACAACGGTTTAGGGTGAGCGTACGTGTTAGGGTACGGGTTAGTGTTAGCGTACGGGTTAGGATTAGGGGACGGGTGAGGGTAAGGCTTCGGGTAAGGGCTAGGGTTAGGGTTAGGGTTAGGGTTAGGGGACAGGGACGTTTTAGGGTACAGGTTAGTGTACGTCAACGGTTTAGGGTGAGCGTACATGTTAGGGTATGGCTTAGTGTTAGTGTAGGGGTTAGGATTAGGGGACGGGTGAGGGTAAGGCTTCGGGTAAGGGTTAGGGTTAGGGTTAGGGTTAGGGTTAGGGTTAGGGGACGGGGACGGATTAGGGTACAGGTTAGGGTACGACAACGATTTAGGGTGAGCGTACGTGTTAGGGTACGGGTTAGTGTTAGCGTACGGGTGAGGATTAGGGGACGGGTGAGTGTAAGGCTTCGGGTAAGGGTTACGGTTAGGATTAGGGTTAGGGTTAGGGTTAGGGGACGGGGACGGTTTAGGGTACAGGTTAAGGTACGACAACGGTTTAGGGTGAGCGTACGTGTTAGGTTACGGGTTAGTGTTAGCGTACGGGTTAGGATTAGGGGACGGGTGAGGGTAAGGCTTCGGGAAAGGGTTAGGGTTAGGGTTAGGTTTAGGGTTAGGGGACGGGCACGGGGACGGTTTAGGGTACAGGTTAGGGTACGACAACGGTTTAGGGTGAGCGTACGTGTTAGGGTACGGGTTAGTGTTAGCGTACGGGTTAGGATTAGAGGACGGGTGAGGGTAAGGCTTCGGGTAAGGGTTAGGGTTAGGGTTAGGGTTAGGGTTAGGGTTAGGTGACGGGGACGGCTTAGGGTACAGGTTAGGGTACGACAACGGTTTAGAGTGAGAGTAAGTGTTAGGGTACGGATTAGTGTTAGCGTTCGGGTTAGGATTAGGGGACGGGTGAGTGTAAGGCTTCGGGTAAGGGTTAGGGTTAGGGTTAGGGTTAGGGTTAGGGTTAGGGGACGGGGACGGTTTAGGGTACAGTTTAGGGTACGACAACGGTTTAGGGTGAGCGTACGTGTTAGGGTACTGGTTAGTGTTAGCATACGGGTTAGGATTAGGGTACGGATGAGGGTAAGGCTACAGGTAAGGGTTAGGGTTAGGGTTGGGGTTAGGGTTAGGGTTAGGGGACGGGGACTGTTTAGGGTACAGGTTAGAGTACGACAACCATTTAGGGTGAGCGTACGTGTTAGGTTACGTGTTAGTGTTAGCGTACGGGTTAGGATTAGGGAACGGGTGAGGGTAAGGCTTCGGGTAAGGGTTACGGTTAGGGTTAGGGTTAGGGTTAGGGGACGGGGACAGTTTAGGGTACAGGTTAGGCTACGACAACGGTTTAGGGTGAGCGTACGTGTTAGGGTACGGGTTAGTGTTAGCGTACGGGTTAGAATTAGGGGACGGGTGAGTGTAGGGCTTCGGGTAAGGGTTAGGGTTAGTGTTAGGGTTAGGGGACGGGGACGGTTTAGGGTACAGGTTAGGGTATGACAACGGTTTAGGGTGAGCGTACGTGTTAGGGTACGGGTTAGTGTTAGCGTACGGGTTAGGATTAGGGGACGGGTGAAGTTAAGGCTTCGAGTAAGGGTTAGGGTTAGGGTTAAGGTTAGGGTTAGGCTTAGGGGACGGGGACGGTTTAGGGTACAGGTTAGTGTACGACAACGGTTTAGGGTGAGCGTACGTGTTAGGGTACGGGTTAGTGTTAGCGTACGGGTTAGGATTAGGGTACGGGTGAGGGTAAGGCTTCAGGTAAGGGTTAGGGTTAGGGTTAGGGTTAGGGTTAGGGGACGGGGACGGTTTAGGGTACAGTTTAGGGTACGACAACGGTTTAGGGTGAGCGTACGTGTTAGGGTATGGGTTAGTGTTAGCGTACGGGTTCGGATTAGGGGACGGGTGATGTTAAGGCTTCGGGTAAGGGTTAGGGTTTGGGTTAGAGTTAGGTTTAGGTTTATGGTTAGGGGACGGGGACGGTTTAGGGTACAGGTTAGGGTATGACAACGGTTTAGGGTGAGCGTACGTGTTAGGGTACAGGTTAGTGTTAGCGTACGGGTTAGGATTAGGGGACGGTTGAGGGTAAGACTTCGGGTAAGGTTTAGGGTTAGGGTTAGGGTTAGGGTTAGGGTTAGGGGCCGGGGACAGTTATGATTTAGGGTACAGTTTAGGGTACGACCACTGTATAGGGTGAGCGTACGTGTTAGGGTATGGGTTAGTGTTAGCGTACGGGTTAGGATTAGGGGACGGTTGAGGGTAAGGCTTCGGGTAAGGGTTAGGGTTAGGGTTAGGGTTAGGGTTAGGGGACGGGGACGGTTTAGGGTACAGGTTAGGGTACGACAATGGTTTAGGGTGAGCATACGTGTTAGGGTACGGGTTAGTGTTAAGGTACGGTTTAGGATTAGGTGACGGGTGAGGGTAAGGCTTCGGGTAAGGGTTAGGGTTAGGGTTAGAGTTAGGGGACAGGGACGGTTTAGGGTACAAGTTAGGGTACGACAACGGTTTAGGGTGAGCGTACGTGTTAGGGTATGGGTTAGAGTTAGCGTACGGGTTAGGATTAGGGGACGGGTGAGGGTAAGGCTTCGGGTAAGGGTTAGGGTTAGGGTTAGGTTTAGGGTTAGGGGACGGGGACGGTTTAGGGTACAGGTTAGTGTACGACAACGGTTTACGGTGAGCGTACGTGTTAGGGTACGGGTTAGTGTTAGCGTACGGGTTAGGATTAGGGGACGGGTGAGGGTAAGGCTTCGGGTAAGGGTTATGGTTAGGGTTAGGGTTAGGGTTAGGGGACGGGTACAGGGACGGTTTAGGGTACAGGTTAGGGTACGACAACGGTTAAGGGTGAGCGTACATGTTAGGGTATGTGTTAGAGTTAGCGTACGGGTTAGGATTAGAGGACGGGTGAGGGTAAGGCTTCGGGTAAGGGTTAGGGTTAATGTTAGGGTTAGGGGACGGGGACGGTGACGCTTTAGGGTACAGGTTAGGGTACGACAACGGTTTAGGGTGAGCGTACGTGTTATGGTGTGGGTTAGTGTTGCGTACGGGTTAGGAATACGGGACGGGTGAGGGTAAGGCTTCGGGTAAAGGTTAGGGTTAGGGTTAGGGTTAGGGTTAGGGGACGGGGAAGGGGACGGGGACGGTTTAGGGTACAGGTTAGGGTACGACAACGGTTTAGGGTGAGCGTACGTGTTAGGGTACGGGTTAGTGTTAGCGTACGGGTTAGGATTAGGGGAAGGGTGAGGGTAAGGCTTCGGGTAAGGTTTAGTGTTAGGGTTAGGGTTAGGGTTAGGGTTAGAGGACGGGGACGGTTTAGGGTACATGTTAGGGTACGACAACGTTTTAGGGTGATCGTACGTGTTAGGGTACGGGTTAGTGTTAGCGTACGGGTTAGGATTAGGGGACGGGTGAGGGTAAGGCTTCGGGTAAGGGTTAGGGTTAGAGTTAGGGTTAGGGTTAAGGGACGGGGACGGGGACGGTTTAGGGTACAGGTTAGGGTATGACAACGGTTTAGGGTGAGCGTACGTGTTAGGGTACGGGTTAGTGTTAGCGTACGGGTTAGGATTAGGGGACGGGTGAGGGTAAGACTTCGGGTAAGGGTTAGGGTTAGCAATAGGGTTAGGGGACGGGGACGGTTTAGGGTACACGTTAGAGTACGACAACGGTTTAGGGTGAGCGTACGTGTTAGGGTATGGGTTAGTGTTAGCGTACGGGTTAGGATTAGGGGACGGGTGAGGGTAAGGCTTCGGGTAAGGGTTAGGGTTAGGGTTAGGGTTAGGTTTAGGGTTAGGGGACGGGGACGGTGACGGTTTAGGGTACAGGTTAGGGTACGACAACGGTTTAGGGTGGGCGTACGTGTTAGGGTACGGGTTAGTGTTAGCGTACGGGTTAGGAATAGGGGACGGGTGAGGGTACGGCTTCGGGTAAGGGTTAGGGTTAGGGTTAGGGTTAGGGTTAGGGTTAGGTGACGGGGACGGGGACGATTTAGGGTACAGTTTAGGGTACAACAACGGTTTAGGGTGAGCGTACGTGTTAGGGTACGGGTTAGTGTTAGGGTACGGGTCAGGATTAGGGGACGTGTGTGGGTAAGGATTCGGGTAAGGGTTAGGGTTAGGCTTAGGGTTAGGTTTAAGGGACGGAGACGGTTTAGGATACAGGTTAGGGTACGACAATGGTTTAGTGTGAGCGTACATGTTAGGGCATGGGTTAGTGTTAGAGTACGGGTTAGGATTATGGGACGGGTGAGGGTAAGGCTTCGGGTAAGTGTTACGGTTAGGGTTAGGGTTAGGGTTAGGGTTAGGGGATGGTGACGGTATAGGGTACAGGTTAGGGTACGACAACGGTTTAGGGTGAGCGTACGTGTTAGGGTACGGCTTAGTGTTAGCGTACGGGTTAGGATTAGGGGACGGGTGAGGGTAAGGTTTCGGGTAAAGGTTAGGGTTAGGGTTAGGGTTAGGGTTAGGGTTAGGGGGTGGGGACGGTTTAGGGTACAGGTTAGGGTACGACAACGTTTTACGGTGAGCGTACGTTTTGGGTACGGGTTAGTGTTAGCGTACGGTTTAGGATTAGGGGACGGGTGAGGTTAAGGCTTCGGGTAAGGGTTAGGGTTAGGGTTAGGGTTAGGGTTAGGGGATGGGGACGGGGACGGTTTAGGTTACAGGTTAGGGTACGACAACGGTTTAGGGTTAGCGTACGTGTTAGGGTACGGGTTAGTGTTAGCGTACGGGTTAGGATTGGGGACGGGTGAGGGTAAGGCTTCGGGTAAGTGTTAGGGATAAGGTTAGGGTTAGGGTTAGGGTTAGGGGACGGGCACGGGGACGGTTTAGGGTACAGGTTAGTGTACGACAACAGTTTAGGGTGAGCGTACGTGTTAGGGTACGGGTTAGTGTTAGCGTACGGGTTAAGATTAGGGGACGGGTGAGGGTAAGGCTTCGGGTAAGGGTTAGGGTTAGGTTTAGGGTTAGGGGACGGGGACGGGGACGGTTTAGGGTACAGGTTAGGGTACAAAAACCGTTTAGGGTGAGCGTACGTGTTGGGGTACGGGTTAGTGTTAGCGTACGGGTTAGGATTATGGGACGGGTGAGGGTAAGGCTTCGGGTAAGGGTTAGGGTTAGGGTTAGGGTTAGGGTTAGGGGACGGGAACGGGGATGTTTTAGGGTAAAGGTTAGGGTACGACAACGGTTTAGGGTGAGCGTACGTGTTAGAGTACGGGTTAGTGTTAGCGTACGGGTTAAGATTAGGGGACGAGTGAGGGTAAGGCTTCGGGTAAGGGTTAGGGATAGGGTTAGGGTTAGGGGACGGGGACGGGGACGGTTTAAGGTACAGGTTACGGTACGACAACGGTTTAGGGTGAGGGTACGTGTTAGGGTACGGGTTAGTGTTAGCATACGGGTGAGGATTAGGGGACGGGTGAGGGTAAGGCTTCGGGTAAGGGTTAGGCTTAGGCTTAGGGTTAGGGTTAGGGTTAGGGGACGGGGACGGTTTAGGGTACAGGTTAGGGTACGACAACGGTTTAGGATGAGCGTAAGTGTTAGGGTACGGTTTAGTGTTAGCGTACGGGTAAGGATTAGGGGACGGGTGAGGGTAAGGCTTCGGGTAAGGGTTAGTGTTAGGGTTAGAGTTAGGGTTAGGGTTACGGGTCGGGGACGGTTTAGGGTACAGGTTAGGGTACGGCAACGGTTTAGGGTGAGCGTACGTGTTAGGGTACGGGTTAGTGTTAGCGTACGGGTTAGGATTACGGGAAGGGTGAGGGTAAGGCTTCGGGTAAGGGTTAGGGTTAGGGTTAGGGTTAGGGGACGGGCACGGGGATGGTTTAGGGTACAGGTTAGTGTACGACAACAGTTTAGGGTGAGCGTACGTGTTAGGGTACGGGTTAGTGTTAGCGTACGGGTTAGGATTAGGGGACGGGTGAGGGTAAGGCTTCGGGTAAGGGTTAGGGTTAGGTTTAGGGTTAGGGGACGGGGACGGGGACGGTTTAGGGTACAGGTTAGGGTACGACAACGGTTTAGGGTGAGCGTACGTGTTAGGGTACGGGTTAGTGTTAGCGTACGGATTAGGATTAGGGGACGGGTGAGGGTAAGGCTACAGGTAAGGGTTAGGGTTAGGGTTAGGGTTAGGGTTAGGGGACGGGGACGGGGACGGTTTAGGGTACAGGTTTGGGTACGACAACGGTTTAGGATGAGCGTACGTGTTAGGGTATGGGTTAGTGTTAGCGTACGGGTTAGGATTAGGGGACGGGTGTGGTTAAGGCTTCGGGTAAGGGTTAGGGTTTGGGTTAGAGTTAGGTTTAGGGTTAGGGGACGGGGACGGGGACGGTTTAGGGTACAGGTTTGGGTACGACAATGGTTTAGGGTGAGCGTACGTGTTAGGGTACGTGTTAGTGTTAGCGTACGGGTTAGGATTAGGGGACGGGTGAGGGTAAGGCTTCGGGTAAGGGTTAGAGTTAGGGTTAGGGTTAGGGTTCGGGTTAGGGAATGTGGACGGTTTAGGGTACAGGTTACAGTACGACAATGGTTTAGGGTGAGCGTACGTGTTAGGGTACGTGTTAGTGTTAGCGTACAGGTTAGGAATAGGGGACGGGTGAGGGTAAGGCTTCGGGTAAGGGTTAGGGTTAATGTTAGCGTTAGGGGACGGGGACGGGGACGCTTTAGGGTACAGGTTAGGGTACGACAACGGTTTAGGGTGAGCGTACGTGTTATGGTGTGGGTTAGTGTTGCGTACGGGTTAGGAATACGGGACGGGTGACGGTAAGGCTTCGGGTAAAGGATAGGGTTAGGGTTAGGGTTAGGGTTAGGAGACGGGGAAGGGGACGGGGACGGTTTAGGGTACAGGTTAGGGTACGACAACGGTTTAGGGTGAGCGTACGTGTTAGGGTACGGGTTAGTGTTAGCGTATGGGTTAGGATTAGGGGAAGGGTGAGGGTAAGGCTTCGGGTAAGGTTTAGTGTTAGGGTTAGGGTTAGGGTTAGGGTTAGAAGACGGGGACGGTTTAGGGTACATGTTAGGGTACGACAACGTTTTAGGGTGATCGTACGTGTTAGGGTACGGGTTAGTGTTAGCGTACGGGTTAGGATTAGGGGACGGGTGAGGGTAAGGCTTCGGGTAAGGGTTAGGGTTAGGGTTAGGGTTAGGGTTAAGGGACGGGGACGGGGACGGTTTAGGGTACAGGTTAGGGTACGACAACGGTTTAGGGTGAGCGTACGTGTTAGGGTACGGGTTAGTGTTAGCGTACGGGTTAGGATTAGGGGACGGGTGAGGGTAAGACTTCGGGTAAGGGTTAGGGTTAGCAATAGGGTTAGGGGACGGGGACGGTTTAGGGTACACGTTAGAGTACGACAACGGTTTAGGGTGAGCGTACGTGTTAGGGTATGGGTTAGTGTTAGCGTACGGGTTAGGATTAGGGGACGGGTGAGGGTAAGGCTTCGGGTAAGGGTTAGGGTTAGGGTTAGGGTTAGGTTTAGGGTTAGGGGACGGGGACGGTGACGGTTTAGGGTACAGGTTAGGGTACGACAACGGTTTAGGGTGAGCGTACGTGTTAGGGTACGGGTTAGTGTTAGCGTACGGGTTAGGAATAGGGGACGGGTGAGGGTACGGCTTCGGGTAAGGGTTAGGGTTAGGGTTAGGGTTAGGGTTAGCGTTAGGTGACGGGGACGGGGACGATTTAGGGTAGAGTTTAGGGTACAACAACGGTTTAGGGTGACCGTACGTGTTAGGGTACGGGTTAGTGTTAGGGTACGGGTTAGGATTAGGGGACGTGTGTGGGTAAGGATTCGGGTAAGGGTTAGGGTTAGGCTTAGGGTTAGGTTTAAGGGACGGAGACGGTTTAGGATACAGGTTAGGGTACGACAATGGTTTAGTGTGAGCGTACATGTTAGGGCATGGGTTAGTGTTAGAGTACGGGTTAGGATTAGGGGATGGGTGAGGGTAAGGCTTCGGGTAAGTGTTACGGTTAGGGTTAGGGTTAGGGTTAGGGTTAGGGGATGGTGACGGTATAGGGTACAGGTTAGGGTACGACAACGGTTTAGGGTGAGCGTACGTGTTAGGGTACGGCTTAGTGTTAGCGTACGGGTTAGGATTAGGGGACGGGTGAGGGTAAGGTTTCGGGTAAAGGTTAGGGTTAGGGTTAGGGGGCGGGGACGGTTTAGGGTACAGGTTAGGGTACGACAACGGTTTACGGTGAGCGTACGTTTTGGGTACGGGTTAGTGTTAGCGTACGGTTTAGGATTAGGGGACGGGTGAGGTTAAGGCTTCGGGTAAGGGTTAGGGTTAGTGTTAGGGTTAGGGTTAGGGGATGGGGACGGGGACGGTTTAGGTTACAGGTTAGGGTACGACAACGGTTTAGGGTTAGCGTACCTGTTAGGGTACGGGTTAGTGTTAGCGTACGGGTTAGGATTGGGGACGGGTGAGGGTAAGGCTTCGGGTAAGGGTTAGGGTTAAGGTTAGGGTTAGGGTTAGGGTTAGGGTTAGGGTTAGGGGACGGGGACGGTTTAGGGTACAGGTTAGTGTACGACAACAGTTTAGGGTGAGCGTACGTGTTTGGGTACGGGTTAGTGTTAGCGTACGGGTTAGGATTAGGGGACGGGTGAGGGTAAGGCTTCGGGTAAGGGTTAGGGTTAGGTTTAGGGTTAGGGGACGGGGACTGGGACGGTTTAGGGTACAGGTTAGGGTACAAAAACCGTTTAGGGTGAGCGTACGTGTTAGGGTACGGGTTAGTGTTAGCGTACGGGTTAGGATTAGGGGACGGGTGAGGGTAAGGCTTCGGGTAAGGGTTAGGGTTAGGGTTAGGGTTAGGGTTAGGGGACGGGGACGGGGATGTTTTAGGGTAAAGGTTAGGGTACGACAACGGTTTAGGGTGAGCGTACGTGTTAGAGTATGGGTTAGTGTTAGCGTACGGGTTAAGATTGGGGACGAGTGAGGGTAAGGCTTCGGGTAAGGGCTAGGGATAGGGTTAGGTTTAGGGGACGGGGACGGGGACGGTTTAAGGTACAGGTTACGGTATGACAACGGTTTAGGGTGAGGGTACGTGTTAGGGTACGGGTTAGTGTTAGCATACGGGTGAGGATTAGGGGACGGGTGAGTGTAAGGCTTCGGGTAAGGGTTAGGTTTAGGGTTAGGGTTAGGGTTAGGGTTAGGGGACGGGGACGGTTTAGCGTACAGGTTAGGGTACGACAACGGTTTAGGGTGAGCGTACATGTTAGGGTACGGGTTAGTGTTAGCGTACGTGTTAGGATTAGGGGACGGGTGAGGGTAAGGCTTCGGGAAAGGGTTAGGGTTAGGGTTAGGGTTAGGGTTAGGGGACGGGCACGGGGACGGTTTAGGCTACAGGTTAGTGTACGACACCGGTTTAGGGTGAGGGTACGTGTTAGGGTACGGGTTAGTGTTAGCGTACGAGTCAGGATAAGGGGACGGGTTAGGGTAAGGCTTCGGGTAAGGGTTAGGGTTAGGGTTAGGGTTAGGGTTAGGGGACGGGGACGGTTTAGGGTACAGGTTAGGGTTCGACAACGGTTTAGGGTGAGCGTACGTGTTAGGGTACGGGTTACTGTTAGCGTACGGGTTAGGATTAGGGGACGGGTGAGGGTAAGGCTTCGGGTAAGGGTTAGGCTTAGGCTTAGGGTTAGGGTTAGGGTTAGGGGACGGGGACGGTTTAGGGTACAGGTTAGGGTACGACAACGGTTTAGGATGAGCGTAAGTGTTAGGGTACGGTTTAGTGTTAGCGTATGGGTAAGGATTAGGGGACGGGTGAGGGTAAGGCTTCGGGTAAGGGTTAGGGTTAGGGTTAGGGTTAGGGTTAGGGGACGGGGACGGTTTAGGGTACAGGTTAGGGTACGACAACAGTTTAGGTTGAGCGTACGTGTTAGGGTACGGGTTAGTGTTAGCGTACGGGTTAGGATTAGGGGATGGTTGAGGGTAAGGCTTCGGGTAAAGGTTATGGTTTGGGTTAGGGTTAGAGTTAGGGTTAGGGGACGGGGACGGTTTAGGGTACAGGTTAGGGTACGACAACAGTTTAGGGTGAGCGTACGTGTTAGGGTACGGGTTAGTGTTAGCGTACGGGTTAGGATTAGGGGACGGGTGAGGGTTAGGCTTCGGGAAAGGGTTAGGGTTAGGGTTAGGTTTAGGGTTAGGGGACGGGCACGGGGACGGTTTAGGGTACAGGTTAGTGTACGAGAACGGTTTAGGGTGTGGGTACGTGTTAGGGTACGGGTTAGTGTTAGAGTACGGGTTAGGATTGGTGACGGGTGAGGGTAAGGCTTCGGGTAAGTGTTAGGGTTAGGGTTAGGGTTAGGGGACGGGGACGGCTTAGGGTACAAGTTAGGGTACGACAACGGTTTAGAGTGAGCGTAAGTGTTAGGGTACGGATTAGTGTTAGCGTACAGTTTAGGATTAGCGGACGGGTGAGTGTAAGGCTTCGGGTAAGGTTTAGGGTTAGGGTTAGGGTTAGGGTTAGGGTTAGGGGACGGGGACGGTTTAGGGTACAGTTTAGGGTACGACAACCGTTTAGGGTGAGCGTACGTGTTAGGGTACGGGTTAGTGTTAGCGTACGAGTTAGGATTAGGGGACGGGTTAGGGTAAGGCTTCGGGTAAGGGTTAGGGTTAGGGTTAGGGTTAGGGGACGGGGACGGTTTAGGGTACAGGTTAGGGTTCGACAACGGTTTAGGGTGAGCGTACGTGTTAGGGTACGGGTTACTGTTAGCGTACGGGTTAGGATTAAGGGACGGGTGAGGGTAAGGCTTCGGGTAAGGGTTAGGCTTAGGCTTAGGGTTAGGGTTAGGGTTAGGGGACGGGGACGGTTTAGGGTACAGGTTAGGGTACGACAACGGTTTAGGATGAGCGTAAGTGTTAGGGTACGGTTTAGTGTTAGCGTACGGGTAAGGATTAGGGGACGGGTGAGGGTAAGGCTTCGGGTAAGGGTTAGTGTTAGGGTTAGAGTTAGGGTTAGGGTTACGGGTCGGGGACGGTTTAGGGTACAGGTTAGGGTACGGCAACGGTTTAGGGTGAGAGTACGTGTTAGGGTACGGGTTAGTGTTAGCGTACGGGTTAGGATTACGGGAAGGGTGAGGGTAAGGCTTCGGGTAAGGGTTAGGGTTAGGGTTAGGGTTAGGGGACGGGCACGGGGATGGTTTAGGGTACAGGTTAGTGTACGACAACAGTTTAGGGTGAGCGTACGTGTTAGGGTATGGGTTAGTGTTAGCGTACGGGTTAGGATTAGGGGACGGGTGAGGGTAAGGCTTCGGGTAAGGGTTAGGGTTAGGTTTAGGGTTAGGGGACGGGGACGGGGACGGTTTAGGGTACAGGTTAGGGTACAAAAACCGTTTAGGGTGAGCGTACGTGTTAGGGTACGGGTTAGTGTTAGCGTACGGTTTAGGATTAGGGGACGGGTGAGGGTAAGGCTTCGGGTAAGGGTTAGGGATAGGGTTAGGGTTAGGGTTAGGGGACGATGACGGTTTAGGGTACAGGTTAGTGTACGACAACGGTTTAGGGTGAGCGTACGTGTTAGGTTACGGGTTAGTGTTGGCGTACGGTTTAGGATTAGGGGACGGGTGAGGATACGGCTTCGGGTAAGTGTTAGGGTTAGGGTTAGGGGATGGGGACGGGGACGGTTTAGGGTACAGGTTAGGGTACGACAACGGTTTAGGGTGAGCGTACGTGTTAGGGTACGGGTTAGTGTTAGCGTACGGGTTAGGATTAGGGGACGGGTGAGGGTAAGGCTTCGGATAAGTTTTAGGGTTAGGGTTAGGGTTAGGGTTAGTGTTAGGAGACGGGGACGGTTTAGGGTACATGTTAGGGTACGACAACGATTTAGGGTGAGCGTAGGTGTTAGGGTATGGATTAGTGTTAGCGTACGTGTTAGGATTAGGGGACGGGTGAGGGTAAGGCTTCGGGTAAGGGTTAGGGTTAGGGTTAGGGTTAGGGTTAGGGGACAGGGACGGTTTAGGGTACAGGTTAGGGTACGTCAACGGTTTAGGGTGAGCGTACGTCTTAGGGTACGGGTTAGTGTTAGTGTACGGGTTAGGATTAGGGGACGGGTGAGGGTAAGGCTTCGGGTAAGGGTTAGGGTTAGGGTTAGGGTTAGGGTTAGGGGACGGGGACGGTTTAGGGTACAGGTTAGGGTACGACAACGGTTTAGGGTGAGCGTACGTGTTAGGGTACGGGTTAGTGTTAGTGTACGGGTTAGGATTAGGGGACGGGTGAGGGTAAGGCTTCGGGAAAGGGTTAGGGTTAGGGTTAGGTTTAGGGTTAGGGGACGGGCACGGGGACGGTTTAGGGTACAGGTTATGGTACGACAACGGTTTAGGGTGAGGGTACGTGTTAGGGTACGGGTTAGTGTTAGCGTACGGGTTAGGATTAGGGGACGGGTGACGGTAAGGCTTCGGGTAACGGTAAGGGTTAAGGTTAGGGTTAGGGTTAGGGTTAGGGGACGGGGACGGCTTAGGGTACAGGTTAGGGTACGACAACGGTTTAGAGTGAGCGTAAGTGTTAGGGTACGGATTAGTGTTAGCGTACGAGTTAGGATTAGGGGACGGGTGAGTGTAAGGCTTCGGGTAACGTTTAGGGTTAGGGTTAGGCTTAGGGTTAGGGGACGGTGACGGTTTAGGGTACAGGTTCGGGTACGACAACGGTTTAGGGTGAGCGTACGTGTTAGGGTACGGGTTAGTGTTAGCGTACGGGTTAGGATTAGGGGACGTGTGAGGGTAAGGCTACAGGTAAGGGTTAGGGTTAGGGTTAGGGTTAGGGTTAGGGTTGGGGACGGGGACGGTTTAGGGTACAGTTTAGGGTACGACAACGATTTAGGGTGAGCGTACGTGTTAGGTTACGGGTTAGTGTTAGCCTACGGGTTAGGATTAGGGAACGGGTGAGTGTAAGGCTTCGGGTAATGATTAGGGTTAGGGTTAGGGTTAGGGTTAGAGGACGGGGACAGTTTAGGGTACAGGTTAGGGTACGACAACGGTTTAGGGTGAGCATACGTGCTAGGGTACGGGTTAGTGTTAGCGTACGATTTAGGATTAGGGGACGGGTGAGGGTAAGGCTTCGGGTAAGGGTTAGGGTTAGGGTTAGGGTTAGGGGACGGGGACGGGGACGGTTTAGGGTACAGGTTAGGGTACGACAACGGTTTAGGGTGAGCGTACGTGTTAGGGTACGGGTTAGTGTTAGCGTACGGGTTAGGATTAGGGGACGGGTGAGGGTAAGGCTTCGGGTAAGGGTTAGGGTTAGGGTTAGGGTTAGGGTTAGGCTTAGGGGACGGGGACAGTTTAGGTTACAGGTTAGTGTACGACAACGGTTTAGGGTGAGCGTACGTGTTAGGGTACGGGTTAGTGTTAGCGTACGGGTTAGGATTAGGTTACGGGTGAGGGTAAGGCTTCGGGTAAGGGTTAGGGTTAGGGTTAGGGGACGGGGACGGTTTAGGGTACAGGTTAGGGTACGACAACGGTTTAGGGTGAGCGTACGTGTTAGGGTGTGGGTTAGTGTTTGCGTACGGGTTAGGAATAGGGGACGGGTGAGGGTAAGGCTTCGGGTAAGTGTTAGGGTTAGGTTTAGGGTTAGGGTTAGGGTTAGGGGACGGGGACGGTTTAGGGTACAGGTTAGGGTACGACAACGGTTTAGGGTGAGCGTACGTGTTAGGGTACGTGTTAGTGTTAGCGTACGGGTTAGGATTAGGGGACGGGTGAGGGTAAGGCTTCGGGTAAGGGTTAGGGTTAGGGTTAGGGTTAGGGTTGGGGGCGGGGACGGTTTAGGGTACAGGTTAGTGTACGAGAACGGTTTAGGGTGAGGATACGTGTTAGGGTACGGGTTAGTGTTAGAGTACGGGTTAGGATTAGGGGACGGGTGAGGGTAAGGCTTCGGGTAAGTGTTAGGGTTAGGGTTAGGGTTAGGGTTAGGGTTAGGGGACGGGGACGGCTTAGGGTACAGGTTAGGGTACGACAACGGTTTAGAGTGAGCGTAAGTGTTAGGGTACGGATTAGTGTTAGCGTAGAGTTTAGGATTAGCGGACGGGTGAGTTTAAGGCTTCGGGTAAGGGTTAGGGTTAGGGTTAGGGTTAGGGTTAGGGTTAGGGGACGGGGACGGTTTAGGGTACAGTTTAGGGTACGACAACGGTTTAGGGTGAGCGTACGTGTTAGGGTACGGGTTAGTGTTAGCGTACGGGTTAGGAATAGGGGACGGGTGAGGGTAAGGCTACAGGTAAGGGTTAGGGTTAGGGTTAGGGTTAGGGTTAGGGGACGGGGACGGTTTAGGGTACAGGTTAGGGTACGATAACGATTTAGGGTGAGGGTACGTGTTAGGTTACGGGTTAGTGTTAGCGTACGGGTTAGGATTAGGGAACGGGTGAGGGTAAGTCTTCGGGTAAGGGTTAGGGTTAGGGTTAGGGTTAGGGTTAGGGGACGGGGGCAGTTTAGGGTACAGGTTAGGGTACGACAACGGTTTAGGGTGAGCGTACGTGTTAGGGTACGTGTTAATGTTAGCGTACGGGTTAGGATTAGGGGACGGGTGAGGGTAAGGCTTCGGGTAAGGGTTAGGGTTAGGGTTAGGGTTAGGGTTAGGGGACGGGGACGGTTTAGGGTACAGGTTAGGGTACGACAACGGTTTAGGGTGGGCGTACGTGTTAGGGTACGGGTTAGTGTTAGAGTACGGGTTAGGATTAGGTGACGGGTGAGGGTAAGGCTTCGGGTAAGTGTTAGGGTTAGGGTTAGGGTTAGGGGACGGGGACGGCTTAGGGTACAAGTTAGGGTACGACAACGGTTTAGAGTGAGCGTAAGTGTTAGGGTACGGATTAGTGTTAGCGTACAGTTTAGGATTAGCGGACGGGTGAGTGTAAGGCTTCGGGTAAGGTTTAGGGTTAGGGTTAGGGTTAGGGTTAGGGTTAGGGGACGGGGACGGTTTAGGGTACAGTTTAGGGTACGACAACCGTTTAGGGTGAGCGTACGTGTTAGGGTACGGGTTAGTGTTAGCGTACGAGTTAGGATTAGGGGACGGGTTAGGGTAAGGCTTCGGGTAAGGGTTAGGGTTAGGGTTAGGGTTAGGGGACGGGGACGGTTTAGGGTACAGGTTAGGGTTCGACAACGGTTTAGGGTGAGCGTACGTGTTAGGGTACGGGTTACTGTTAGCGTACGGGTTAGGATTAGGGGACGGGTGAGGGTAAGGCTTCGGGTAAGGGTTAGGCTTAGGCTTAGGGTTAGGGTTAGGGTTAGGGGACGGGGACGGTTTAGGGTACAGGTTAGGGTACGACAACGGTTTAGGATGAGCGTAAGTGTTAGGGTACGGTTTAGTGTTAGCGTACGGGTAAGGATTAGGGGACGGGTGAGGGTAAGGCTTCGGGTAAGGGTTAGTGTTAGGGTTAGAGTTAGGGTTAGGGTTACGGGTCGGGGACGGTTTAGGGTACAGGTTAGGGTACGGCAACGGTTTAGGGTGAGAGTACGTGTTAGGGTACGGGTTAGTGTTAGCGTACGGGTTAGGATTACGGGAAGGGTGAGGGTAAGGCTTCGGGTAAGGGTTAGGGTTAGGGTTAGGGTTAGGGGACGGGCACGGGGATGGTTTAGGGTACAGGTTAGTGTACGACAACAGTTTAGGGTGAGCGTACGTGTTAGGGTATGGGTTAGTGTTAGCGTACGGGTTAGGATTAGGGGACGGGTGAGGGTAAGGCTTCGGGTAAGGGTTAGGGTTAGGTTTAGAGTTAGGGGACGGGGACGGGGACGGTTTAGGGTACAGGTTAGGGTACAAAAACCGTTTAGGGTGAGCGTACGTGTTAGGGTACGGGTTAGTGTTAGCGTACGGTTTAGGATTAGGGGACGGGTGAGGGTAAGGCTTCGGGTAAGGGTTAGGGATAGGGTTAGGGTTAGGGTTAGGGGACGATGACGGTTTAGGGTACAGGTTAGTGTACGACAACGGTTTAGGGTGAGGGTACGTGTTAGGGTACGGGTTAGTGTTAGCGTACGGGTTAGGATTAGGGGACGGGTGACGGTAAGGCTTCGGGTAACGGTAAGGGTTAAGGTTAGGGTTAGGGTTAGGGTTAGGGGACGGGGACGGCTTAGGGTACAGGTTGGGGTACGACAACGGTTTAGAGTGAGCGTAAGTGTTAGGGTACGGATTAGTGTTAGCGTACGAGTTAGGATTAGGGGACGGGTGAGTGTAAGGCTTCGGGTAACGTTTAGGGTTAGGGTTAGGCTTAGGGTTAGGGGACGGTGACGGTTTAGGGTACAGGTTCGGGTACGACAACGGTTTAGGGTGAGCGTACGTGTTAGGGTACGGGTTAGTGTTAGCGTACGGGTTAGGATTAGGGGACGTGTGAGGGTAAGGCTACAGGTAAGGGTTAGGGTTAGGGTTAGGGTTAGGGTTAGGGTTGGGGACGGGGACGGTTTAGGGTACAGTTTAGGGTACGACAACGATTTAGGGTGAGCGTACGTGTTAGGTTACGGGTTAGTGTTAGCCTACGGGTTAGGATTAGGGAACGGGTGAGTGTAAGGCTTCGGGTAATGATTAGGGTTAGGGTTAGGGTTAGGGTTAGAGGACGGGGACAGTTTAGGGTACAGGTTAGGGTACGACAACGGTTTAGGGTGAGCATACGTGCTAGGGTACGGGTTAGTGTTAGCGTACGATTTAGGATTAGGGGACGGGTGAGGGTAAGGCTTCGGGTAAGGGTTAGGGTTAGGGTTAGGGTTAGGGGACGGGGACGGGGACGGTTTAGGGTACAGGTTAGGGTACGACAACGGTTTAGGGTGAGCGTACGTGTTAGGGTACGGGTTAGTGTTAGCGTACGGGTTAGGATTAGGGGACGGGTGAGGGTAAGGCTTCGGGTAAGGGTTAGGGTTAGGGTTAGGGTTAGGGTTAGGCTTAGGGGACGGGGACAGTTTAGGTTACAGGTTAGTGTACGACAACGGTTTAGGGTGAGCGTACGTGTTAGGGTACGGGTTAGTGTTAGCGTACGGGTTAGGATTAGGTTACGGGTGAGGGTAAGGCTTCGGGTAAGGGTTAGGGTTAGGGTTAGGGGACGGGGACGGTTTAGGGTACAGGTTGGGGTACGACAACGGTTTAGGGTGAGCGTACGTGTTAGGGTGTGGGTTAGTGTTTGCGTACGGGTTAGGAATAGGGGACGGGTGAGGGTAAGGCTTCGGGTAAGTGTTAGGGTTAGGTTTAGGGTTAGGGTTAGGGTTAGGGGACGGGGACGGTTTAGGGTACAGGTTAGGGTACGACAACGGTTTAGGGTGAGCGTACGTGTTAGGGTACGTGTTAGTGTTAGCGTACGGGTTAGGATTAGGGGACGGGTGAGGGTAAGGCTTCGGGTAAGGGTTAGGGTTAGGGTTAGGGTTAGGGTTAGGGGGCGGGGACGGTTTAGGGTACAGGTTAGTGTACGAGAACGGTTTAGGGTGAGGATACGTGTTAGGGTACGGGTTAGTGTTAGAGTACGGGTTAGGATTAGGGGACGGGTGAGGGTAAGGCTTCGGGTAAGTGTTAGGGTTAGGGTTAGGGTTAGGGTTAGGGTTAGGGGACGGGGACGGCTTAGGGTACAGGTTAGGGTACGACAACGGTTTAGAGTGAGCGTAAGTGTTAGGGTACGGATTAGTGTTAGCGTAGAGTTTAGGATTAGCGGACGGGTGAGTTTAAGGCTTCGGGTAAGGGTTAGGGTTAGGGTTAGGGTTAGGGTTAGGGTTAGGGGACGGGGACGGTTTAGGGTACAGTTTAGGGTACGACAACGGTTTAGGGTGAGCGTACGTGTTAGGGTACGGGTTAGTGTTAGCGTACGGGTTAGGAATAGGGGACGGGTGAGGGTAAGGCTACAGGTAAGGGTTAGGGTTAGGGTTAGGGTTAGGGTTAGGGGACGGGGACGGTTTAGGGTACAGGTTAGGGTACGATAACGATTTAGGGTGAGGGTACGTGTTAGGTTACGGGTTAGTGTTAGCGTACGGGTTAGGATTAGGGAACGGGTGAGGGTAAGTCTTCGGGTAAGGGTTAGGGTTAGGGTTAGGGTTAGGGTTAGGGGACGGGGGCAGTTTAGGGTACAGGTTAGGGTACGACAACGGTTTAGGGTGAGCGTACGTGTTAGGGTACGTGTTAATGTTAGCGTACGGGTTAGGATTAGGGGACGGGTGAGGGTAAGGCTTCGGGTAAGGGTTAGGGTTAGGGTTAGGGTTAGGGTTAGGGGACGGGGACGGTTTAGGGTACAGGTTAGGGTACGACAACGGTTTAGGGTGAGCGTACGTGTTAGGGTACGTGTTAGTGTTAGCGTACGGGTTATGATTAGGGGACCGTTGAGGGTATGGCTTCGGGTAAGGGTTAGGGTTAGGGTTAGGGTTAGGTTTAGGGTTAGGGGACGGGGAGGCTTTAGGGTACAGTTTAGGGTACGACAACGGTTTAGGGTGAGCGTACGTGTTAGGGTACGGGTTAGTGTTAGCGTACGGTTAGGATTAGGGGACGGGTGAGGGTAAGGCTTCGGGTAACGGTTAGGGTTAGGGTTAGGGTTAGGTTTAGGGTTAGGGGACGGGGACGGTTTAGGGTACAGTTTAGGGTATGACAACGGTTTAGGGTGAGCGTACGTGTTAGGGTAAGGGTTAGTGTTAGCGTACAGGTTAGGATTAGGGGTCGGGTGAGGGTAAGGCTTCGGGTAAGGGTTAGGGTTAGGGTTAGGTTTAGGGTTAGGGGACGGGGACGGGGACGGTTTAGGGTACAGGTTAGGGTACGGCAACGGTTTAGGGTGAGCGTACGTGTTAGGGTACGTGTTAGTGTTAGCGTACGGGTTAGGAATAGGGGACGGGTGAGGGTAAGGCTTCGGGTAAGGGTTATGGTTAGGGTTAGGGTTAGGGTTAGGGGACGGGGACGGGGACGGTGACGGTTTAGGGTACAAGTTAGGGTACGACAACGGTTTAGGGTGAGCGTACGTGTTAGGGTACGGGTTAGTGTTAGCGTACGGGTTAGCATTAGGGCACGGGTGAGAGTAAGGCTTCGGGTAAGGATTAGGGTTAGGGTTAGGGTTAGTGTTAGGTTTAGGGGACGGGGACGGTTTAGGGTACATGTTAGGGTACGACAACGGTTTAGGGTGAGTGTACGTGTTAGGGTACGGGTTACTGTTAGCGTACGGGTTAGGATTAGGGGACGGGTGAGGGTAAGGCTTCGGGTAAGGGTTAGGGTTAGGGTTAAGGGACGGGGACGGGGACGGTTTAGGGTACAGGTTAGGGTACGACAACGGTTTAGGGTGAGCGTACGTGTTAGGGTACGGGTTAGTGTTAGCGTACGGGTTAGGATTAGGGGACGGGTGAGGGTAAGACTTCGGGTAAGGGTTAGGTTTAGGGATAGGGTTAGGGGACGGGAACGGTTTAGGGTACAGGTTAGTGTACGACAACGTTTTAGGGTGAGCGTACGTGTTAGGGTACGGGTTAGTGTTAGCGTACGGGATAGGATTAGGGAACGGGTGAGGGTAAGGCTTCGGGTAAGGGTTAGGGTTAGGGTTAGGGTTAGGGTTAGGGTTAGGGGACGGGGACGGTTTAGGGTACATGTTAGGGTACGACAACGGTTTATGGTGAGCGTACGTGTTAGGGTACGGTTTAGTGTTAGTGTACGGGTTAGGATTAGGGGACGGGTGAGGGTAAGGCTTCGGGTAAGGGTTAGGGTTAGGGTTAGGGTTAGGTTTAGGGTTAGGGGACGGGGACGGGGACGGTTTAGGGTACAGGTTAGGGTACGACAACGGTTTAGGGTGAGCGTACGTGTTAGGATACGGGTTAGTGATAGCGTACGGGTTAGGATTAGGGGTCGGGTGAGGGTAAGGCTTCGGGTAAGGGTTAGAGTTAGGGTTAGGGTTAGGGTTAAGGGACGGGGACGGGGACGGTTTAGAGTACAGGTTAGGGTACGACAACGGTTTAGGTTGAGCGTACGTGTTAGGGTACGGGTTAGTGTTAGCGTACGGGTTAGGATTAGGGGACGGGTGAGGGTAAGACTTCGGGTAAGGGTTAGGTTTAGGGATAGGGTTAGGGGACAGGGACGGTTTAGGGTACAGGTTAGGGTACGACAACGGTTTAGGGTGAGCGTACGTGTTAGGGTACGGTTTAGTGTTAGTGTACGGGTTAGGATTAGGGGACGGGTGAGGGTAAGGCTTCGGGTAAGGGTTAGGGTTAGGGTTAGTGTTAGGGTTAGGGTTAGGGTTAGGGGACCGAGACGGTTTAGGGTACAGGTTAGGGTACGACAACGGTTTAGGGTGAGCGTTTGTGTTAGGGTGTGGGTTAGTGTTTGCGTACGGGTTAGGAATAGGGGACGGGTGAGGGTAAGGCTTCGGGTAAGGGTTAGGGTTAGGGTTAGGTTTAGGGTTAGGGGATGGGGACGGGGACGGGGACGGTTTAGGGTACAGGTTAGGGTACGACAACGGTTTAGGGTGAGCGTACGTGTTAGGGTACGGGTTAGTGTTAGCGTACGGGTTAGGATTAGGGGACGGGTGAGGGTAAGGCTTCGGGTAAGGGTTAGGGTTAGGGTTAGGGTTAGTGTTAGGGTTAGGGGACGGGGACGGTTTAGGGTACATGTTAGGGAATGACAACGGTTTAGGGTGAGCGTAGGTGTTAGGGTACGGGTTAGTGTTAGCGTACGGGTTAGGATTAGGGGACGGGTGAGGGTAAGGCTTCGGGTAAGGGTTAGGTTTAGGGTTAGGGTTAGGGTTAAGTGACGGGGACGGGGACGGTTTAGGGTACAAGTTAGGGTACGACAACGGTTTAGGGTGAGCGTACGTGTTAGGGTACGGGTTAGTGTTAGCGTACGGGTTAGGATTAGGGGACGGGTGAGGGTAAGGCTTCGGGTAAGGGTTAGGGTTAGGGTTAGGGTTAGGGTTAGGGTTAGGGGACGGGGACGATTTAGGGTACAGTTTAAGGTACGACAACGGTTTAGGCTGAGCGTACGTGTTAGGGTACGGGTTAGTGTTAGCGTACGGGTTAGGATTAGGGGACGGGTGAGGGTAAGGCTTCGGGTAAGGGATAGGGTTAGGGTTAGGGTTAGGGTTAGGGGGCGGGGACGGTTTAGGGTACAGGTTAGGGTACGACAACGGTTTAGGGTGAGCGTATGTTTTGGGTACGGGTTAGTGTTAGCATACGGTTTAGGATTAGCGGACGGGTGAGTTTAAGGCTTCGGGTAAGGGTTAGGGTTAGGGTTAGGGTTAGGGTTAGGGGATGGGGACGGGGACAGTTTAGGGTACAGGTTAGGGTACGACAACGGTTTAGGGTGAGCGTACATGTTAGGGTACGTGTTAGTGTTAGCGTACGGGTTAGGATTAGAGGACGGGTGAGGGTAAGGCTTCGGGTAAGGGTTAGGGTTAGGGTTAGGGTTAGGGGACGGGGACGGTATAGGGTACATGTTAGGGTACGACAACGATTTAGGGTGAGCGTAGGTGTTAGGGTACGGATTAGTGTTAGCGTACGGGTTAGGATTAAGTGACGGGTGAGGGTAAGGCTTCGGGTAAGGGTTAGGGTTAGGGTTAGGGTTAGGGTTAGGGGACGGGGACGCTTTAGGGTACAGGTTAGGGTACGACAACGGTTTAGGGTGAGCGTACGTGTTAGGGTACGGGTTAGTGTTAGCGTACGGGTTAGGATTAGGGGACGGGTGAGGGTAAGGCTTCGGGTAAGGGTTAGGGTTAGGGTTAGGGTTAGGGTTAGGGGACGGGGACGGTTTAGGGTACAGGTTAGGGTACGACAACGGTTTAGGGTGAGCGTACGTGTTAGGGTACGTGTTAGTGTTAGCGTACGGGTTAGGATTAGGGGACGGGTGAGGGTATGGCTTCGGGTAAAGGTTAGGGTTACGGTTAGGGTTAGGGTTAGGGTTAGGGGACGGGGACGCTTTAGGGTACAGGTTAGGGTACGACAACGGTTTAGGGTGAGCGTACGTGTTAGGGTACGGGTTAGTGTTAGCGTACGGGTTAGGATTAGGGGACGGGTGAGGGTAAGGCTTCGGGTAAGGGTTAGGGTTAAGGGTTAGGTTTAGGTTTAGAGTTAGGGGACGGGGACGGTTTAGGGTACAGTTTAGGGTACGACAACGGTTTAGGGTGAGCGTACCTGTTAGGGTACGGGTTAGTGTTGGCGTACGGGTTAGGATTAGGGGACGGGTGAGGGTAAGGCTTCGGGTAAGGGTTAGGGTTAGGGTTAGGGTTAGGGTTAGGTTTAGGGTACGGGGACGGTTTAGGGTACAGGTTAGGGTACGACAACGGTTTAGGGTGAGCGTACGTGTTAGGGTGTGGGTTAGTGTTTGCGTACGGGTTAGGAATAGGGGATGGGTGAGATTAAGGCTTCGGGTAAGTGTTAGGGTTAGGGTTAGGGTTAGGGTTAGGGGACGGGGACGGGGACGGTTTAGGTTACATGTTAGGGTACGACAACGTTTTAGGGTGAGCGTACGTGTTAGGGTATGGGTTAGTGTTAGCGTACGGGTTAGGATGAGGGGACGGGTGAGGGTAAGGCTTCGGGTAAGGGTTAGGATTAGGGTTAGGGTTAGGGTTAAGGGACGGGGACGGGGACGGTTTAGGGTACAGGTTAGGGTACGACAACGGTTTAGGGCGAGCGTACGTGTTAGTGTACGGGTTAGTGTTAGCGTACGGGTTAGGTTTAGGGGACGAGTGAGGGTAAGACTTCGGGTAAGGGTTAGGGTTAGGGATAGGGTTAGGGGACGGGAACGGTTTAGGGTACAGGTTAGGGTACGACAACGGTTTAGGGTGAGCGTACGTGTTAGGGTACGGGTTAGTGTTAGCGTACGGGTTAGTATTAGGGGACGGGTGAGGGTAAGACTTCGGGTAAGGGTTTGGGTTAGGGTTAGGGTTAGGGTTAGGGTTAGGGGACGGGGACGGTTTAGGGTACAGGTTAGTGTACGACAACGGTTTAGGGTGAGCGTACGTGTTAGGGTACGGTTTAGTGTTAGTGTACGGGTTAGGATTAGGGGACGGGTGAGGTTAAGGCTTCGGGTAAGGGTTAGGGTTAGGGTTAGGGTTAGGTTTAGGGATAGGGGACGGGGACGGGGACGGTTTAGCCTACAGGTTAGTGTACGACAACGGTTTAGGGTGAGCGTACGTGTTAGGGTACGGGTTAGTGTTAGCGTACGGGTTAGGATTAGGGGACGGGTGAGGGTAAGGCTTCTGGTAAGGGTTAGGGTTAGGGTTAGGGTTACGGTTAGGGTTAGGTGACGGGGACAGGGACGATTTAGGGTACAGTTTAGGGTACGTCAACGGTTTAGGGTGAGCGTACGTGTTAGGGTATGGGTTAGTGTTAGCGTACGGGTTAGGATTAGGGGACGGGTGAGGGTAAGGATTCGGGTAAGGGTTAGGGTTAGGGTTAGGGTTAGGGTTAAGGGACGGAGATGGTTTAGGATACAGGTTAGGGTACGACAACGGTTTAGTGTGAGCGTACGTGTTAGGGCACGGGTTAGTGTTAGCGTACGGGTTAGGATTAGGGGACGGGTGAGGTTAAGACTTCGGGTAAGGGTTAGGGTTAGGGTTAGGGTTAGGGTTAGGGGATGGGGACGGGGACGGTTTAGGGTACAGGTTAGCGTACGACAACGGTTTAGGGTGAGCGTACGTGTTAGGGTACGTGTTAGTGTTAGCGTACGGGTTAGGATTAGGGGACGGGTGAGGGTAAGGCTTCGGGTAAGGGTTAGGGTTAGGGTTAGGGTTAGGGTTAGGGGACGGGAACGGTTTAGGGTACAGGTTAGGGTACGACAACGGTTTAGGGTGAGCTTACGTGTTAGGGTACGGGTTAGTGTTCGCGTACGGGTTAGGATTAGGGGACGGGTGAGGGTAAGGCTTCGGGTAAGGGTTAGGGTTAGGGTTAGGGTTAGGGTTAGGGTTAGGGGACGGGGACGGTTTAGGGTACATGTTAGGGTACGACAAAGGTTTAGGGTGAGCGTACGTGTTAGTGTACGGGTTAGTGTTAGCGTACGGGTTAGGATTAGGGGACGGGTGGGGTAAGGCTTCGGGTAAGGGTTAGCGTTAGGGTTAGGGTTAGGGTTAGGGGACGGGGACGGGGACGGTTTAGGGTACAGGTTAGTGTACGACAACGGTTTAGAGTGAGGGTACGTGTTAGGGTAGAAGTTAGTGTTAGCATACGTGTTAGGATTAGGGGACGGGTGAGTGTAAGGCTTCGGGTAAGGATTAGGGTTAGGGTTAGGGTTAGGGTTAGGGTTAGGGGACGGGGACGGTTTAGGGTACAGGTTAGCGTACGACAATGGTTTAGGGCGAGCGTACGTGTTAGGGTACGGGTTAGTGTTAGCGTACGGGTTAGGATTAGGGGACGGGTGAGGGTAAGGCTTCAGGAAAGGGTTAGGGTTAGGGTTAGGGTTAGGGTTAGTGGACGGGCACGGGGATGGTTTAGGGTACAGGTTAGGGTACGACACCGGTTTAGGGTGAGGGTACGTGTTAGGGTACCGGTTAGTGTTAGCGTACGAGTTAGGATTAGGGGTCGCGTTAGGGTAAGGCTTCGGGTAAGGGTTAGGGTTAGGGTTAGGGTTAGGGTTAGGGTTAGGGTACTGGGACGGTTTAGGGTACAGGTTAGGGTACGACAACGGTTTAGTGTGAGCGTACGTGTTAGGGTACGGGTTAGTGTTAGCGTACGGGTTAGGATTAGGGGACGGGTGAGGGTAAGGCTTCGGGTAAGCGTTAGGGTTAGGGTTAGGGTTTGGGTTAGGGTTAGGGGGCGGGGACGGTTTAGGGTAGAGGTTAGGGTACGACAACGGTTTAGGGTGAGCGTAAGTGTTAGGGTACGGTTTAGTGTTAGCGTACGGGTTAGGATTAGGGGACGGGTGAGGGTAAGGCTTCGGGTAAGGGTTAGGGTTAGGGTTAGAGTTAGGGTTAGGGTTACGGGACGGGGACGGTTTAGGGTACAGGTTAGGGTACAACAACGGTTTAGGGTGAGCGTACGTGTTAGGGTACGGGTTAGTGTTAGCGTATGGGTTAGGATTAGGGGAAGGGTGAGGGTAAGGCTTCGGGTAAGGGTTAGGGTTAGGGTTAGGGTTAGGGTTAGGGGACGGGCACGGGGACGGTTTAGGGTACAGGTTAGTGTACGACAACGGTTTAGGGTGAGCGTACGTGTTAGGGTGCGGGTTAGTGTTAGCGTACGGGTTAGGATTAGGGGACGGGTGAGGGTAAGGCTTCGGGTAAGGATTAGGGTTAGGGTTAGTGTTAGGGTTAGGGTTAGGGGACGGGGACGGTTTAGGGTACAGGTTAGGGTACGACAATGGTTTAAGGTGAGCGTACATGTTAGGGTATGGGTTAGTGTTAGCGTACGGGTTAGGATTAGGGGACGTGTGAGGGTAAGGCTTCGAGTAATGGTTAGGGTTAGGGTTAGGGTTAGGGGACGGGCACGGTTTAGTGTACAGGTTAGGGTACGACAACGGTTTAGGGTGAGCGTACGTGTTAGGGTACGGGTTAGTGTTAGCGTACGGTTTAGGATTAGGGGACGGGTGAGGGTAAGGCTTCGGGTAAGGGTTAGGGTTAGGGTTAGGGTTAGGGTTAGGGGACGGGGACGGTTTAGGGTACAGGTTAGTGTACGACAACGGTTTAGGGTGAGCGTACGTGTTAGGTTACGGGTTAGTGTTGGCGTACGGGTTTGGATTAGGTGACGGGTGAGGATAAGGCTTCGGGTAAGGGTTAGGGTTAGGGTTAGGGTGAGGGGACGGTGACGGGGACGGTTTAGGGTACAGGTTAGGGTACGACAACGGTTTAGTGTGGGCTTACGTGTTAGGGTACGGGTTAGTGTTAGCGTAAGGTTTAGGATTAGGGGACGGGTGAGGGTAAGGCTTCGGGTAAGGGTTAGGGTTAGGGTTAGGGTTAGGGTTAGGGGACGGGGACGGGGACGGTTTAGGGTACAGGTTAGGGTACGACAACGGTTTAGGGTGAGCGTACGTGTTAGGGTACGGTTTAGTGTTAGCGTACGGGTTAGGATTAGGGGACGGGTGAGGGTAAGGCTTCGGGTAAGGGTTAGGGTTAGTGTTAGGGTTAGGGTAAGGGTTACGGGACGGGCACAGGGACGGTTTAGGGTACAGGTTAGTGTACGACAGCATTTAGGGTGAGTGTACGTGTTAGGGTACGGGTTAGTGGTAGCGTACGGGTTAGGATTAGGGGACGGGTGAGGGTAAGGCTTTGGGTAAGGGTTAGGGTTAGGGTTAGGGGACGGGGACGGGGACGGGGACGGTTTAGGGTACAGGTTAGGGTACGACAACGGTTTAGGGTGAGCGTACGTGTTAGGGTACGTGTTAGTGTTAGCGTACGGGTTAGGATTAGGGGACGGGTGAGTGTAAGGTTTCGGGTAAGGGTTAGGGTTAGGGTTAGGGTTAGGGGACGGGGACGGTTTAGGGTACAAGTTAGGGTACGACAACGGTTTAGGGTGAGCGTACGTGTTAGGGTACGGGTTAGTGTTAGCGTACGGGTTAGGATTAGGGGACGGTGAGTGTTAGGCTTCGGGTAAGGGTTAGGGTTAGGGTTAGGGTTAGGGTTAGGGTTTGGGGCGGGGACGGTTTAGGGTACAGGTTACGGTACGACAACGGTTTAGGGTGAGTGTACATGTTAGGGTACGGGTCAGTGTTAGCGTACGGGTTAGGATTAGGGGACGGGTGAGGTTAAGGCTTCGGGTAAGGGTTAGGGTTAGGGTTAGGGTTAGGGTTAGGGGATGGGGACGGGGACGGTTTATGGTACAGTTTAGGGTACGACAACGGTTTAGGGTGAGCGTACGTGTTAGGGTACGTGTTAGTGTTAGCGTACGGGTTAGGATTAGGGGACGGGTGAGGGTAAGGCTTCGGGTAAGGTTTAGGGTTAGGGTTAGGGTTAGGGTTAGGGGACGGGGACGGTTTAGGGTACATGTTAGGGTACGACAACGATTTAGGGTGAGCGTAGGTGTTAGGGTACGGATTAGTGTTAGCGTACGGGTTAGGATTAGGTGACGGGTGAGGGTAAGGCTTCGGGTAAGGGTAAGGGTTAGGGTTAGGGTTAGGGTTAGGGGACGGGGATGCTTTAGGGTACATGTTAGGGTACGACAACGGTTTATGGTGAGCGTACGTGTTAGGGTACGGGTTAGTGTTAGCGTACGGGTTAGGATTAGGGGACGGGTGAGGGTAAGGCTTCGGGTAAGGGTTAGGGTTAAGGTTAGGGTTAGGGTTAGGGGACGGGGACGGTTTAGGGTACAGGTTAGGGTACGACAACGGTTTAGGGTGTGCGTACGTGTTAGGGTACATGTTAGTGTTAGCGTACGGGTTAGGATTAGGGGACGGGTGAGGGTATGGCTTCGGGTAAGAGTTAGGGTTAGGTTTAGGGTTAGGGTTAGGGTTAGGGGACGGGGACGCTTTAGGGTACAGGTTAGGGTACGACAACGGTTTAGGGTGAGCGTACGTGTTAGGGTACGGGTTAGTGTTAGCGTACGGGTTAGGATTAGGGGACGGGTGAGGGTAAGGCTTCGGATAAGGGTTAGGGTTAGGGTTAGGGTTAGGGTTAGGGTACGGGGACGGTTTAGTGTACAGGTTAGGTTAGGACAACGGTTTAGGGTGAGCGTACATGTTAGGGTACGGGTTAGTGTTATAGTACGGGTGAGGATTAGGGGACGGGTGAGGGTAAGGCTTCGGGTAAGGGTTAGGGTTAGGGTTAGGGGACGGGGATGGTTTAGGGTACAGGTTAGGGTACGACAACGGTTTAAGGTGAGCGTACGTGTTAGGGTACGGGTTAGTGTTAGCGTACGGGTTAGGATTAGGGAACGGGTGAGGGTAAGGCTTCGGGTAAGTGTTAGGGTTAGGGTTAGGGTTAGGGTACGGGGACGGCTTAGGGTACAGGTTAGGGTACGACAACGATTTAGGGTGAGCGTACGTGTTAGGGTACGGGTTAGTGATAGCGAACGGGTTAGGATTAGGGGACGGGTGAGGGTAAGGCTTCGGGTAAGGGTTAGGGTTAGGGTTAGTTGACGGGACGGTTTAGGGTACAGGTTAGGCTATGACAACGGTTTAGGGTGAGCGTACGTGTTAGGTTACGGGTTAGTGTTAGCGTACAGGTTAGGATTAGGGGATGGGTGAGGGTAAGGCTTCGGGTAAGTGTTAGGGTTTGGGTTAGGGTTAGGGTTAGGGTTAGGGTTCAGGGACGGTTTAGGGTACAGGTTAGGGTACGACAACAATTTAGGGTGAGCGTACGTGTTAGGGTACGGGTTAGTGTTAGCGTACGAGTTAGGATTAGGGGACGGGTGAGGGTAAGGCTTCGTGTAAGGGTTAGGGTTAGGGTTAGGGTTATGGGACGGGGATGGTTTAGGGTACAGGTTAGGCTGCGTCAACGGTTTAGGGTGTGCGTACGTGTTAGGGTACGGGTTAGTGTTAGCGTACGGGTTAGGATTAGGGGACGGGTGAGGGTAAGGCTTCGGGTAAGGGTTAGGGTTAGGGTTAGGGTTAGGGTTAGGGGACGGGGACAGGGACCGTTTAGGGTACATTTTAGGGTATGACAACGGTTTAGGGTGAGCGTACATGTTAGGGTATGGGTTAGTGTTAGCGTACGGGTTAGGATTAGGGGACGGGTGAGGGTAAGGCTTCGGGTAAGGGTTAGGGTTAGGGTTAGGTTTAGGGATAGGGTTAGGGGAAGGGGACGGTTTAGGGTACAGGTTAGGGTACGACAACGGTTTAGGGTGAGCGTACGTGTTTGGGTACGGGTTAGTGTTATCGTACGGGTGAGGATTAGGGGACGGGTGAGGGTAAGGCTTCGGGTAAGGGTTACGGTTAGGGTTAGGTGACCGGGACGGTTTAGGGTACAGGTTAGGGTACGACAACGGTTTAGGGTGAGCGTACGTGTTAGGGTACGGGTTAGTGTTAAGGTACGGTTTAGGATTAGGGGACGGGTGAGGGTAAGGCTTCGGGTAAGGGTTAGGGTTAGGGTTAGAGTTAGGGGACAGGGACGGTTTAGGGTACAAGTTAGGGTACGACAACGGTTTAGGGTGAGCGTACGTGTTAGGGTATGGGTTAGAGTTAGCGTACGGGTTAGGATTAGGGGACGGGTGAGGGTAAGGCTTCGGGTAAGGGTTAGGGTTAGGGTTAGGTTTAGGGTTAGGGGACGGGGACGGTTTAGGGTACAGGTTAGTGTACGACAACGGTTTACGGTGAGCGTACGTGTTAGGGTACGGGTTAGTGTTAGCGTACGGGTTAGGATTAGGGGACGGGTGAGGGTAAGGCTTCGGGTAAGGGTTATGGTTAGGGTTAGGGTTAGGGTTAGGGGACGGGTACAGGGACGGTTTAGGGTACAGGTTAGGGTACGACAACGGTTTAGGGTGAGCGTACATGTTAGGGTATGTGTTAGAGTTAGCGTACGGGTTAGGATTAGAGGACGGGTGAGGGTAAGGCTTCGGGTAAGGGTTAGGGTTAATGTTAGGGTTAGGGGACGGGGACGGGGACGCTTTAGGGTACAGGTTAGGGTACGACAACGGTTTAGGGTGAGCGTACGTGTTATGGTGTGGGTTAGTGTTGCGTACGGGTTAGGAATACGGGACGGGTGAGGGTAAGGCTTCGGGTAAAGGTTAGGGTTAGGGTTAGGGTTAGGGTTAGGGGACGGGGAAGGGGACGGGGACGGTTTAGGGTACAGGTTAGGGTACGACAACGGTTTAGGGTGAGCGTACGTGTTAGGGTACGGGTTAGTGTTAGCGTACGGGTTAGGATTAGGGGAAGGGTGAGGGTAAGGCTTCGGGTAAGGTTTAGTGTTAGGGTTAGGGTTAGGGTTAGGGTTAGAGGACGGGGACGGTTTAGGGTACATGTTAGGGTACGACAACGTTTTAGGGTGATCGTACGTGTTAGGGTACGGGTTAGTGTTAACGTACGGGTTAGGATTAGGGGACGGGTGAGGGTAAGGCTTCGGGTAAGGGTTAGGGTTAGAGTTAGGGTTAGGGTTAAGGGACGGGGACGGGGACGGTTTAGGGTACAGGTTAGGGTACGACAACGGTTTAGGGTGAGCATACGTGTTAGGGTACGGGTTAGTGTTAGCGTACGGGTTAGGATTAGGGGACGGGTGAGGGTAAGACTTCGGGTAAGGGTTAGGGTTAGCAATAGGGTTAGGGGACGGGGACGGTTTAGGGTACACGTTAGAGTACGACAAATGTTTAGGGTGAGCGTACGTGTTAGGGTATGGGTTAGTGTTAGCGTACGGGTTAGGATTAGGGGACGGGTGAGGGTAAGGCTTCGGGTAAGGGTTAGGGTTAGGGTTAGGGTTAGGTTTAGGGTTAGGGGACGGGGACGGTGACGGTTTAGGGTACAGGTTAGGGTACGACAACGGTTTAGGGTGGGCGTACGTGTTAGGTTACGGGTTAGTGTTAGCGTACGGGTTAGGAATAGGGGACGGGTGAGGGTACGGCTTCGGGTAAGGGTTAGGGTTAGGGTTAGGGTTAGGGTTAGGTTTAGGTGACGGGGACGGGGACGATTTAGGGTACAGTTTAGGGTACAACAACGGTTTAGGGTGAGCGTACGTGTTAGGGTACGGGTTAGTGTTAGGGTACGGGTTAGGATTAGGGGACGTGTGTGGGTAAGGATTCGGGTAAGGGTTAGGGTTAGGCTTAGGGTTAGGTTTAAGGGACGGAGACGGTTTAGGATACAGGTTAGGGTACGACAATGGTTTAGTGTGAGCGTACATGTTAGGGCATGGGTTAGTGTTAGAGTACGGGTTAGGATTAGGGGACGGGTGAGGGTAAGGCTTCGGGTAAGTGTTACGGTTAGGGTTAGGGTTAGGTTTAGGGTTAGGGGATGGTGACGGTATAGGGTACAGGTTAGGGTACGACAACGGTTTAGGGTGAGCGTACGTGTTAGGGTACGGCTTAGTGTTAGCGTACGGTTTAGGATTAGGGGACGGGTGAGGGTAAGGTTTCGGGTAAAGGTTAGGGTTAGGGTTAGGGTTAGGGTTAGGGTTAGGGGGCGGGGACGGTTTAGGGTACAGGTTAGGGTACGACAACGTTTTACGGTGAGCGTACGTTTTGGGTACGGGTTAGTGTTAGCGTACGGTTTAGGATTAGGGGACGGGTGAGGTTAAGGCTTCGGGTAAGGGTTAGGGTTAGGGTTAGGGTTAGGGTTAGGGGATGGGGACGGGGACGGTTTAGGTTACAGGTTAGGGTACGACAACGGTTTAGGGTTAGCGTACGTGTTAGGGTACGGGTTAGTGTTAGCGTACGGGTTAGGATTGGGGACGGGTGAGGGTAAGGCTTCGGGTAAGGGTTAGGGATAAGGTTAGGGTTAGGGTTAGGGTTAGGGTTAGGGGACGGGCACGGGGACGGTTTAGGGTACAGGTTAGTGTACGACAACAGTTTAGGGTGAGCGTACGTGTTAGGGTACGGGTTAGTGTTAGCGTACGGGTTAAGATTAGGGGACGGGTGAGGGTAAGGCTTCGGGTAAGGATTAGGGTTAGGTTTAGGGTTAGGGGACGGGGACGGGGACGGTTTAGGGTACAGGTTAGGGTACAAAAACCGTTTAGGGTGAGCGTACGTGTTAGGGTACGGGTTAGTGTTAGCGTACGGGTTAGGATTATGGGACGGGTGAGGGTAAGGCTTCGGGTAAGGGTTAGGGTTAGGGTTAGGGTTAGGGTTAGGGGACGGGGACGGGGATGTTTTAGGGTAAAGGTTAGGGTACGACAACGGTTTAGGGTGAGCGTACGTGTTAGAGTACGGGTTAGTGTTAGCGTACGGGTTAAGATTAGGGGACGAGTGAGGGTAAGGCTTCGGGTAAGGGTTAGGGATAGGGTTAGGGTTAGGGGACAGGGACGGGGACGGTTTAAGGTACAGGTTACGGTACGACAACGGTTTAGGGTGAGGGTACGTGTTAGGGTACGGGTTAGTGTTAGCATACGGGTGAGGATTAGGGGACGGGTGAGGGTAAGGCTTCGGGTAAGGGTTAGGCTTAGGCTTAGGGTTAGGGTTAGGGTTAGGGGACGGGGACGGTTTAGGGTACAGGTTAGGGTACGACAACGGTTTAGGATGAGCGTAAGTGTTAGGGTACGGTTTAGTGTTAGCGTACGGGTAAGGATTAGGGGACGGGTGAGGGTAAGGCTTCGGGTAAGGGTTAGTGTTAGGGTTAGAGTTAGGGTTAGGGTTACGGGTCGGGGACGGTTTAGGGTACAGGTTAGGGTACGGCAACGGTTTAGGGTGAGCGTACGTGTTAGGGTACGGGTTAGTGTTAGCGTACGGGTTAGGATTACGGGAAGGGTGAGGGTAAGGCTTCGGGTAAGGGTTAGGGTTAGGGTTAGGGTTAGGGGACGGGCACGGGGATGGTTTAGGGTACAGGTTAGTGTACGACAACAGTTTAGGGTGAGCGTACGTGTTAGGGTACGGGTTAGTGTTAGCGTACGGGTTAGGATTAGGGGACGGGTGAGGGTAAGGCTTCGGGTAAGGGTTAGGGTTAGGTTTAGGGTTAGGGGACGGGGACGGGGACGGTTTAGGGTACAGGTTAGGGTACGACAACGGTTTAGGGTGAGCGTACGTGTTAGGGTACGGGTTAGTGTTAGCGTACGGATTAGGATTAGGGGACGGGTGAGGGTAAGGCTACAGGTAAGGGTTAGGGTTAGGGTTAGGGTTAGGGTTAGGGGACGGGGACGGGGACGGTTTAGGGTACAGGTTTGTGTACGACAACGGTTTAGGGTGAGCGTACGTGTTAGGGTATGGGTTAGTGTTAGCGTACGGGTTAGGATTATGGGACGGGTGTGGTTAAGGCTTCGGGTAAGTGTTAGGGTTTGGGTTAGAGTTAGGTTTAGGGTTAGGGGACGGGGACGGGGACGGTTTAGGGTACAGGTTAGGGTACGACAATGGTTTAGGGTGAGCGTACGTGTTAGGGTACGTGTTAGTGTTAGCGTACGGGTTAGGATTAGGGGACGGGTGAGGGTAAGGCTTCGGGTAAGGGTTAGAGTTAGGGTTAGGGTTAGGGTTCGGGTTAGGGGATGTGGACGGTTTAGGGTACAGGTTAGAGTACGACAATGGTTTAGGGTGAGCGTACGTGTTAGGGTACGTGTTAGTGTTAGCGTACGGGTTAGGAATAGGGGACGGGTGAGGGTAAGGCTTCGGGTAAGGGTTAGGGTTAATGTTAGCGTTAGGGGACGGGGACGGGGACGCTTTAGGGTACAGGTTAGGGTACGACAACGGTTTAGGGTGAGCGTACGTGTTATGGTGTGGGTTAGTGTTGCGTACGGGTTAGGAATACGGGACGGGTGAGGTTAAGGCTTCGGGTAAAGGATAGGGTTAGGGTTAGGGTTAGGGTTAGGAGACGGGGAAGGGGACGGGGACGGTTTAGGGTACAGGTTAGGGTACGACAACGGTTTAGGGTGAGCGTACGTGTTAGGGTACGGGTTAGTGTTAGCGTATGGGTTAGGATTAGGGGAAGGGTGAGGGTAAGGCTTCGGGTAAGGTTTAGTGTTAGGGTTAGGGTTAGGGTTAGGGTTAGAAGACGGGGACGGTTTAGGGTACATGTTAGGGTACGACAACGTTTTAGGGTGATTGTACGTGTTAGGGTACGGGTTAGTGTTAGCGTACGGGTTAGGATTAGGGGACGGGTGAGGGTAAGGCTTCGGGTAAGGGTTAGGGTTAGGGTTAGGGTTAGGGTTAAGGGACGGGGACGGGGACGGTTTAGGGTACAGGTTAGGGTACGACAACGGTTTAGGGTGAGCGTACGTGTTAGGGTACGGGTTAGTGTTAGCGTACGGGTTAGGATTAGGGGACGGGTGAGGGTAAGACTTCGGGTAAGGGTTAGGGTTAGCAATAGGGTTAGGGGACGGGGACGGTTTAGGGTACACGTTAGAGTACGACAACGGTTTAGGGTGAGCGTACGTGTTAGGGTATGGGTTAGTGTTAGCGTACGGGTTAGGATTAGGGGACGGGTGAGGGTAAGGCTTCGGGTAAGGGTTAGGGTTAGGGTTAGGGTTAGGTTTAGGGTTAGGGGACGGGGACGGTGACGGTTTAGGGTACAGGTTAGGGTACGACAACGGTTTAGGGTGAGCGTACGTGTTAGGGTACGGGTTAGTGTTAGCGTACGGGTTAGGAATAGGGGACGGGTGAGGGTACGGCTTCGGGTAAGGGTTAGGGTTAGGGTTAGGGTTAGGGTTAGGGTTAGGTGATGGGGACGGGGACGATTTAGGGTACAGTTTAGGGTACAACAACGGTTTAGGGTGACCGTACGTGTTAGGGTACGGGTTAGTGTTAGGGTACGGGTTAGGATTAGGGGACGTGTGTGGGTAAGGATTCGGGTAAGGGTTAGGGTTAGGCTTAGGGTTAGGTTTAAGGGACGGAGACGGTTTAGGATACAGGTTAGGGTACGACAATGGTTTAGTGTGAGCGTACATGTTAGGGCATGGGTTAGTGTTAGAGTACGGGTTAGGATTAGGGGACGGGTGAGGGTAAGGCTTCGGGTAAGTGTTACGGTTAGGGTTAGGGTTAGGGTTAGGGTTAGGGGATGGTGACGGTATAGGGTACAGGTTAGGGTACGACAACGGTTTAGAGTGAGCGTACGTGTTAGGGTACGGCTTAGTGTTAGCGTACGGGTTAGGATTAGGGGACGGGTGAGGGTAAGGTTTCGGGTAAAGGTTAGGGTTAGGGTTAGGGTTAGGGTTAGGGGGCGGGGACGGTTTAGGGTACAGGTTAGGGTACGACAACGGTTTACGGTGAGCGTACGTTTTGGGTACGGGTTAGTGTTAGCGTACGGTTTAGGATTAGGGGACGGGTGAGGTTAAGGCTTCGGGTAAGGGTTAGGGTTAGGGTTAGGGTTAGGGTTAGGGGATGGGGACGGGGACGGTTTAGGTTACAGGTTAGGGTACGACAACGGTTTAGGGTTAGCGTACCTGTTAGGGTACGGGTTAGTGTTAGCGTACGGGTTAGGATTGGGGACGGGTGAGGGTAAGGCTTCGGGTAAGGGTTAGGGTTAAGGTTAGGGTTAGGGTTAGGGTTAGGGTTAGGGGACGGGCACGGGGACGGTTTAGGGTACAGGTTAGTGTACGACAACAGTTTAGGGTGAGCGTACGTGTTAGGGTACGGGTTAGTGTTAGCGTACGGGTTAGGATTAGGGGACGGGTGAGGGTAAGGCTTCGGGTAAGGGTTAGGGTTAGGTTTAGGGTTAGGGGACGGGGACGGGGACGGTTTAGCGTACAGGTTAGGGTACAAAAACCGTTTAGGGTGAGCGTACGTGTTAGGGTACGGGTTAGTGTTAGCGTACGGGTTAGGATTAGGGGACGGGTGAGGGTAAGGCTTCGGGTAAGGGTTAGGGTTAGGGTTAGGGTTAGGGTTAGGGGACGGGGACGGGGATGTTTTAGGGTAAAGGTTAGGGTACGACAACGGTTTAGGGTGAGCGTACGTTTTAGAGTACGGGTTAGTGTTAGCGTACGGGTTAAGATTAGGGGACGAGTGAGGGTAAGGCTTCGGGTAAGGGTTAGGGATAGGGTTAGGTTTAGGGGACGGGGACGGGGACAGTTTAAGGTACAGGTTACGGTACGACAACGGTTTAGGGTGAGGGTACGTGTTAGGGTACGGGTTAGTGTTAGCATACGGGTGAGGATTAGGGGACGGGTGAGGGTAAGGCTTCGGGAAAGGGTTAGGGTTAGGGTTAGGGTTAGGGTTAGGGGACGGGCACGGGGACGGTTTAGGCTACAGGTTAGTGTACGACACCGGTTTAGGGTGAGGGTACGTGTTAGGGTACGGGTTAGTGTTAGCGTACGAGTCAGGATTAGGGGACGGGTTAGGGTAAGGCTTCGGGTAAGGGTTAGGGTTAGGGTTAGGGTTAGGGTTAGGGGACGGGGACGGTTTAGGGTACAGGTTAGGGTTCGACAACGGTTTAGGGTGAGCGTACGTGTTAGGGTACGGGTTACTGTTAGCGTACGGGTTAGGATTAGGGGACGGGTGAGGGTAAGGCTTCGGGTAAGGGTTAGGCTTAGGCTTAGGGTTAGGGTTAGGGTTAGGGGACGGGGACGGTTTAGGGTACAGGTTAGGGTACGACAACGGTTTAGGATGAGTGTAAGTGTTAGGGTACGGTTTAGTGTTAGCGTATGGGTAAGGATTAGGGGACGGGTGAGGGTAAGGCTTCGGGTAAGGGTTAGGGTTAGGGTTAGGGTTAGGGTTAGGGGACGGGGACGGTTTAGGGTACAGGTTAGGGTACGACAACAGTTTAGGTTGAGCGTACGTGTTAGGGTACGGGTTAGTGTTAGCGTACGGGTTAGGATTAGGGGATGGTTGAGGGTAAGGCTTCGGGTAAAGGTTATGGTTTGGGTTAGGGTTAGAGTTAGTGTTAGGGGACGGGGACGGTTTAGGGTACAGGTTAGGGTACGACAACGGTTTAGGGTGAGCGTACGTGTTAGGGTACGGGTTAGTGTTAGCGTACGGGTTAGGATTAGGGGACGGGTGAGGGTTAGGCTTCGGGAAAGGGTTAGGGTTAGGGTTAGGTTTAGGGTTAGGGGACGGGCACGGGGACGGTTTAGGGTACAGGTTAGTGTACGAGAACGGTTTAGGGTGAGGGTACGTGTTAGGGTACGGGTTAGTGTTAGAGTACGGGTTAGGATTAGGTGACGGGAGAGGGTAAGGCTTCGGGTAAGTGTTAGGGTTAGGGTTAGGGTTAGGGGACGGGGACGGCTTAGTGTACAAGTTAGGGTACGACAACGGTTTAGAGTGAGCGTAAGTGTTAGGGTACGGATTAGTGTTAGCGTACAGTTTAGGATTAGCGGACGGGTGAGTGTAAGGCTTCGGGTAAGGTTTAGGGTTAGGGTTAGGGTTAGGGTTAGGGTTAGGGGACGGGGACGGTTTAGGGTACAGTTTAGGGTACGACAACCGTTTAGGGTGAGCGTACGTGTTAGGGTACGGGTTAGTGTTAGCGTACGAGTTAGGATTAGGGGACGGGTTAGGGTAAGGCTTCGGGTAAGGGTTAGGGTTAGGGTTAGGGTTAGGGGACGGGGACGGTTTAGGGTACAGGTTAGGGTTCGAGAACGGTTTAGGGTGAGCGTACGTGTTAGGGTACGGGTTACTGTTAGCGTACGGGTTAGGATTAGGGGACGGGTGAGGGTAAGGCTTCGGGTAAGGGTTAGGCTTAGGCTTAGGGTTAGGGTTAGGGTTAGGGGACGGGGACGGTTTAGGGTACAGGTTAGGGTACGACAACGGTTTAGGATGAGCGTAAGTGTTAGGGTACGGTTTAGTGTTAGCGTACGGGTAAGGATTAGGGGACGGGTGAGGGTAAGGCTTCGGGTAAGGGTTAGTGTTAGGGTTAGAGTTAGGGTTAGGGTTACGGGTCGGGGACGGTTTAGGGTACAGGTTAGGGTACGGCAACGGCTTAGGGTGAGCGTACGTGTTAGGGTACGGGTTAGTGTTAGCGTACGGGTTAGGATTACGGGAAGGGTGAGGGTAAGGCTTCGGGTAAGGGTTAGGGTTAGGGTTAGGGTTAGGGGACGGGCACGGGGATGGTTTAGGGTACAGGTTAGTGTACGACAACAGTTTAGGGTGAGCGTACGTGTTAGGGTATGGGTTAGTGTTAGCGTACGGGTTAGGATTAGGGGACGGGTGAGGGTAAGGCTTCGGGTAAGGGTTAGGGTTAGGTTTAGGGTTAGGGGACGGGGACGGGGACGGTTTAGGGTACAGGTTAGGGTACAAAAACCGTTTAGGGTGAGCGTACGTGTTAGGGTACGGGTTAGTGTTAGCGTACGGTTTAGGATTAGGGGACGGGTGAGGGTAAGGCTTCGGGTAAGGGTTAGGGATAGGGTTAGGGTTAGGGTTAGGGGACGATGACGGTTTAGGGTACAGGTTAGTGTACGACAACGGTTTAGGGTGAGCGTACGTGTTAGGTTACGGGTTAGTGTTGGCGTACGGTTTAGGATTAGGGGACGGGTGAGGATACGGCTTCGGGTAAGTGTTAGGGTTAGGGTTAGGGGATGGGGACGGGGACGGTTTAGGGTACAGGTTAGGGTACGACAACGGTTTAGGGTGAGCGTACGTGTTAGGGTACCGGTTAGTGTTAGCGTACGGGTTAGGATTAGGGGACGGGTGAGGGTAAGGCTTCGGATAAGTGTTAGGGTTAGGGTTAGGGTTAGGGTTAGTGTTAGGAGACGGGGACGGTTTAGGGTACATGTTAGGGTACGACAACGATTTAGGGTGAGCGTAGGTGTTAGGGTATGGATTAGTGTTAGCGTACGTGTTAGGATTAGGGGACGGGTGAGGGTAAGGCTTCGGGTAAGGGTTAGGGTTAGGGTTAGGGTTAGGGTTAGGGTTAGGGGACGGGGACGGTTTAGGGTACAGGTTAGGGTACGACAACAGTTTAGGTTGAGCGTACGTGTTAGGGTCTGGGTTAGTGTTAGCGTACGGTTTAGGATTAGGGGATGGGTGAGGGTAAGGCTTCGGGTAAAGGTTAGGGTTAGGGTTAGGGTTAGAGTTAGGGTTAGGGGACGGGGACGGTTTAGGATACAGGTTAGGGTACGACAACGGTTTAGGGTGAGCGTACGTGTTAGGGTACGGGTTAGTGTTAGCGTACGGGTTAGGATTAGGGGACGGTTGAGGGTAAGGCTTCGGGTAAGGGTTAGGGTTAGGGTTAGGGTTAGGGTTAGGGGACAGGGACGGTTTAGGGTACAGGTTAGGGTACGTCAACGGTTTAGGGTGAGCGTACGTCTTAGGGTACGGGTTAGTGTTAGTGTACGGGTTAGGATTAGGGGACGGGTGAGGGTAAGGCTTCAGGTAAGGGTTAGGGTTAGGGTTAGGGTTAGGGTTAGGGGACGGGGACGGTTTAGGGTACAGGTTAGGGTACGACAACGGTTTAGGGTGAGCGTACGTGTTAGGGTACGGGTTAGTGTTAGTGTACGGGTTAGGATTAGGGGACGGGTGAGGGTAAGGCTTCGGGAAAGGGTTAGGGTTAGGGTTAGGTTTAGGGTTAGGGGACGGGCACGGGGACGGTTTAGGGTACAGGTTATGGTACGACAACGGTTTAGGGTGAGGGTACGTGTTAGGATAAGGGTTAGTGTTAGCGTACGGGTTAGGATTAGGGGACGGGTGACGGTAAGGCTTCGGGTAACGGTAAGGGTTAAGGTTAGGGTTAGGGTTAGGGTTAGGGGACGGGGACGGCTTAGGGTACAGGTTAGGGTACGACAACGGTTTAGAGTGAGCGTAAGTGTTAGGGTACGGATTAGTGTTAGCGTACGAGTTAGGATTAGGGGACGGGTGAGTGTAAGGCTTCGGGTAACGTTTAGGGTTAGGGTTAGGCTTAGGGTTAGGGGACGGTGACGGTTTAGGGTACAGGTTCGGGTACGACAACGGTTTAGGGTGAGCGTACGTGTTAGGGTACGGGTTAGTGTTAGCGTACGGGTTAGGATTAGGGGACGTGTGAGGGTAAGGCTACAGGTAAGGGTTAAGGTTAGGGTTACGGTTAGGGTTAGGGTTGGGGACGGGGACGGTTTAGGGTACAGTTTAGGGTACGACAACGATTTAGGGTGAGCGTACGTGTTAGGTTACGGGTTAGTGTTAGCGTACGAGTTAGGATTAGGGAACGGGTGAGTGTAAGGCTTCGGGTAATGATTAGGGTTAGGTTTAGGGTTAGGGTTAGAGGACGGGGACAGTTTAGGGTACAGGTTAGGGTACGACAACGGTTTAGGGTGAGCATACGTGCTAGGGTACGGGTTAGTGTTAGCGTACGATTTAGGATTAGGGGACGGGTGAGGGTAAGGCTTCGGGTAAGGGTTAGGGTTAGGTTTAGGGTTAGGGTTAGAGGACGGGGACAGTTTAGGGTACAGGTTAGGGTACGACAACGGTTTAGGGTGAGCATACGTGTTAGGGTACGGGTTAGTGTTAGCGTACGGGTTAGGATTAGGGGACGGGTGAGGGTAAGGCTTCGGGTAAGGGTTAGGGTTAGGGTTAGGGTTAGGGTTAGGCTTAGGGGACGGGGACAGTTTAGGTTACAGGTTAGTGTACGACAACGGTTTAGGGTGAGCGTACGTGTTAGGGTACAGGTTAGTGTTAGCGTACGGGTTAGGATTAGGTTACGGGTGAGGGTAAGGCTTCGGGTAAGGGTTAGGGTTAGGGTTAGGGGACGGGGACGGTTTAGGGTACAGGTTAGGGTACGACAACGGTTTAGGGTGAGCGTACGTGTTAGGGTGTGGGTTAGTGTTTGCGTACGGGTTAGGAATAGGGGACGGGTGAGGGTAAGGCTTCGGGTAAGTGTTAGGGTTAGGTTTAGGGTTAGGGTTAGGGTTAGGGGACGGGGACGGTTTAGGGTACAGGTTAGGGTACGACAACAGTTTAGGGTGAGCGTACGTGTTAGGGTACGTGTTAGTGTTAGCGTACGGGTTAGGATTAGGGGACGGGTGAGGGTAAGGCTTCGGGTAAGGGTTAGGGTTAGGGTTAGGGTTAGGTTTAGGGGGCGGGGACGGTTTAGGGTACAGGTTAGTGTACGAGAACGGTTTAGGGTGAGGATACGTGTTAGGGTACGGGTTAGTGTTAGAGTACGGGTTAGGATTAGGGGACGGGTGAGGGTAAGGCTTCGGGTAAGTGTTAGGGTTAGGGTTAGGGTTAGGGTTAGGGTTAGGGGACGGGGACGGCTTAGGGTACAGGTTAGGGTACGACAACGGTTTAGAGTGAGCGTAAGTGTTAGGGTACGGATTAGTGTTAGCGTACAGTTTAGGATTAGCGGACGGGTGAGTTTAAGGCTTCGGGTAAGGGTTAGGGTTAGGGTTAGGGTTAGGGTTAGGGTTAGGGGACGGGGACGGTTTAGGGTACAGTTTAGGGTACGACAACGGTTTAGGGTGAGCGTACGTGTTAGGGTACGGGTTAGTGTTAGCGTACGGGTTAGGAATAGGGGACGGGTGAGGGTAAGGCTACAGGTAAGGGTTAGGGTTAGGGTTAGGGTTAGGGTTAGGGGACGGGGACGGTTTAGGGTACAGGTTAGGGTACGATAACGATTTAGTGTGAGGGTACGTGTTAGGTTACGGGTTAGTGTTAGCGTACGGGTTAGGATTAGGGAACGGGTGAGGGTAAGTCTTCGGGTAAGGGTTAGGGTTAGGGTTAGGGTTAGGGTTAGGGGACGGCGGCAGTTTAGGGTACAGGTTAGGGTACGACAACGGTTTAGGGTGAGCGTACGTGTTAGGGTACGTGTTAATGTTAGCGTACGGGTTAGGATTAGGGGACGGGTGAGGGTAGGGCTTCGGGTAAGGGTTAGGGTTAGGGTTAGGGTTAGGGTTAGGGGACGGGGACGGTTTAGGGTACAGGTTAGGGTACGACAACGGTTTAGGGTGAGCGTACGTGTTAGGGTACGTGTTAGTGTTAGCGTACGGGTTATGATTAGGGGACCGTTGAGGGTATGGCTTCGGGTAAGGGTTAGGGTTAGGGTTAGGGTTAGGTTTAGGGTTAGGGGACGGGGAGGCTTTAGGGTACAAGTTAGGGTACGACAACGGTTTAGGGTGAGCGTACGTGTTAGGGTACGGGTTAGTGTTAGCGTACGGTTAGGATTAGGGGACGGGTGAGGGTAAGGCTTCGGGTAAGGGTTAGGGTTAGGGTTAGGGTTAGGTTTAGGGTTAGGGGACGGGGACGGTTTAGGGTACAGTTTAGGGTATGACAACGGTTTAGGGTGAGCGTACGTGTTAGGGTAAGGGTTAGTGTTAGCGTACAGGTTAGGATTAGGGGTCGGGTGAGGGTAAGGCTTCGGGTAAGGGTTAGGGTTAGGGTTAGGTTTAGGGTTAGGGGACGGGGACGGGGACGGTTTAGGGTCCAGGTTAGGGTACGGCAACGGTTTAGGGTGAGCGTACGTGTTAGGGTACGTGTTAGTGTTAGCGTACGGGTTAGGAATAGGGGACGGGTGAGGGTAAGGCTTCGGGTAAGGGTTATGGTTAGGGTTAGGGTTAGGGTTAGGGGAGGGGGACGGGGACGGTGACGGTTTAGGGTACAAGTTAGGGTACGACAACGGTTTAGGGTGAGCGTACGTGTTAGGGTACGGGTTAGTGTTAGCGTACGGGTTAGCATTAGGGCACGGGTGAGAGTAAGGCTTCGGGTAAGGATTAGGGTTAGGGTTAGGGTTAGTGTTAGGTTTAGGGGATGGGGACGGTTTAGGGTACATGTTAGGGTACGACAACGGTTTAGGGTGAGTGTACGTGTTAGGGTACGGGTTAGTGTTAGCGTACGGGTTAGGATTAGGGGACGGGTGAGGGTAAGGCTTCGGGTAAGGGTTAGGGTTAGGGTTAAGGGACGGGGACGGGGACGGTTTAGGGTACAGGTTAGGGTACGACAACGGTTTAGGGTGAGCGTACGTGTTAGGGTACGGGTTAGTGTTAGCGTACGGGTTAGGATTAGGGGACGGGTGAGGGTAAGACTTCGGGTAAGGGTTAGGTTTAGGGATAGGGTTAGGGGACGGGAACGGTTTAGGGTACAGGTTAGTGTACGACAACGTTTTAGGGTGAGCGTACGTGTTAGGGTACGGGTTAGTGTTAGCGTACGGGATAGGATTAGGGAACGGGTGAGGGTAAGGCTTCGGGTAAGGGTTAGGGTTAGGGTTAGGGTTAGGGTTAGGGGACGGGGACGGGGACGGTTTAGGTTACATGTTAGGGTACGACAACGGTTTAGGGTGAGCGTACGTGTTAGGGTACGGTTTAGTGTTAGTGTACGGGTTAGGATTAGGGGACGGGTGAGGGTAAGGCTTCGGGTAAGGGTTAGGGTTAGGGTTAGGGTTAGGTTTAGGGTTAGGGGACGGGGACGGGGACGGTTTAGGGTACAGGTTAGGGTACGACAACGGTTTAGGGAGAGCGTACGTGTTAGGGTACGGGTTAGTGATAGCGTACGGGTTAGGATTAGGGGTCGGGTGAGGGTAAGGCTTCGGGTAAGGGTTAGAGTTAGGGTTAGGGTTAGGGTTAAGGGAGGGGGACGGGGACGGTTTAGAGTACAGTTTAGGGTACGACAACGGTTTAGGTTGAGCGTACGTGTTAGGGTACGGGTTAGTGTTAGCGTACGGGTTAGGATTAGGGGACGGGTGAGGGTAAGACTTCGGGTAAGGGTTAGGTTTAGGGATAGGGTTAGGGGACGGGGACGGTTTAGGGTACAGGTTAGGGTACGACAACGGTTTAGGGTGAGCGTACGTGTTAGGGTACGGTTTAGTGTTAGTGTACGGGTTAGGATTAGGGGACGGGTGAGGGTAAGGCTTCGGGTAAGGGTTAGGGTTAGGGTTAGTGTTAGGGTTAGGGTTAGGGTTAGGGGACTGAGACGGTTTAGGGTACAGGTTAGGGTACGACAACGGTTTAGGGTGAGCGTTTGTGTTAGGGTGTGGGTTAGTGTTTGCGTACGGGTTAGGAATAGGGGACGGGTGAGGGTAAGTCTTCGGGTAAGGGTTAGGGTTAGGTTTAGGTTTAGGGTTAGGGGATGGGGACGGGGACGGGGACGGTTTAGGGTACAGGTTAGGGTACGACAACGGTTTAGGGTGAGCGTACGTGTTAGGGTACGGGTTAGTGTTAGCGTACGGGTTAGGATTAGGGGACGGGTGAGGGTAAGGCTTCGGGTAAGGGTTAGGGTTAGGGTTAGGGTTAGTGTTAGGGTTAGGGGACGGGGACGGTTTAGGGTACATGTTAGGGTATGACAACGGTTTAGGGTGAGCGTAGGTGTTAGGGTACGGGTTAGTGTTAGCGTACGGGTTAGGATTAGGGGACGGGTGAGGGTAAGGCTTCGGGTAAGGGTTAGGTTTAGGGTTAGGGTTAGGGTTAAGTGACGGGGACGGGGACGGTTTAGGGTACAAGTTAGGGTACGACAACGGTTTAGGGTGAGCGTACGTGTTAGGGTATGGGTTAGTGTTAGCGTACGGGTTAGGATTAGGGGACGGGTGAGGGTAAGGCTTCGGGTAAGGGTTAGGGTTAGGGTTAGGGTTAGGGTTAGGGTTAGGGGACGGGGACGATTTAGGGTACAGTTTAAGGTACGACAACGGTTTAGGGGGAGCGTACGTGTTAGGGTACGGGTTAGTGTTAGCGTACGGGTTAGGATTAGGGGACGGGTGAGGGTAAGGCTTCGGGTAAGGGATAGGGTTAGGGTTAGGGTTAGGGTTAGGGGGCGGGGACGGTTTAGGGTACAGGTTAGGGTACGACAACGGTTTAGGGTGAGCGTATGTTTTGGGTACGGGTTAGTGTTAGCATACGGTTTAGGATTAGGGGACGGGTGAGGTTAAGGCTTCGGGTAAGGGTTAGGGTTAGGGTTAGGGTTAGGGTTAGGGGATGGGGACGGGGACGGTTTAGGGTACAGGTTAGGGTACGACAACGGTTTAGGGTGAGCGTACATGTTAGGGTACGTGTTAGTGTTAGCGTACGGGTTAGGATTAGAGGACGGGTGAGGGTAAGGCTTCGGGTAAGGGTTAGGGTTAGGGTTAGGGTTAGGGGACGGGGACGGTTTAGGGTACAGTTTAGGGTACGACAACGGTTTAGGGTGAGCGTACCTGTTAGGGTACGGGTTAGTGTTGGCGTACGGGTTAGGATTAGGGGACGGGTGAGGGTAAGGCTTCGGGTAAGGGTTAGGGTTAGGGTTAGGGTTAGGGTTAGGTTTAGGGTACGGGGACAGTTTAGGGTACAGGTTAGGGTACGACAACGGTTTAGGGTGAGCGTACGTGTTAGGGTGTGGGTTAGTGTTTGCGTACGGGTTAGGAATAGGGGATGGGTGAGATTAAGGCTTCGGGTAAGTGTTAGGGTTAGGGTTAGGGTTAGGGTTAGGGGACGGGGACGGGGACGGTTTAGGTTACATGTTAGGGTACGACAACGTTTTAGGGTGAGCGTACGTGTTAGGGTATGGGTTAGTGTTAGAGTACGGGTTAGGATTAGGGGACGGGTGAGGGTAAGGCTTCGGGTAAGGGTTAGGATTAGGGTTAGGGTTAGGGTTAAGGGACGGGGACGGGGACGGTTTAGGGTACAGGTTAGGGTACGACAACGGTTTAGGGTGAGCGTACGTGTTAGTGTACGGGTTAGTGTTAGCGTACGGGTTAGGTTTAGGGGACGAGTGAGGGTAAGACTTCGGGTAAGGGTTAGGGTTAGGGATAGGGTTAGGGGACGGGAACGGTTTAGGGTACAGGTTAGGGTACGACAACGGTTTAGGGTGAGCGTACGTGTTAGGGTACGGTTTAGTGTTAGTGTACGGGTTAGGATTAGGGGACGGGTGAGGGTAAGGCTTCGGGTAAGGGTTAGGGTTAGGGTTAGGGTTAGGTTTAGGGATAGGGGACGGGGACGGGGATGGTTTAGCCTACAGGTTAGTGTACGACAACGGTTTAGAGTGAGCGTACGTGTTAGGGTACGGGTTAGTGTTAGCGTACGGGTTAGGATTAGGGGACGGGTGAGGGTAAGGCTTCGGGTAAGGGTTAGGGTTAGGGTTAGGGTTACGGTTAGGGTTAGGTGACGGGGACAGGGACGATTTAGGGTACAGTTTAGGGTACGTCAACGGTTTAGGGTGAGCGTACGTGTTAGGGTACGGGTTAGTGTTAGCGTACGGGTTAGGATTAGGGGACGGGTGAGGGTAAGGATTCGGGTAAGGGTTAGGGTTAGGGTTAGGGTTAGGGTTAAGGGACGGAGATGGTTTAGGATACAGGTTAGGGTACGACAACGGTTTAGTGTGAGCGTACGTGTTAGGGCACGGGTTAGTGTTAGCGTACGGGTTAGGATTAGGGGACGGGTGAGGTTAAGGCTTCGGGTAAGGGTTAGGGTTAGGGTTAGGGTTAGGGTTAGGGGATGGGGACGGGGACGGTTTAGGGTACAGGTTAGGGTACGACAACGGTTTAGGGTGAGCGTACGTGTTAGGGTACGTGTTAGTGTTAGCGTACGGGTTAGGATTAGGGGACGGGTGAGGGTAAGGCTTCGGGTAAGGGTTAGGGTTAGGGTTAGGGTTAGGGTTAGGGGACGGGAACGGTTTAGGGTACAGGTTAGGGTACGACAACGGTTTAGGGTGAGCTTACGTGTTAGGGTACGGGTTAGTGTTCGCGTACGGGTTAGGATTAGGGGACGGGTGAGGGTAAGGCTTCGGGTAAGGGTTAGGGTTAGGGTTAGGGTTAGGGTTAGGGTTAGGGGATGGGGACGGTTTAGGGTACATGTTAGGGTACGACAACGGTTTAGGGTGAGCGTACGTGTTAGTGTACGGGTTAGTGTTAGCGTACGGGTTAGGATTAGGGGACGGGTGGGGTAAGGCTTCGGGTAAGGGTTAGCGTTAGGGTTAGGGTTAGGGTTAGGGGACGGGGACGGGGACGGTTTAGGGTACAGGTTAGTGTACGACAACGGTTTAGAGTGAGGGTACGTGTTAGGGTAGAATTTAGTGTTAGCATACGGGTTAGGATTAGGGGACGGGTGAGTGTAAGGCTTCGGGTAAGGATTAGGATTAGGGTTAGGGTTAGGGTTAGGGTTAGGGGACGGGGACGGTTTAGGGTACAGGTTAGCGTACGACAATGGTTTAGGGCGAGCGTACGTGTTAGGGTACGGGTTAGTGTTAGCGTACGGGTTAGGATTAGGGGACGGGTGAGGGTAAGGCTTCGGGAAAGGGTTAGGGTTAGGGTTAGGGTTAGGGTTAGTGGACGGGCACGGGGATGGTTTAGGGTAGAGGTTAGGGTACGACACCGGTTTAGGGTGAGGGTACGTGTTAGGGTACCGGTTAGTGTTAGCGTACGAGTTAGGATTAGGGGTCGCGTTAGGGTAAGGCTTCGGGTAAGGGTTAGGGTTAGGGTTAGGGTTAGGGTTAGGGTTAGGGTACTGGGACGGTTTAGGGTACAGGTTAGGGTACGACAACGGTTTAGTGTGAGCGTACGTGTTAGGGTACGGGTTAGTGTTAGCGTACGGGTTAGGATTAGGGGACGGGTGAGGGTAAGGCTTCGGGTAAGCGTTAGGGTTAGGGTTAGGGTTTGGGTTAGGGTTAGGGGGCGGGGACGGTTTAGGGTAGAGGTTAGGGTACGACAACGGTTTAGGGTGAGCGTAAGTGTTAGGGTACGGTTTAGTGTTAGCGTACGGGTTAGGATTAGGGGACGGGTGAGGGTAAGGCTTCGGGTAAGGGTTAGGGTTAGGGTTAGAGTTAGGGTTAGGGTTACGGGACGGGGACGGTTTAGGGTACAGGTTAGGGTACGACAACGGTTTAGGGTGAGCGTACGTGTTAGGGTACGGGTTAGTGTTAGCGTACGGGTTAGGATTAGGGGAAGGGTGAGGGTAAGGCTTCGGGTAAGGGTTAGGGTTAGGGTTAGGGTTAGGGTTAGGGGACGGGCACGGGGACGGTTTAGGGTACAGGTTAGTGTACGACAACGGTTTAGGGTGAGCGTACGTGTTAGGGTACGGGTTAGTGTTAGCGTACGGGTTAGGATTAGGGGACGGGTGAGGGTAAGGCTTCGGGTAAGGATTAGGGTTAGGGTTAGTGTTAGGGTTAGGGTTAGGGGACGGGGACGGTTTAGGGTACAGGTTAGGGTACGACAATGGTTTAAGGTGAGCGTACGTGTTAGGGTATGGGTTAGTGTTAGCGTACGGGTTAGGATTAGGGGACGTGTGAGGGTAAGGCTTCGGGTAATGGTTAGGGTTAGGGTTAGGGTTAGGGGACGGGCACGGTTTAGTGTACAGGTTAGGGTACGACAACGGTTTAGGGTGAGCGTACGTGTTAGGGTACGGGTTAGTGTTAGCGTACGGTTTAGGATTAGGGGACGGGTGAGGGTAAGGCTTCGGGTAAGGGTTAGGGTTAGGGTTAGGGTTAGGGTTAGGGGACGGGGACGGTTTAGGGTACAGGTTAGTGTACGACAACGGTTTAGGGTGAGCGTACGTGTTAGGTTACGGGTTAGTGTTGGCGTACGGGTTTGGATTAGGTGACGGGTGAGGATAAGGCTTCGGGTAAGGGTTAGGGTTAGGGTTAGGGTGAGGGGACGGTGACGGGGACGGTTTAGGGTACAGGTTAGGGTACGACAACGGTTTAGTGTGGGCTTACGTGTTAGGGTACGGGTTAGTGTTAGCGTAAGGTTTAGGATTAGGGGACGGGTGAGGGTAAGGCTTCGGGTAAGGGTTAGGGTTAGGGTTAGGGTTAGGGATAGGGGACGGGGACGGGGACGGTTTAGGGTAAAGGTTAGGGTACGACAACGGTTTAGGGTGAGCGTACGTGTTAGGGTACGGTTTAGTGTTAGCGTACGGGTTAGGATTAGGGGACGGGTGAGGGTAAGGCTTCGGGTAAGGGTTAGGGTTAGTGTTAGGGTTAGGGTAAGGGTTACGGGACGGGCACAGGGACGGTTTAGGGTACAGGTTAGTGTACGACAGCATTTAGGGTGAGTGTACGTGTTAGGGTACGGGTTAGTGGTAGCGTACGGGTTAGGATTAGGGGACGGGTGAGGGTAAGGCTTTGGGTAAGGGTTAGGGTTAGGGTTAGGGTTAGGGGACGGGGACGGGGACGGGGACGGTTTAGGGTACAGGTTAGGGTACGACAACGGTTTAGGGTGAGCGTACGTGTTAGGGTACGTGTTAGTGTTAGCGTACGGGTTAGGATTAGGGGACGGGTGAGTGTAAGGTTTCGGGTAAGTGTTAGGGTTAGGGTTAGGGTTAGGGGACGGGGACGGTTTAGGGTACAAGTTAGGGTACGACAACGGTTTAGGGTGAGCGTACGTGTTAGGGTACGGGTTAGTGTTAGCGTACGGGTTAGGATTAGGGGACGGTGAGTGTTAGGCTTCGGGTAAGGGTTAGGGTTAGGGTTAGGGTTAGGGTTAGGGGACGGGGACGGTTTAGGGTACAGGTTAGGGTACGACAACGGTTTAGGGTGTGCGTACGTGTTAGGGTACATGTTAGTGTTAGCGTACGGGTTAGGATTAGGGGACGGGTGAGGGTATGGCTTCGGGTAAGAGTTAGGGTTAGGTTTAGGGTTAGGGTTAGGGTTAGGGGACGGGGACGCTTTAGGGTACAGGTTAGGGTACGACAACGGTTTAGGGTGAGCGTACGTGTTAGGGTACGGGTTAGTGTTAGCGTACGGGTTAGGATTAGGGGACGGGTGAGGGTAAGGCTTCGGATAAGGGTTAGGGTTAGGGTTAGGGTTAGGTTTAGGGTACGGGGACGGTTTAGTGTACAGGTTAGGTTAGGACAACGGTTTAGGGTGAGCGTACGTGTTAGGGTAGGGGTTAGTGTTAGCGTACGGGTTAGGATTAGGGGACGGGTGAGGGTAAGGCTTCGGGTAAGGGATAGGGTTAGGGTTAGGGTTAGGGTTAGGGGACGGGGACGGGGACGGTTTAGGGTACAGGTTAGGGTACGACAACGGTTTAGGATGAGCGTACGTGTTAGGGTACGGGTTAGTGTTAGCGTACGGTTTAGGATTAGGGGACGGGTAAGAGTAAGGCTTCGGGTAAGGGTTAGGGTTAAGGTTAGGGTTAGGGGATGGGGACGGTTTAGGGTACAGGTTAGTGTACGACAACGGTTTAGGGTGAGCGTACGTGTAAGGGTACGTGTTAGTGTTGGCGTACGGGTTAGTATTAGGGGACGGGTGAGGGTAAGGCTTCGGGTAAGGGTTAGGGTTAGGGTTAGGGTTAGGGGACGGGGACGGGGACGGTTTAGGGTACAGGTTAGGGTACGAAGACGGTTTAGGGTGAGCTTACGTGTTAGGGTACGATTTAGTGTTAGCGTAAGTGTTAGGATTAGTGGACGGGTGAGGGTAAGTCTTCGGGTAAGGGTTAGGGTTAGGCTTAGGGTTAGGGTTAGGGTTAGGGGACGGGGACGGTTTAGGGTACAGGTTAGTGTACGACAACGGTTTAGGGTGAGCGTACGTGTTAGGGTACGGGTTAGTGTTAGCGTACGTGTTAGGATTAGGGGACGGGTGAGGGTAAGGCTTCGGGTAAGGGTTAGGGTTAGTGTTAGGGTTAGGGTTAGGGTTACGGGACGGGAACAGGGACGGTTTAGGGTACAGGTTAGGGTACGACAACAGTTTAGGGTGAGCGTACGTTTTAGGGTACGGGTTAGTGTTAGAGTACGGGTTAGGATTAGGGGACGGGTGAGGGTAAGGCTTCGGGTAAGGGTTAGGGTTAGGGTTAGGGGACGGGGACGGGGACGGGGACGGCGCCGGTTTAGGGTACAGGTTAGTGTACGACAACGGTTTAGGGTGAGCGTACGTGTTAGGGTACGGTTTAGTGTTAGCGTACGGGTTAGGATTAGGGGACGGGTGAGGGTAAGGCTTCGGGTAAGCGTTAGGGTTAGGGTTAGGGTTAGGGGACGGGGACGGTTTAGGGTACAGGTTAGTGTACGACAAAGTTTTAGGTTGAGCGTACGTTTTAGGGTACGGGTTAGTGTTAGCGTACGGGTTAGGATTAGGGGACGGGTGAGGGTAAGGCTTCGGGTAAGGGTTAGGGTTAGGGGACGGGGATGGTTTAGGGTACAAGTTATGGTACGACAACGGTTTAGGGTGAGCGTACGTGTTAGGGTACGGGTTAGTGTTAGCGTACGGGTTAGGATTAGGGAACGGGTGAGGGTAAGGCTTCGGGTAAGGGTTAGGGTTAGGGTTAGGGGACGGGGACGGTTTAGGGTACAGGTTAGGGTACGACAACGGTTTAGGATGAGCGTACGTGTTAGGGTACGGGTTAGTGTTAGCGTACGGGTTAGGATTAGGGGACGGGTGAGGGTAAGGCTTCGGGTAAGGGTTAGGGTTAGGGTTAGGGTTAGGGTTAGGGTTAGGGGACGGGGACGGTTTAGGGTACAGGTTAGGGTACGACAACGGTTTAGGGTGAGCGTACGTGTTAGGGTACGGGTTAGTGTTCGCGTACGGGTTAGGATTAGGGGACGGGTAAGGGTAAGGCTACGGGTAAGGGTTAGGGTTAGGGTTAGGGTTAGGGTTAGTGTTAGGGGACGGTTTAGGGTACAGGTTATGGTACGACAACGGTTTAGGGTGAGCGTACGTGTTAGGGTACGGGTTAGTGTTAGCGTACAGGTGAGGATTAGGTGACGGGTGAGTGTAAGGCTTCGGGTAAGGGTTAGGTTTAGGGTTAGGGTTAGGGTTAGGGGACGCGGACGGTTTAGGGTACAGGTTAGGGTACGACAAAGGTTTAGGGTGAGCGTACGTGTTAGGGTACGGGTTAGTGTTAGCGTACGGGTTAGGATTAGGGGACGGGTGAGGGTAAGGCTTCGGGTAAGGGTTAGGGTTAGGGTTAGGGTTAGGGGACGGGGACGGTTTAGGGTACAGGTTAGTATACGACAAGGGTTTAGGGTGAGCGTACGTGTTAGGATACGGGTTAGTGTTAGCGTACGGGTTAGGATTAGGGGAAGGGTGAGGGTAAGGCTTCGGGTAAGTTTTAGTGTTAGGGTTAGGGTTAGGGTTAGGGTTAGGGTACGGGGACGGTTTAGGGTACAGGTTAGGGTACGACAACAATTTAGGGTGAGCGTACGTGTTAGGGTACGGGTTAGTGTTAGCGTACGGGTTAGGATTAGGGTAAGGGTGAGGGTAAGACTTCGGGTAAGGGTTAGGGTTAGGGTTAGGGTTAGGGGACTGGACGGTTTAGGGAACAGGTTAGGCTACGACAACGGTTTAGGGTGAGCGTACGTGTTAGGTTACGGGTTAGTGTTAGCGTACGGGTTAGGATTAGGGGACGAGTGAGGGTAAGGCTTCGGGTAAGGGTTAGGGTTAGGTTTAGGGTTAGGGTTAGGGGACGGGGACGGTTTAGGGTACAGGTTAGGGTACGACAACGGTTTAGGGTGAGCGTACGTGTTAGGGTACGGGTTAGTGTTAGCGTACGGGTTAGGATTAGGGGACGGGTGAGGGTAAGGCTTCGGGTAAGTGTTAGGGTTAGGGTTAGGGTTAGGGTAAGGGTTAGTGTTCGGGGACGGTTTAGGGTACAGGTTAGGGTACGACAACGATTTAGGGTGAGCGTACGTGTTAGGGTACGGGTTAGTGTTAGCGTACGTGTTAGGATTAGGGGACGGGTGAGGGTAAGGCTTCGGGTAAGGGTTAGGGTTAGTGTTAGGGTTAGGGTTAGGGTTACGGGACGGGAACAGGGACGGTTTAGGGTACAGGTTAGGGTACGACAACAGTTTAGGGTGAGCGTACGTGTTAGGGTACGGGTTAGTGTTAGCGTACGGGTTAGGATTAGGGGACGGGTGAGGGTAAGGCTTCGGGTAAGGGTTAGGGTTAGGGTTAGGGGACGGGGACGGGGACGGGGACGGCGCCGGTTTAGGGTACAGGTTAGTGTACGACAACGGTTTAGGGTGAGCGTACGTGTTAAGGTACGGTTTAGTGTTAGCGTACGGGTTAGGATTAGGGGACAGGTGAGGGTAAGGCTTCGGGTAAGCGTTAGGGTTAGGGTTAGGGTTAGGGGACGGGGACGGTTTAGGATACAGGTTAGTGTACGACAACGGTTTAGGTTGAGGGTACGTTTTAGGGTACGGGTTAGTGTTAGCGTACGGGTTAGGATTAGGGGACGGGTGAGGGTAAGGCTTCGGGTAAGGGTTTGGGTTAGGGTTTGGGTTAGGGGACGGGGATGGTTTAGGGTACAATTATGGTACGACAACGGTTTAGGGTGAGCGTACATGTTAGGGTACGGGTTAGTGTTAGCGTACGGGTTAGGATTAGGGAACGGGTGAGGGTAAGGCTTCGGGTAAGGGTTAGGGTTAGGATTAGGGGACGGGGACGGTTTAGGGTACAGGTTAGGGTACGACAACGGTTTAGGGTGAGCGTACGTGTTAGGGTACGGGTTAGTGTTAGTGTACGGTTTAGGATTAGGAGACGGGTGAGGGTAAGGCTTCGGGTAAGGGTTAGGGTTAGGTTTAGGGTTAGGGTTAGGGTTAGGGGACGGGGACGGTTTAGGGTACAGGTTAGGGTACGACAACGGTTTAGGGTGAGCGTACGTGTTAGGTTACGGGTTAGTGTTCGCGTACGGGTTAGGATTAGGGGACGGGTAAGGGTAAGGCTACGGGTAAGGGTTAGGGTTAGGGTTAGGGTTAGGGTTAGGGTTACGGGACGGTTTAGGGTACAGGTTAGGATACGACAACGGTTTAGGGTGAGCGTACGTGTTAGGGTACGGGTTAGTGTTAGCGTACAGGTGAGGATTAGGTGACGGGTGAGTGTAAGGCTTCGGGTAAGGTTTAGGTTTAGGGTTAGGGTTAGGGTTAGGGGACGCGGACGGTTTAGGGTACAGGTTAGGGTACGACAAAGGTTTAGGGTGAGCGTACGTGTTAGGGTACGGGTTAGTGTTAGCGTACGGGTTAGGATTAGGGGACGGGTGAGGGTAAGGCTTCGGGTAAGGGTTAGTGTTAGGGTTAGGGTTAGGGGACGGGAACGGATTAGGGTACAGGTTAGTGTACGACAAGGGTTTAGGGTGAGCGTACGTGTTAGGATACGGGTTAGTGTTAGCGTACGGGTTAGGATAAGGGGACGGGTGAGCGTAAGGCTTCGGGTAAGGGTTAGGGTTAGGGTTAGGGTTAGGGGACTGGACGGTTTAGGGTACAGGTTAGGCTACGACAACGGATTAGGGTGAGTGTACGTGTTAGGTTACGGGTTAGTGTTAGCGTACGGGTTAGGATTAGGGGACGGGTGAGGGTAAGGCTTCGGGTAAGGGTTAGGGTTAGGGTTAGGGTTAGGGTTAGGGGACGGGGACGGTTTAGGGTACAGGTTAGGGTACGACAACGGTTTAGGGTGAGCGTACGTGTTAGGGTACGGGTTAGTGTTAGCGTACGGGTTAGGATTAGGGGACGGTTGAGGGTAAGGCTTCGGGTAAGTGTTAGGGTTAGGGTTAGGGTTAGGGTAAGGGTTAGTGTTCGGGGACGGTTTAGGGTACAGGTTAGGGTACGACAACGATTTAGGGTGAGCGTACGTGTTAGGGTACGGGTTAGTGTTAGCGTACGAGTTAGGATTAGGGGACGGGTGAGGGTAAGGCTTCGGATAAGGGTTAGGGTTAGGGTTAGGGTTAGGGTTAGGGTTAGGGGACGGGGACGGTTTAGGGTACAGGTTAGGCTGCGACAACGGTTTAGGGTGAGCGTACATGTTAGGGTACGGGTTAGTGTTAGCGTACGGGTTAGGATTAGTGGACGGGTGAGGGTAAGGCTTCGGGTAAGGGATAGGGTTAGGGTTAGGGTTAGGGGACGGGGACGGGGACGGTTTAGGGTACAGGTTAGTGTACGACAACGGTTTAGGGTGAGCGTATGTGTTAGGGTACGGGTTAGTGTTGGCGTACGGGTTAAGATTAGGGGACGGGTGAGGGTAAGGCTTCGGGTAAGGTTTAGGTTTAGGGTTAGGTTTAGGGGACGGGGACGGGGACGGTTTAGGGTACAGGTTAGGGTACGAAAACCGTTTAGGGTGAGCTTACGTGTTAGGGTACGGGTTAGTGTTAGCGTAAGGGTTAGGATTAGGGGACGGGTGAGGGTAAGTCTTCGGGTAAGGGTTAGGGTTAGGGTTAGGGTTAGGGTTAGGGTTAGGGGACGGGGACGGTTTAGGGTACAGGTTAGGGTACGACAACGGTTTAGGGTGAGCGTACGTGTTAGGGTACGGGTTAGTGTTAGCGTACGGGTTAGGATTAGGGGACGGGTGAGGGTAAGGCTTCGGGTAAGGGTTAGGGTTAGGGTTAGGGTTAGGTTTAGGGTTAGGGTTAGGGGACGGTTTAGGGTACAAGTTAGTGTACGACAACGGTTTAGGGTGAGCGTATGTGTTAGGGTACGGGTTAGTGTTAGCGTACGGGTGAGGATTAGGTGACGGGTGAGTGTTAGGGTTCGGGTAAGGGTTAGGGTTAGGGATAGGGTTAGGATTAGGGGACGCAGACGGTTTATGGTACAGGTTAGGGTACGACAAAGGTTTAGGGTGAGCGTACGTGTTAGGGTACGGGTTAGTGTTAGCGTACGGGTTAGGATTGGGGACGGGTGATGGTAAGGCTTCGGGTAAGGGTTAGGGTTAGGGTTAGGGCTAGTGTTAGGGTTAGGGGACGGGGACAGGGACGGTTTAGGGTACAGGTTAAGGTACGACAACGGTTTAGGGTGAGCGTACATGTTAGGGTATGGGTTAGTGTTAGCGTACGGGTTAGGAATAGGGGACGGGTGAGGGTAATTCTTCGGGTAAGGGTTAGGGTTAGGGTTAGGGTTAGGGGACGGGGACGGGGACGGTTTAGGGTACAGGTTAGGGTACGACAACGGTTTAGGGTGAGCGTACGTGTTAGGGTACGGGTTAGTGTTAGCGTACGGGTTAGGATGAGGGGACGGGTGAATGTAAGGCTTCGGGTAAGGGTTAGGGATAGGGTTAGGGTTAGGTTTAGGGTTAGGGGACGGGGACGGTTTAGGGTACAGGTTAGGGTACGTCAACCGTTTAGGGTGAGCGTACGTGTTAGGGTACGGGTTAGTGTTAGTGTACGGGTTGGGCTTAGGGGACGGGTGAGGGTAAGGCTTCTGGTAAGGGTTAGGGTTAGGGTTAGGGTTAGGGTTAGGTTTAGGGGACGGGGACGGTTTAGGGTACAAGTTAGGGTATGACAACGGTTTAGGGTGAGCGTACGTGTTAGGGTATGGGTTAGTGTTAGCGTACGGTTTACGATTAGGGGACGGGTGAGGGTAAGGCTTCGGGTAAGGGTTAGGGTTAGGGTTAGGGTTAGGGTTAGGGTTAGGGGACGGGGACGGTTTAGGGTACAGGTTAGTGTACGACAAAGTTTTAGGGTGAGCGTACGTGTTAGGGTATGGGTTAGTGTTAGCGTACGGGTTAGGATTAGGGGACGGGTGAGGGTAAGGCTTCGGGAAAGTGTTAGGGTTAGGGTTAGGGTTAGGGTTAGGGGACGGGCACAGGGACGGTTTAGGGTACAAGTTAGGGTACGACAACGGTTTAGGGTGAGGGTACGTGTTAGGGTACGGGTTAGTGTTAACTTACGGGTTAGGATTAGGGGACGGGTTAGGGTAAGGCTTCGGGTAAGGGTTAGGGTTAGGGTTAGGGTTAGGGTTAGGGGACGTGGACGGTTTAGGGTACAGGTTAGGGTACGACAACCGTTTAGGGTGAGCGTACGTGTTAGGGTACGGGTTAGTGTTAGCGTACGGGTTAGGATTTGGGGACGGGTGAGGGTAAGGCTTCGGGTAAGGGTTAGGGTTAGGGTTAGGGTTAGGGTTAGGGTTAAGGGACGGGGACAGGGACGGTTTAGGGTACAGGTTAGGGTACGACAACAGTTTAGGATGAGCGTACGTGTTAGGGTACCGGTTAGTGTTAGCGTACGGGTTAGGATTAGGGGACGGGTGAGGGTAAGGCTTCGGGTAAGGGTTAGGGTTAGGGTTAGGGGACGGGGACGGGGACGGCGACGGTTTAGGGTACAGGTTAGTGTACGACAACGATTTAGGGTGAGCGTACGTGTTAGGGTACGGGTTAGTGTTAGCGTACGGGTTAGGATTAGGGGACGGGTGAGGGTAAGGCTTCGGGTAAGCGTTAGGGTTAGAGTTAGGGTTAGGGTTAGGGTTAGGGGACAGGGACGGTTTAGGGTACAGGTTAGGGTACGACAACGGTTTAGGGTGAGCGTACGTTTTAGGGTACGGGTTAGTGTTAGCGTACGGGTTAGAATTAGGGGACGGGTGAGGGTAGGCTTCGGGTAAGGTTTAGGGTTAGGGTTAGGGTTAGGGGACGGGGACGGTTTAGGGTACAAGTTAGGGTACGACAACGGTTTAGGGTGAGCGTACGTGTTAGGGTACGGGTTAGTGTTAGCGTACGGGTTAGGATTAGGGAACGGGTGAGGGTAAGGCTTCGGGTAAAGGTTAGGGTTAGGGTTGGGGACGGGGACGGTTT